>NC_057802.1:553928101-554302857 GCF_018294505.1 Triticum aestivum
GTGCCCCTATTTACGGTGCGGCAATTGGGAAAAGAGGACAGAGGCTGAAATGGGCAAACACCTGCAGAAGAGTGGTTTTACGCCCGATTATACGGTGTGGACATTTCATGGTGAGTCTGCCCAACGTGACCGAGCCGAGGTGGATCGTCGTCGCACCGACGAGCATGGTACCGGTATGGAAAACATGGTGCAAGACTTTGATGATGCTCGGGATTCGGACGAGGAGATGGAGGAATCTGCAAAGGCCTTCAATGAAATGTTGGAGTCTGCAAAACGTCCGCTCCATGAGCACACTGAGCTTTGTCAGTTGGATGCCATCTCACAAGTAATGGCTCTGAAGGCTCAGTTCAACTTGGGCAGAGAATGCTATGATGCAATGATGACAGTATTTGGACGCTTTCTACCCAAAGGCCATGTAATGCCTGCAAACCTGTACCAGTCGGACAAAATCCTCCGTGCACTGAAGATGCCCTATGATAAGATATATGCCTGTGAGAAAGGATGTGTCTTGTTTAGGCTTGACTATGCGGACTTGAACTGTTGTCCCATTTGCAAGTCTTCCAGGTATGTTGTGGTAGACAACGGTATGGGTGAGAAGACACAGACCAAAATCCCCGTTAGTGTTCTTCGGTATATGCCAATCGTACCAAGACTTCAACGTCTTTTCATGGTCGAAGAGACGGCCAGACAGATGACATGGCACAAAACGGGCAAAAGAACCGAACTAGATGCAGATGGGAATCTGATGATTGTACACACATCGGATGGTGTTGCGTGGAAAAAGTTTGATGAATTACATGGTGACAAAGCGGCAGATCCGAGGCATCCTCGAGTCGGCATCAGCACGGATGGGTTCAGTGTGTTTGGTATGACGGCAGCCCAATACAGTTGTTGGCCCGTATTTGTCTTTCCACTCAATCTCCCCCCCGGACAGATTATGAAAAGAAAGAACATTTTCCTGACGTTGATAATTCCAGGGCCCAACTATCCGGGGAAAAATATGAATGTGTAGATGCAACCGCTTAAGGACGAATTGCAAGAAGCCTGGGATAATGGGTTCAAGACATACGATGCCTATAGCAAACGGAACTTCATAATGCGTGTCTGGTACATGTACTCGACGCATGACTTGCCGGCGTATGCGCTATTCGTTGGCTGGTGTGTGCATGGAAGGTTCCCGTGCCCCACATGCAAGGGAGCTCTTGAGTTTCGTTGGCTTCAGGCCGGTCGCAAGTTTTCTTGCTTCGACATGCATAGAGAGTTCCTGAATCCTCGCCATAAGTTCAGGAAAGACAAGAAGAACTTCATCAGAGGTAGAGTTGTCAAAAACTCTGCACCACATGCATTGACAGGCCAACAGACCCTGGATCAGTTAAACGCTCTCGAGCCAGATCCCGAGCTTCCAGGGTACTTCAAGGGGTATAATTCTAAGCATGCCTGGACTCACAAAACATGCTTATGGGATCTGCCTTACTTCAAAGACCTCCTTTGCCCACACAACATCGACGTGATGCACACTGAGAAGAATATCGCCGAGGCACTTTTTGGTACATTGTTCGGCATAGATGGGAAGTCAAAGGATAATACTAAGGCTAGAGTCGATCTGGAGGCGCTATGTGATAGGCCGTTACAAAACATGAAAGAACCGAAAGGAAAGCAGAACTCGACGAAGCCAAAGGCATGGTTCAATCTTGGAAGGCCGGCTATGAGGGAAATTATCTTGTGGGTGAAAATGCAGTTGATGTTCCCCGATGGGTATGCAGCGAATCTACAGAGGGGAGCCAGTCTTGATAAATTGAAGATATTTGGTCTCAAGAGTCATGATTGGCACATATGGATTGAGCGGGTAATGCCGGTGATGTTGCGTGGCTTCATCCCTGAGGATGAATGGCTAGTACTGGCAGAACTCAGCTATTTCTTCCGTGTTCTTTGTGCGAAAGAACTATCGCCTAGCGTGCTAGAAGAAATGGAAGAGTTGGCGCCGGAGTTGATCTGCAAGTTAGAGAAGATCTTTCCACCGGGCTTCTTTAATCCAATGCAACATTTGATTTTGCATCTCCCGACCGAGGCAAGATTGGGGGGGCCCGTGCAAAATCGTTGGTGCTACCCAACTGAGAGGATGCAGAAGACGCTTCGACAAAAATGTAAAAATAAACGCAGAATTGAAGCATCGATGGCTGAGGCATTCATCACTGAGGAGGCGGCAAACTTCGTGACAGCACACTACGAAGCCAAAAATCGTCATTTGCATAATCCGAAGCCTCGGTACAATGCTGACGACCCTAAAAAGGGTGGATCCAACCTCAGCCTATTCAAAGGGAATCTCGCACCAGCCAGTGTTTCAAATCCAGTATCTTTGGATAACGAACAATGGCGGACCATTTCGTTGTATATCTTCAACAACCTGATAGAAGTGCGGCCGTACATCGAGTAAGTTCTCGGTACATAGTTTCGCAACTTCTATTTCCTTTGAACTGCTCTTATTCCTGGATATTTCATACAGTCGATACGTCGCCTTATTCTCGTATGGAGCGGTGATCCAAAAGGATTCTGTCGAAGAGTATGAGCTTCTCGCAAAGCAAGGTGGCGGCTATCCCGGTTTCATCTCTTGGTTCAAACAAACGGTAATTTCTATTAGACTTGTAGGCTAATTTGTAGGCGGCTATCCCGGTTTCATTCGCTAATTTGTGCGTAATGCAGCAATCCTTTCATATTAAACTTGTAGGCTAATTCAGAGTCTATGGATGCCGAATTGAGACAAGTCGCTAATGGTTTTGACTATAAGGTCCGTTCATTTGACAAATACGACATCAACGGGTATCGCTTTCGTACCTATGGCAAAGAGCTATCTATGGCCGACCGAAAGTCTACAAATTGTTGTGTATCTGCTATCGGCGAAGGAGGTACCGAGTATTATGGGAGAGTTGAAGCAATTTATGAACTTCTATTCTATGGTGAAAACCCACCGAATGTCGTAGTCTTCAAATGTTATTGGTTTCAGCCGAAGGAGACTAGAAGAACTCATGAACATATAGGGCTAGTTGAAATCAACCAAAGCACCCATTTAGATGTTCCTGATGTCTATATTACGGCTCAACAGGCAACCCAAGTATTCTATCTACCGTGGGCCTGCCAAACTAATCCAAATCTGAAAGGTTGGGATGTCGTTTATGAAGTGCCGCCACATGCTAGACTATCTCCCCCAAAGGAAGAGGATTATGAACCTCACATTAACCCAGACACATATGAAGGAGAATTCTTCCAAGAGACACGTCTTTCCAAAAAGCGTTTCAAGAACCGCTATACTTCACCCCAAAACATTGAAGTAGACAGTGACAGTGAATCCGACATCACCCCAGAGGAGGAACAAGAAGAGCCGGAACAAGAAGAGGTTACTGCTACGGATGACCTGTCATTGCTTGACCGATTACGTCAAGGTGGCCTTGCACATGTTGATGCCACTGAACCCTATGAGCCCGTCATTGATTATAGTGATGATGATGATTATGCATTTATTGATGATACTGATCGAGATTATTAGTAGTGTCAGGTATTAAATTTTTTAATGTTGTACTTGATGATGATACACTTAAGTGATACACATATTATTATTCATGTCGGTCTTTTTTTATGTTGTACTAATTTCGTTTACTGTTTGTCATGGCAGGTGTTGAAAGATGGTGGGCGCTGGTCGGGAGCGCGCCAAGGCTCCTTCTTCCTCGGCGCGTGGTCTGAGGTCTTCGATTCCAGACGTACCTCTTCGCCGAGCGTTGCTGGACAGTATGTCCACACCGCCGGGCCCTTCTTCGTCCACCGCGGTGCCCAGCAGGGGACGAGGTAGGAAGAGAGGAGGTGGGGCACGTGGTCGCGGGAGAGGAGGTAGGGTGACTGCTAGGGCGCCTTCCTCGCCGCCACCCCCAGCTGTTTCACCCGAGCACGTGACTGCTAGGGTGGACTCGTCCGAGGAGGAGTCTACACGGACTCCGGTCCACGAGCCTCCGGTCCACGGGTCTTGGGCCCACGAGCCTCGGGTCGACTGGCCTTCGGCCCACGAGAGTTCGGCCCAGGAGACCCCGGAGGAGCACACGTCCGGATGGGGTACCTGGCCGGATCAGCCCGAGGAGCCGAGTGGCCATGCTGATGATGGCGGGGAGCCGACTGATCTTGAGGAGGAGGGTGGCACCGTCTACCAGCGTGGTGCTACACGGCTCCCGTCCGTGCCGGCGACCCGCGAGCAGAGGTGGTTGATCTTCCCTGATGGGGAGAGGTACGTAAGTGCATTTAAAATTTTTGTACCTTCTGCATTCACGTTTCTTCAAATAACTAATGCGTTGGCCTTGTCATGCTGCAGGGGTTGGGACCACCATCATAGTGTCCGCCGGCCCAACTCCGTCCTTGGAGTTCTTTGCCGGCAAAACTTCCCGGGGATTGTCACGTTGCCTGGTGAGGGTCGGCTTCCAGAGCTTGGGTTGAGCTGGGAGCACTACGTGGCTGCCCCGGCCCCGCCGGATGTCATTATCGAAGGTGTCGTGTGCGACACGAGGGCAGACATGGTGATCAGGACGTTCTGGGTAATTTCTCCTTTACACATTTCAAAATCTTCAACTAGCTAGTTATTAATTGTACTAATCAATATTGTCTCATTTGATTGCAGACATTCTACAGGTGTGAGGAGGGATACGAGGAGGACTGCGCAAATGTTATCGAGAACGTCTGCAAGCGCCTACTCCAGAACTTACGGCACGAGGCTCGGGTGCAGGCTGTTCGAGACTACTACGCCTTGCGTGGTATCAAGAAGACCAAGCCGGCGTGCCGCGATAAGTTCCTGAGTAAGGAGCAGTACATGAAGGTAATTCTTAAGGCCTTCTACTTAAGTTCCTTCATTTAGTAATTCTTAGCCGTAGCGCTCAAGTTTCTATTTGCTAACTTAGGCGCCTCCGAGATGGTGTGCGGATCGAATGGATTGTTGGGAGGTGTTGGTCGATGAGTGGTGCTCACAAGAATGGCTAGCCCTCCACAACCAGGCCAAGGACAAACGTGCCCAAATGGAAGGTGTGCCACACCATCAAGGCAGCTCCAACTTATATCAGTTCGGGCGCAACTGGGTATGTGGTTTGCTTCATGATTCATGCAATTCATTCATCATGCTAGCTTGAGCCCTTTAATTACTAACTTTCATTGCTTCTCTCTTTCAGGCACGCCACAATAAGGCGGATAAGGTGCCAGAGGTGTACGACCTGTATGCCATGGCCCACACTGGCTCTTACAAGAAAGTCAAGGCTTTCTCTCAGTCTGACCTCGATGATGCAAACAACTTCACCAACATCTCCTCCCACAACAAGCTCGTGAGATATAGAGATGAGGGGAAGGCGAGGAAAGGGGAGGACTTTAACCCAAGCCAGGGTCCCATTGATCCAGAGCTGGTGATGATATCTGGTGGCGGGAGGTCCCATGGCTCCATAGCCATTGGAGATGGACTTATCCGTTGTCCTAGCACTCTCCCGGAGATCAAGGCGCGCCAGTCGAGCTCCGCTCCTGAGATAAGGCCTCGTGAACGGCCAGTGCAACTCGCCATCAAGGTTAGTGATACGTACTCAGTTATCTGTCTCCATTACATTGTGTGCGCTTCCATCAATGATTACAAATGGTCATGTGAGTGGTGTTGCAGGCTGCTATACAGACTGAGAGAGATAGAACGGAGAAACTTCTGGCGGAGGCGGCGGAGAGGCAGCGGGAGATGGAGGAGAGGACGAGAAAGATGATGGAGGAGGAGAGGGCACGGAATGACATGCAGGCAAGGGCCATGTACGAGCTCCTTGTGGTAAGTTTCTTCTGCAGATTACTTGCTAGTCTTAACATTTGAGTCTCATTACTAACTAGTATGACTCCGTTCTGAAAACCAAATGTGCAGTCTGTGTGCGAGAAGTCCGGTCAGCCCGCTCCGCCGATGCCAGTGATTGCTCCTGGGAGCACGGTGAGTTTAGTTTGAATGGACATTAGTTGGTAGTCTCAACATTTGAGTGTCGTAATGCTAACGAGACATTGAAAATGATCTTTGTTGCAGCTTAACTCCAGAAACGCATCGCATGATCCTTCTCCAGGTAGCGGCACTAGCCACCCCGGTCCTACACCTCCCTGATCACGGTAAGTTTCTCTAGTGTTTTGCTTAACAAATGCATAAAGACCTAGACTTAGCTTTATTTCCTCCAATATGCTTACCATAATGACCTAGAGTTAGCTTATTTTCCTCCAAAATGACCCATTTTACCTAGGTTAGCTTATAAATGATGCAGTTCATCCAAGTTAGCTCAAAAATGACCCATTTCACCTAGATTAGCTCCTAAATGATCCATTTTACCTACGTTAGCTTTAAAATGGCCCATTTCACCTACGTTAACTCCAAAATGACCCATCTTACCTAGGTTATCTCATAAACGATCCATTTCAACTAATTTAGCTCATAAACGATCCATTTGACCTAAGTGAGCAAAAAAAACGATCCATTTCACCTAAATTAGCTCTTAAATGATCCATTTCACCTAAGTTAGCTAAAAAACGATCCATTTCAACTAAATTAGCTAAAAAATGATCCATTTCAACAAAGTTAGCTCATAAACGATCCATTTCAACTAAGTTAGCTCAAAAACGATCCTTTTGACCTAAGTGAGCTAAAAAACGACCCATTTCACCTTAGTTACCTCAAAAATGATCCATTTCAACTAAGTTAGCTCAAAAACGATCCATTTCAACTAGGTTAGCTCCAAAATGACCCATTTCACCTTACTTAGCTCAAAAACGATGCCCTTCACCTTAGTTAGCTCATAAACGACCCATTTCAACTAAGTTAGCTCATAAATGATCCATTTCAACTAAGTTAGCTCATAAACAACCCATTTCAACTTAGTTAGCTCATATATGATCCATTTCACCTAAGTTAGCTCATAAATGACATATACTTCTTGTTCTAGTCTTCTTCTTGTTCAAGTCTTCTTCTTGTTCTAGTCACCTATTTCTAACTTTCTTATTTACCATTTTGCAGATTTCATTCACTTGATGGAAGCTAGCTTGCTATGATGGAGTGCTTGCTTTTCCTTTGATGAAACTTTGCATTGTATCTAGCTTGCTATCTTCATGACACTTTGCATTGTAATATATATATGGATGGAACAATGTGTATGGATGGAACTTCCTTATGTATGAACAATGTGTATGGATGAAACTGATGTGATATGTCATATGAAACTTATGTGCTAGATATGTGTTGGATATGTGCTGGATATGAAACTTATATATGTGATATGTGCTGCAAATTGTGGGATTTAATAAAAAACAGAAAAAACAGACAATATGCAGGCTCTTTGCCGTCTGCCACCGACGGCAAAGAGCTCTTTGCCGTCTGCCGCGGACGGCAAAGAAGCCACGTGGCAGCCAACTGTGCTTCCTGGGAGCTGACCCATTTGGTCAGTTTGCCTACAGTGGCAGACAGCAAAGACTTTGCCGTCAGTGGCAGACGGCAAAGAACCTGGCATCTAGTGACGTGTAGATGACATCATAAGGCGGACGGCAAATACCAAAGGCTCTTTGCCGTCTGCGGCGGACGGCAAAGGTCTGCCGTTAGCCACTTAACGGACTGACAGCGCAAATATTGCCGTCCGCCCTCTTTGCCGTCCGCCGCGGACGGCAAAGAGCCTTTGCCGTCCGCCGCCAGGAAGCAGACGGCAAAGAAGCTGTTTACCATAGCCTTCTTTGCCGGAGCCTTTTGCCGTCCGCGGCTGACGGCAAAGGTCTTTGCCGTCCGCCTTTCGAGCCTTTGCCGTCCGCCATGGCAGACGGCAAAGTAGCTGTTTCCTGCAGTGTAGTTTGGTATCTTTGTTTGTTGCCCTGAACTCTGTTGGTTGCCCAGAACAAGGTTTGTTTGAACTGCTTGGAACAATTAAGTAATGTGGTGTCATGCTGTTGCCTGAACTATTTTAATTTGATACGAGCACGTGTATGTTATGAATTGATTTCATATGCTGATCATTGTTTGATATGAACTGATTTCATATGTTGATCATTGTTTGATATGAATTGATTTCATATGTTCACATTGATTGATATGAATTGATTTGATATGTTGACCATAGGGGGGCAACTTGTCGACCAACCCTAAAATGGCCCAATTAGGCCATCTAGGGGGGCAAGTTGTCGACCAACCCCAAAATGACCTAATTAGATCATCTTAGGGGGCAACTTGTCGACCAACCCCAAACTGACCTAATTAGGCCATCTAGGGGGGCAAGTTGTCGACCAACCCTAAAATGGCCTAATTAGGCCATCTAGGGGGCAAGTTGTCGACCAACCCTAAACAACCTAATTAGGCCATCTTAGGGGGGCAAGTTGTCGACCAACCCTAAAATGACCTAATTAGGCCATCTAGGGGGGCAAGTTGTCGATCAACCCAAAAATGGCCTAATTAGGCCATCTAGGGGGGCAAGTTGTCGACCAACCCTAAGATGGCCTAGTTAGCCATCTTAGGGGGGCAACTTGACCTAAAACTAGATATATCATTCATGAATTCATTTATACAAACAAATAAGCACTACTGGAATCAGAGAATTTGTCGTCAGCTTATTCTTTGCCGTCAGCAAGCTGATGGCAAAGAAGGTATTTGCCGTCAGCTCACGAAAAGCAGACGACAAATAATAGGCTGACGGCAAAGACGCAGTTTGCCGTCAGCTAGTTCTTTGCCGTTCGCTAGCGGACAGCAAAGTAGCTTTTGCCGTTAGCCAGTTCTTTGTCGTCAGCTAGCGGACGACAAAGAAAAACCGACCTAACGACGCTAACGCCCCCGCCCCCCACCCTAACCATAACCCTATCTCCCACCCTGCTCCTCTCTCTATGTGTCCCACCCCCTTCTCTCTCTCCCCGACCGCACCCCGCCGCCGCCCCCAACCCCATGCCGCCCCGGCACGCCTCCCGCCGCCGCCACTGTCCCGGCCTGGCGCCCGACATCCCACGCAGCTCCCCCTGATAACCCACAAGTATAGGGGACCGCAACAATTTTCGAGGGTAGAGTATTCAACCCAAATTTATAGATTCAACACAAGGGGAGCCACAGAATATTTGCAAGTATTAGCAACTAAGTTGTCAATTCAATCACACCTGGAGTTTAATTATCTGTAGCAAAGTGATCAGTAGCACAGTAATATGATAGCTTTGATAGTAGTGGTAGCAGCAACAGTAACGGTAACAGTGATAGTAGGGCGATACGGCACTAGCTCCAGTCCATAAATATAATGTAGGCATGTCTTCCGTAAATAGTCATACGTGCTTATGGAAAGAACTTGCATGACATCTTTTGTCCTACCCTCCCGTGGTAGTGGGGTCCTATTGGAAACTAAGGGATATTAAGGCCTCCTTTTAATAGAGAACCGGAACAAAGCATTAACACACGGTGAATACATGAACTCCTCAAACTACGATCATCACCGGGAAGTGTCCCTACTATTGTCACTCCGGGGTTGCTGGATCATAACACGTAGTAGGTGACTATAACTTGCAAGATAGGATCTAGAACATAGATATAATGGTGATAACATAAACGGTTCGGATCTGAAATCATGGCACCCGGGCCCAAAGTGACAAGCATTAAGCATGGCAAAGTCATAGCAACATCAATTGCAGAACATAATGGATACTAGGGATCAAGCCCTAACAAAACTAACTCGATTACATGATGAATCTCATCCAACTTCTCACCGACCAGCGAGCCTATGAAGGAATTACTCACTCCTGGCGGGGAGCATCATGGAATTGGCGATGGAGAAGGGTTGGTGATGACGAAGATCGAAGGTACCCCTCTCCGGAGCCCCAAACGGACTCCAGATCTGGCCTCCCAATGAAGAACAGGACGTGGCGATGGCTCCGTCTCGTGAAACGCGATAATTCTTCCTCTCTATTTTTTATGGAAATATGTGATTTTATGACGTCGGTTTCAGGGTCTGCGGGGCCACCAGGTGGGGACAACCCACCTGGGCGAGCCTGGAGGGGGGCGCCCTGGTGGGTTGTGCCCACCCAGGTGCCCCCCTCCGGTGGTTCTTGCCTCCGGAAATTCTCTTTTATTGAATAAAAAATCCTCCCAATCCGAGAACTTTTATTTCTGCACAAAAACAATACCATGGTAGTTCTGCTGAAAACAGCGTCAGGCCGGGTTAGTTTCATTCAAATCATGCAAATTAGAGTCAAAAACAAGAGGAAAAGCGTTAGGAAATGTAGATACAACGGAGACGTATCACCCCCCACCCCCCGACGCCCCGCCGCTCCTGCACGCCGCCGGCCATCCGGGTAAAATTTTAAACAAACACATATTTTCTCATTGCATTTTCATTCAACATATATAGAGATATTTTACATATTCCAACATAATTTAAACGAACTTAATTGTCATCGCTAGCCACTAGGTCGATCACAACAGCGCCTTTGCCGTCACCGCCATCGTCACTGGTGCGGTCTATGGCGGCGACGTCATCCCAGTCGACGGGGCCGTCGTCCTCCTGCTGCTCCATCGCCGCCGGCACCGCCTCCTCGTCCTCCGCAGGCGCCATCGCGGCCTCCTCTGCAGCCATGGCCGCGGCGGCTTCGATTGCGGCCGCTACCCCGGCGGCCTCCCTCGCAGCCGCAACCGCCGCTTCCGACGCCCGTAGGGCGACGTGCCAACCCGGAGTGTCGTTCGGGTCGCCGTCCCTGCGGAGGACCACTGATTCCGGCGGCAGCTCCACGGCGAGGGGAACGGCCGGTGCGCATGCGGGCGCAGCCTCCAGGGGTGCTGGCTGGCGGCCGGCAGCTCCACGACGGCGCTCGCGCGGGGTCGGGACGTGCGCTGTGCGGGGGCGCGAAGGTGGCCGCTCGCGCCAGTGAGGTAGGGTGTGTCGCCGGCCGCCGCCAGCCGGAAGGCGGCGATAACCTCGTCGTAGACCTTGCCTTTCTAGAAGGCATGACGGCCTAGGATGTTGTGGCGGCCGCCGATGTGGGTCCGGAGCACCTCCGCCGTCGTGCCGGGGCCAAGCGTCAGATAACCGTCGGCGCTGATCTTCCACTCCCGGGGATGGCGGCAGCCCGGCGGATCGAGGAGGCCGTACCGGCACAGCTTCGCTGTCTCCGGATTGCCGAGGCTGGACGGCCAGGCGCTCAGGGCGTCGTCGTCGCCGCCGGCACTACTGCTCCCGCGGTTGTACGGAATCGCTGGCGCTGCGCTGGTTTTCTCGTCGGCGGCAGGATGTCGGGTGTGAGGTCGGGTGTGGCGGGGTGGCGCCGGGGCGGGGTCTTATAGCCGTCCATGCGACGGGAGGTGGGCAGCCGGGCCAGCGGCCGTCATTACTGCCCATTAATGCCGGTGCCTCGGGACGGGGCGCGACAATGATAACCCACAAGTATAGGGGATCGCAATAGTTTTCGAGGGTAGAGTATATATAATCAACCACAATTTATAGATTCGACACAAGGGGATCCTAAGAACATTTTAAAGTATTAGCAGCTGAGTTGTCAATTCAACCACACCTGGAGATTAATTATCTGCAGCGAAGTGATCAGTAGCAAAGTAGTATGATAGTTTTGATAATAGTGAGAGCAGTAACGGTAACGGTAACAGTGATAGCAATAATTTTGTAGCAAGTGTAACAGTGATGATAGCAGTAGTAACTTAGCAGAAACAATATAAGACAAATTCGTAGGCATTGGATCGGTGAATTGTTGGATGATATTCATCATGAGACAGCAATAACCTAGGGCGATACGGCACTAGCTCCAGTTCGTCAATATAATGTAGGCATGTATTCCGTAAATAGTCATACGTGCTTATGGAAAGAACTTGCATGACATGTTTTGTTCTACCCTCCCGTGGCAGCGGGGTCCATATTGGAAACTAAGGGATATTAGGGCCTCCTTTTAATAGAGAACCGGTACAAAGCATTAACACATAGTGAATACATGAACTCCTCAAACTACGGTCATCACCGGGAGTGGTCCCGACTATTATCACTCCGGGGTTGCCGGATCATAACACGTAGTAGGTGACTATAACTTGCAAGATCGGATCTAGAAAATGGATATAATTGTGATAACCTAAACGGTTCAGATCTGAGTTCATGGCACCCGGGCCCAAAGTGACAAGCATTAAGCATAGAAAAGTCATAGCAACATCAATCTTAGAACATGGTGGATACTACGGATCAAGCCCTAAAAAAAATAACTCGATTACATGATGAATCTCATCCAACTCCTCACCGACCATCGAGCCTACGAAGGAATTACTCACTACCGGTGGGGAGCATCATGGACTTGGCGATGGAGAAGGGTTGGTGATGATGAAGAACGAAGATCCCCCTCTCTGGAGCCCCAAACGGACACCAGATCTGGCCTCCCGATGAAGAACGGGAGGTGACGGCGACTCCGTCTCGTGGATCATGATAATTCTTTCTCCCTGTTTTTTTCTGGAAAAATAGGATTTTATAGCGTCGGTTTCAGGGTCTGTGGGGCCACAAGGTGGGGACAACCCACCTGGCAGCGCCAGGAGAGTGGGGCGTGCCTTGGTGGGTTGTGCCCTCCCAAGTGCCCCCCTCTGGTGGGTCTTGGCTCTCGAAATTCTTGTTTATTGTATATAAATTCCTCGCAAAGTTTCGTTCCATTCCAAGAACTTTTATTTCTGCACAAAAACAACACCATGGTAGTTCTGCTGAAAACAGCGTCAGTCCGGGGTTAGTTTCATTCAAATCATGCAAATTAGAGTCCAAAACAAGAGGAAAAGCGTTAGGAAAAGTAGATACATTGGAGACATATCAACTCCCCCAAGCTTAAACCTTTGCTTGTCCTCAAGCAATTCAGTTGATAAACTGAAAGTGAAAAAGAAAAAAATTTACGAACTCTTTTGCTCTTGTTTGCATAAATAAGCTTAAACGGCACCCAAGTTTTCAGCCAACATTATAACTAACCATGCCGACAATAACTCTTAAATATTATATTAACTCATATCAATGACATAATCAGCTAGCGAGCAATAAAAAGATATCTCAAACAGCAACACGTTGTCAAAACAACCATGATATAATATGACAATAGTGGTATCTCGCTAGCCCTTTCTGAGACCGCAAAACATAAATGCAGAGCACGTCCAAAGTTCAAGCAGCGACTAAACATTGTAATTCATGGTAGAAAAGATCCAGTCATGATGCACCCAACGTTAGCTACACACAATGCATAAGTCATGACAGCCGTGCTCTCAGGTTCTGGCGCTTGTTTTAGAAGGTGATGACACAACATAAAAATAAATAGATAGTCCCTTCGCAGAGGGAAGCCGTGATTTGCAGAGGTGCCAGAGCTCAAGTTTTAAAACAGAGGTAAATGCTATTTTGAAACATGCACCCTTCTCATTCACTTTATGACCATCAGTTATCAATATCTTCCATGCTAAACACGCTAGTGGCGGTTCTCAAGCGATAAAGTAAAGGTTATGACTACATTGGGAGTTTTTGTTTGATTATTTGAGAGATTAACTCTTTTTTCAATTTGGGACTAGGCATCCCTATTACCGCCCTCTCCTCGTGCGATGGCGAGTGAATAAACACTCGACCTGAGAATAACCCGCTTAGAATGGAAGATACCGACCACCTCCTGTCGTTCCATGAATGATCCAGGCACACAAAAAAGGATATTTATTTGAAGTTTTTAGAGGTGGCAGATGCAAATTTACTTAGGATAGCAGGGTAATACCGCATATAGGTAGGTATGGTGGACTCATCTAGAATAACTTGGGTTTAAGGTTTTGGATGTACAAGCAGAATTCCCACTTAGTACAGGCGAAGGCTAGCAAATAGATTGAGAAGCGGCCTGCTAGAGAGCATCAACGGTCATAAACATGCATTATGCATAAGTAACATTGGACACTAGCATGAGTAGGATATGAACACCACGAACATAAATATCATAGAGGCTATGTTGGTTTTGATGCAACTACATGCATGAACATGTGCCAAGTCAAGCCACTCGAACATTCAGAGGAGGATACCATATCATCATACTACATCACAATCATTTTAACGCAATGTTGATATCCAAGATAAATCGTTATCCACTCCTAGCTACTTATGCATGGCATGAGAAACTACAACCTCTAATTGTCACTACAAACATGTTTAATCATAATGGGCTGAATCATGGATACAAGGTTAAAGATATTTACACAAACAGAACAAGTCGAGTTCATACCCATTTCTCTCTTCCACGGCGAGTTCATCGGATATCGTCATTATTGCCTTTCACTTGTGATAACCCACAAGTATAGGGGGTCGCAACAGTTTTTGAGGGTAGAGTATTCAACCCAAATTTATAGATTCGACACAAGGGGAGCCAAAGAATATTTGAAGGTATTAGCAGCTGAGTTGTCAATTCAACCACACCTGGATATTAATTATCTGCAACAACGTGATCAGTAGCAAAGTAGTATCACAGTTTTGTTAGTAGTGACAGCAGCAATAGTAACGGTAACAGTGATAGCAGCAATTTCGTAGCAAGTGCAACAGTAACGATAGCAGTAGTAACTTAGGAGAAACAATATAAGACAAATTCGCAGGCATTGGATCGGTGACTTGTTGGATGATATTCATCATGAGACAGTTATAACCTAGGGCGATATGGCACTAGCCCCAGTTCGTCAATATAATGTAGGCATGTATTCCGTAAATAGTCATACGTGCTTATGGAAAGAACTTGCATGACATGTTTTCTCCTACCCTTCCGTGGCAGCGGGGTCCATATTGGAAACTAAGGGATATTAAGGCCTCCTTTTAATAGAGAACCGGAACAAAGCATTAACACATAGTGAATACATGAACTCCTCAAACTATGGTCATCACCGGGAGTGGTCCCGACTATTGTCACTCCGGGGTTGCCGGATCATAACACGTAGTAGGTGACTATAACTTCCAAGATTGGATCTAGAACATGGATATAATGATGATAACATAAACAGTTCAGATCTGAGTTCATGGCACCCGGGCCCAAATTGACAAGCATTAAGCATAGAAAAGTCATAGCAACATCAATCTTAGAACATGGTGGATACTAGGGATCAAGCCCTAACAAAACTAACTCGATTACATGATGAATCTTATCCAACTCCTCACCGACAAGCGAGCCTATGGAGGAATTACTCACTCCCGGTGGGGAGCATCATGGAATTGGCGATGGAGAAGGGTTGGTGATGATGAAGAACGAAGATCCCCCTCTCCAGAGCCCCAAACGGACTCCAGATCTGGCCTCCCGATGAAGAACAGGAGGTGACAGTGGCTCTGTCTCTGGATCGCGATAATTCTTTCTCCCTGATTGTTTCTGGAAAAATAGGATTTTATAGCATCGGTTTCAGGGTCTGCGGGGCCAACATGTGGGGACAACCCACCTGGGCGCACCAGGAGAGGGGGGCGTGCCCTGGTGGGTTGGGCCCACCCAGGTGCCCCTCTTCGGTAGGTCTTGGCTCCAGAAATTCTTGTTTATTTTATTAAAATTCCTCGCAAAGTTTCGTTCCATTCCGAAAACTTTTATTTCTGCACAAAAACAACACCATCGTAGTTCTGCTCAAAGCAACATCAGTCCGGGGTTAGTTTCATTCAAATCATGCAAATTAGAGTCCAAAACAAGAGGAAAAGCGTTAGGAAAAGTAGATACATTGGAGACGTATCAACTCCCCCAAGCTTAAACCTTTGCTTGTCCTCAAGCAATTCAGTTGATAAACTAAAAGTGAAAAAGAAAAACTTTTACGAACTCTTTTTCTCTTGTTTGCATAAATAAGCTTAAACAGAACCCAGGTTTTCAGCCAACATTATAACTAACCATGTCGACAACAACTCTTAAAGATTATATTAACTCATATCAATGACATAATCAACTAGCGAGCAACAATAAGATATCTCAAACAGCAACACGTTGTCAGACCAACCATGATATAATTGTTGGGGAACGTACCCATAATTCAAAATTTTCCTACGTGTCACCAAGATAAATCTAGGAGACCTAGCAACGAGAGAGAGGGAGTGCATCTTCATACCCTTGAAGATCGCTAAGCGAAAGCGTTACAAGAACGCGGTTGATGGAGTCGTACTCGCGGCGATTCAAATCGCGGAAGATCCGATCTAGCGCCGAACGGAGGGCGCCTCCGCGTTCAACACACGTACAGCCCGGGGACGTCTCCTCCTTCTTGATCCAGCAAGGGGAGAGGAGAAGTTGAGGGAGAACTCCAGCAGCACGACGGCGTGGTGGCAATGGAGCTCGTGGTTCTCCGGCAGTGCTTCGCCAAGCACTACGGAGGAGGAGGAGATGTATGAGGAGGAAGGGGGTTGCGCCAGGCCAGGGGGTGCGGCTGCCCTCCCACCCCCTCACTATATATAGGAGGAAGGGGAGAGGGGGCCGGCCCCTCTAGATGGATCTAGAGGAGGAGGCGGTGGCCAGGGGAAACCCTAGATGGGTTTGGGCGCCCCCACCCCCTAGGAAACTTGCCCCCCCCCAAGCCGGGAGGGGCGGCTGCCCTAGGGGTGGCGCCCCCACCTCTCCTGGTTACGTGAGAGGGGTTGGGAGGGGCGCACAGCCCTTAGTGGGCTGGTTTGCCCCTTCCCCTTGGCCCATAAGGCCCCCCAACGCTTGTCGGGGCCTCCGAAACCCCTTTCGGACATGCTGGCCATAGCCTGGTACCCCCGGAACAATTCCGGACTCCAATACCCTTCGTCCAATATACCGATCTTCACCTCCGGACCATTCCGGAGCTCCTCGTCATGTCCGGGATCTCATCTGGGACTCCGAACAACCTTCGGTAACTACATACTATTTCCCATAACAACTCTAGCGTCACCGAACCTTAAGTGTGTAGACCCTACGGGTTCGGGAACCATGCAGACATGACCGAGACACCTCTCCGGCCAATAACCAATAGCGGGATCTGGATACCCATACTGGCTCCCACATGTTCCACGATGATCTCATCGGATGAACCACGATGTCGGGGATTCAATCAATCTCGTATACAATTCCCTTTGTCTATCGGTATGTTACTTGCCCGAGATTCGATCGTCAGTATCCCTATATCTTGTTCAATCTCGTTACCGGCAAGTCTCTTTACTCGTTCCGTAACGCATGATCCCATGACTAACTCCTTAGTCACATTGATCTCATTATGATGATGCATTACCGAGTGGGCCCAGAGATACCTCTCCGTTATACGGAGTGACAAATCCCAGTCTCGATTCGTGCCAACCCAACAGACACTTTCGGAGATACCTGTAGTGCACCTTTATAGCCACCCAGTTACGTTGTGACGTTTGGTACACCCAAAGCATTCCTACGGTATCCGGGAGTTGCACAATCTCATGGTCTAAGGAAACGATACTTGACATTAGAAAATCTCTTAGCAAACGAACTACACGATCTTGTGCTATGCTTAGGATTGGGTCTTGTCCATCACATCATTCTCCTAATGATGTGATCCCGTTATCAATGACATCCAATGTCCATGATCAGGAAACCATAACCATCTATTGATCAACGGGCTAGTTAACTAGAGGCTTACTAGGGACATGTTGTGGTCTATGTATTCACACATGTATTACGGTTTCCAGTTAATACAATTATAGCATGAACAATAGACAATTATCATGAACAAGGAAATACAATAATAACCATTTTATTATTGCCTCTAGGGCATATTTCCAACAGTCTCCCACTTGCACTAGAGTCAATAATCTAGTTCACATCACTATGTGATTGTAATGAATCCAACACCCATGGGGTTTGTTCATATCTCGCTTGTGAGAGAGGCTATTAGTCAACGGGTCTGAACCTTTCAGATCCGTGTGTGCTTTACAAATCTCTATGTCATCTTGTAGATGCAGCTACCACGCGCTACTTGGAGCTATTCCAAATAACTGCTCTACTATACGAATTCGGTTCACTACTCAGAGTCATCCGGATTAGTGTCAAAGTTTGCATCGACATAACCCTTTACGACGAACTCTTTTACCACCTCCATAATCGAGAAAATTCCTTAGTCCACTAGTTACTAAGGATAAGTTCGACCGCTGTCATGTGATCCATTCCTGGATCACTCTTGTACCCCTTGACTGACTCATGGCAAGGCACACTTCAGGTGCGGTACACAGCATAGCATACTGTAGAGCCTACGTCTAAAGCATAGGGGACGACCTTCGTCCTTTCTCTCTCTTCTGCCGTGGTCAGGTCTTGAGTCTTACTCAATACTCACACCTTGTAACACAGCCAAGAACTCCTTTGCTGATCTATTTTGAACTCCTTCAAAATCTTGTCACGGTATGTATTCATTTGAAAGTACTATTAAGCATTTTGATCTATCCTTATAGATCTTGATGCTCAGCGTTCAAGTAGCTTAATCTAGGTTTTCCATTGAAAAACACTTTTCAAATAACCCTGTATGCTTTCCAGAAATTCTACATCATTTCTGATCAACAATATGTTAACAACATATACTCATCAAAAATTCTATAGTGCTCCCACTCACTTCTTTGGAAATACAAGTTTCTCATAAAATTTGTATAAACCCAAAATCTTTGATCATCTCATCAAAGCGTACATTCCAACTCCGACATGCTTACTCCAGTCCTGAGAAGGATTGCTGGAGCTTTGCATACTTGTTAGAATCTTTCAGGATTGACAAAACCTTCTGGTTGTATCACATACAACCTTTCCTCAAGAAAATCATCGAGGAAACAATGTTTTGACATCCTATCTGCAAGATTCCATAAATAATGCAGTAACTGTTAATATAATTCCAACAGACTCTTAGCATCGCTACGAGTGAGAAAGTCTCATCGCAGTCAACTCCTTGAACTTGTCGGAAAACATCTTAACGACAAGTCGAGCTTTCTTAATGGTGACACTTACCATCATTGTTTGTCTTCCTTTTAAAATCCATCTGCACCCAACAGCCTTACGACCATCAAGTAGTTCTTCCAAAGTCTATACTTTGTTTTTATACATGGGTCCTCTCTCGGATTTTATGGCCTCGAGCCATTCGTCGGAATCCGGGCCCACCATCGCTTCTCCATAGCTCGTAGGTTCATTGTTATCTAGCAACATGACTTCCAAGACAGGATTATGTACCACTCTGAAGTAGTACACATCCTTGTCGACCTACGAGGTTTGGTAGTGACTTGGTCCGAAGTTTCATGATCACTATCATAAGCTTCCACTTCAATTGGTGTAGGTGCCACAGGAACAACTTCCTGTGCCCTGCTACACACTAGTTGAAGTCATGGTTCAATAACCTCATCAACTCTCCACCATCCTCCCACTCAATTCTTTCGAGAGAAACTTTTCCTCAAAAAAGGACCCGTTTCTAGAAACAATCACTTTTGCTTCCAGATCTGAAATAGGAGGTATACCCAACTGTTTTGGGTATTCTATGAAGATGCATTTATCCGCTTTGGGTTCGAGCTTATCAGCCTGAAACTTTTTCACATAAGCGTCGCAGCCCCAAACTTTTAAGAAACGACAGCTTAGGTTTCTCTAAACCATAGTTCATACGGTGTCGTCTCAACGGAATTGCGTGGTGCCCTATTTAAAGTGAATGCGGTTGTCTCTAATGCCTAACCCATAAACGATAGTGGTAATTCGATAAGAGACATCATGGTATGCACCATATCCAATAGGGTGCAGTTATGATGTTCGGACACACCATCACACTATGGTGTTCCAGGTGGTATTAGTTGTGAAACAATTTCCACAATGTCTTAATTGTGTGCCATACTCGTAACTCAGATATTCATCTCTATGATCACATCATAGACATTTTATCCCCTTGTCACGACGTTCTTCAACTTCACTCTGAAATTACTTGAATCTTTCAATAATTCAGACTTGTGTTTCATCAAGTAAATATTCTTAGCATCTACTCAAATCATCTGTGAAGTAAGAACATAGCGATATCCACTGCGTGCCTCAGCACTCATTGGACTGCACACATCAAAATGTATTACTTCCAACAAGTTGCCTTCTTGTTCCATCTTACTGAAAACGAGGCCTTTCAGTCATCTTGCCCATGTGGTATGATTTGCATGTCTCAAGTGATTCAAAATCAAGTGAGTCCAAACGATCCATCTGTATGGAGTTTCTTCATGCATATCTACCAATAGACATGGTTCACATGTCTCAATATTTTCAAAAATGAGTGAGTCAAAAGATCCATCAACATGGAGCTTCTTCATGCGTTTTATACCAATATGACTCAAATGGCAGTGCCACAAGCATGTGGTACTATCATTACTATCTTATATCTTTTGGCATGAATATGTGTATCACTACGATCGAGATTCAATGAACCATTCATTTTAGGTGCAAGACCATTGAAGGTATTATTCAAATAAACAGAGTAACCATTATTCTCCTTAAATGAATAACCGTATTGCGATAAACATAATCCAATCATGTCTATGCTCAACGCAAACACCAAATAACAATTATTTAGGTTTAATACCAATCCCGATGGTAGAGGGAGCGTGCGATGTTTGATCACATCAACCTTGTAAACACTTCCAACACATATCGTCATCTCACCTTTAGCTAGTCTCCGTTTATTCCGTAGCATTTTATTTCGAGTTACCAACACTTACCAACCGAACCGGTATCTAATACACTCGTGCTACTAGGAGTACTAGTAAAGTACACATTAATATAATGTATATCCAATATACTTCTGTCGACCTTGCCTGCCTTCTCATCTACCAAGTATCTAGGGTAGTTCTGCTTCAGTGACCGTTCCCCTCATTATAGAAGCACTTAGTCTTGGTTTTGGGTTCAACCTTGGGTTTCTTCACTAGAGCAGCAACTGATTTGCCGTTTCATGAAGTATCCCTTCTTTCCCTTGCCCTTCTTGAAACTAGTGGTTTTACTAACCATCAACAATTGATGCTCCTACTTGATTTCTACTTTCGCGGTGTCAAACATCGCGAGTTGCTGAAGGATCGTCATGTCTGTCCCTGATATGTTATAGTTCATCATGAAGCTCTAATAGCTTGGTGGTAGTGACTATGGAGAACCATCACTATCTCATCTGGAAGATTAACTCCCACTCGATTCAAGCGATTGTAGTACTTAGACAATCTGAGCACATGCTCAAACGATTGAGCTTTTCTCCCTTAGTTTGCAGGCTTAAGAAACTTGTCAGAGGTCTCATACCTCTTGACGTGGGCACTAGTCTGAAATCCCAATTTCAGTCTTTGGAACATCTCATATGTTCTGCGACGTTTCAAAAACATCTTTGGCGCCTCAATTCTAAACCGTTAGCATTACGCACTGAACTATCACGTAGTCATCAAAACGTGTATGTCAGATGTTTCGCAACATCTACAAACGACACTCGAGGTTCAGCACACCGCGCGGTGCATTAAGGACATAAGCCTTCTGTGCATAATTTCTACAGACGACAGTAATGAGGATAATCCTCAGTTTACGGACCCAGTCCGCATAATTTCTACTATCAACTTTCAACTAAATTTTCTCTAGGAACATATCTTAAACAGTAGAACCAAAGCGTAAGCTACGACATAATTTGCAAAGACCTTTTGACTATGTTCATGATAATTAAGTTCATCTGATTATTTAATGAACTCTCACTTAGATAGACATCCCTCTAGTCATCTAAGTGATACATGATCCGAATCGACTAGACCGTGTCCGATCATCACGTGAGACGGACTAGTCATCAACGGTGAACATCTCCATGTTGATCGTATCTACTATACGACTCATGTTCAACCTTTCGGTCTCTTGTGTTCTGAGGCCATGTTTGTACATGCTAGGCTCGTCAAGTCAACCTAAGTGTTTCGCATGTGTAAATCTGGCTTACACCCGTTGTATGCGAACGTTAGAATCTATCACACCCGATAATCACGTGGTGCTTTGAAACAACGAACCTTCGCAACGGTGCACAGTTAGGGGGAACACATCTCTTGAAATTTTAGTGAGGGGTCATCTTATTTATGCTACCGTCGTTCTAAGCAAATAAGATGTAAACATGACAAACATCACATGCAAATCATAAAGTGACATGATATGGCCAATATCATCTTGCGCCTTTTGATCTCCATCTTTGAGGCGCGGCATGATCACCTTCGTCACCGGCATGACACCATGATCTCCATCATCGTGTCTTCATGAAGTTGTCTCGCCAACTATTACTTCTACTACTATGGCTAACGGTTAGCAATAAAGTAAAGTAATTACATGGCGTTTTTCATTGACACGCAGGTCATACAATAAATTAAGACAACTCCTATGGCTCCTGCCAGTTGTCATACTCATCGACATGCAAGTCGTGATTCCTATTACAAGAACATGATCAATCTCATACATCACATATATATATTCATCACATCCTTTTGGCCATATCACATCACATAGCATACCCTGCAAAAACAAGTTAGACGTCCTCTAATTGTTGTTGCATGTTTTACGTGGCTGCTATGGGTTTCTAGCAAGAACGTTTCTTACCTACGCAAAAGCCACAACGGTGATATGCCAATTTCTATTTACCCTTCATAAGGACCCTTTTCATCGAATCCGATCCGACTAAAGTGGGAGAGACAAACACCCGCTAGCCACCTTATGCATCAAGTGCATGTCAGTCGGTGGAACCTGTCTCACGTAAGCAGTACGTGTAAGGTCGGTCCGGGCCGCTTCATCCCACAATGCCGCCGAATCAAGATAAGACTAGTAACGGCAAGAAAATTGAACAAATCATCGCCAACAACTACTTTGTGTTCTACTCGTGCACAGAATCTACGCATAGACCTAGCTCATGCTGCCACTGTTGGGGAACGTAGCAATAATTCAAAATTTTCCTACGTGTCAACAAGATCAATCTAGGAGATGCTAGCAACGAGAGAGAGGGAGTGCATCTTCATACCCTTGCAGATCGCTAAGCGGAAGCGTTACAAGAACGCGGTTGATGGAGTCGTACTCGCGGCGATTCAAATCGCGGAAGATCCGATCTAGCGCCGAACGGAGGGCGCCTCCGCGTTCAACACACGTACGGCCCGGGGACGTCTCCTCCTTCTTGATCCAGCAAGGGGAGAGGAGAAGTTGAGGGAGAACTCCAGCAGCACGACGGCGTGGTGGCAATGGAGCTCGTGGTTTTCCGGCAGTGCTTCGCCAAGCACTACGGAGGAGGAGGAGATGTATGAGGAGGAAGGGGGTTGCGCCAGGCCAGGGGGTGCGGCTGCCCTCCCACCCCCTCACTATATATAGGGGGAAGGGGAGAGGGGGCCGGCCCCTCTAGATGGATCTAGAGGAGGAGACGGTGGCCAGGGGAAACCCTAGACGGGTTTGGGCGCCACAACCCCCTAGGAAACTTGCCCCCCCCCCCCAAGCCGGGAGGGGCGGCTGCCCTAGGGGTGGCGCCCCCACCTCTCCTGGTTACGTGAGAGGGGTTGGGATGGGCGCACAGCCCCTTAGTGTGCTGGTTTGCCCCGTCCCCTTGGCCCATAAGGCCCCCCAACGCTTGCCGGGGCCTCCGAAACCCCTTTTGGACATGCTGGCCATAGCCTGGTACCCCCGGAACAATTCCGGACTCCAATACCCTTCGTCCAATATACCGATCTTCACCTCCGGACCATTCCGGAGCTCCTCGTCATGTCCGGGATCTCATCTGGGACTCCGAACAACCTTCGGTAACTACATACTATTTCCCATAACAACTCTAGCGTCACCGAACCTTAAGTGTGTAGACCCTACGGGTTCGGGAACCATGCAGACATGACCGAGACACCTCTCCGGCCAATAACCAATAGCGGGATCTGGATACCCATACTGGCTCCCACATGTTCCACGATGATCTCATCGGATGAACCACGATGTCGGGGATTCAATCAATCCCATATACAATTCCCTTTGTCTATCGGTATGTTACTTGCCCGAGATTCGATCGTCGGTATCCCTATACCTTGTTCAATATCGTTACCGGCAAATCTCTTTACTCGTTCCGTAACGCATGATCCCGTGACTAACTCCTTAGTCACATTGTGCTCATTATGATGATGCATTACCGAGTGGGCCCAGAGATACCTCTCCGTCATACGGAGTGACAAATCCCAGTCTTGATTCGTGCCAACCCAACAGACACTTTCGGAGATACCTGTAGTGCACCTTTATAGCCACCCAGTTACGTTGTGTCATTTGGTACACCCAAAGCATTCCTACGGTATCCGGGAGTTGCACAATCTCATGGTCTAAGGAAACGATACTTGATATTGGAAAAGCTCTTAGCAAACGAACTACACGATCTTGTGCTATGCTTAGGATTGGGTCTTGTCTATAACATCATTCTCCTAATGATGTGATCCCGTTATCAATGACATCCAATGTCCATGGTCAGGAAACCATAACCATCTATTGATCAACGAGTTAGTTAACTAGAGGCTTACTAGGGACATGTTGTGGTCTATGTATTCACACATGTTTTACGGTTTCCAGTTAATACAATTATACCATGAACAATAGACAATTGTCATGAACAAGGAAATACAATAATAACCATTTTATTATTGTCTCTAGGGCATATTTCCAACAATAATATGACAATAGTGGTATCTCGCTAGCCCTTTCTGAGACCGCAAAACATAAATGCAGAGCACGTCCAAAGTTCAAGCATCGACTAAACATTGTAATTCATGGTAGAAAAGATCCAGTCATGATGCACCCAACATTAGCTACACACAATGCATAAGTCATGAAAGCCGTGCTCTCAGGTTCTGGCTCTTGTTTTTGAAGGTGGTGACACAACATAAAAATAAATAGATAGTCCCTTCGCAGAGGGAAGCAGTGATTTGCAGAGGTGCTAGAGCTCAAGTTTTAAAACAGAGGTAAATGATATTTTGAAACATGCACCCTTCTCATTCACTTTACGACTATCATTTATCAATATCTTCCATGCTAAACACGCTAGTGGCGGTTCTCAAGCGATAAAGTAAAGGTTATGACTACATTGTGAGTTTTTGTTTGATTATTTGAGAGATTAACTCCTTTTGCAATTTGGGACTGGGCATCCCTATTACCGCCCTTTCCTCGTGCAATGGCGAGTGAATAAACACTCGACCTGAGAATAACCCGCTTAGAATGGAAGATACAGACCACCTCCTATCGTTCCATGAACGATCCAGGCACACAAAAAAGGATATTTATTTGAAGTTTCTAGAGGTGGCACACGCAAATTTACTTAGGTTGGCAGGGTAATACCGCATATAGGTAGGTATGGTGGACTCATCTGGAATAACTTGGGTTTAAGGTTTTGGATGTGCAAGCAGAATTCCCACTTAGTACAGGCGAAGGCTAGCAAATAGATGGAGAAGCGGCCAGCTAGAGAGCATCAACGGTCATAAACATGCATTATGCATAAGTAACATTGGACACTAGCATGAGTAGGATATGAACACCATGAACATAAATATCATAGAGGCTATGTTGGTTTTGATTCAACTACATGCATGAACATGTGCCAAGTCAAGCCACTTGAACATTCAGAGGAGGATACCATATCATCATACTACATCACAATCATTTTAACACAATGTTGATAACCAAGAGAAATCGTTATCCACTCCTACCTACTTATGCATGGCATGAGAAACTATAATCTCTAATTTGCATTGCAAACATGTTTAATCATAATGGGCTGAATCATGGATACTAGGTTAAACATATTTACACAAACAGAACAAGTCGAGTTCATACCCGTTTCTCTCTGCCACGGCCAGTTCATGGAATATCGTCATTATTGCCTTTCACTTGCACGACCGAACGATATGAAAATAATAATAGTGCAAGAGTGTCATGGACTAAGCTGGAATCTGCAAAACATTTTATTCAACAAGAGAAGACAAGGTAAAATGGGCTCTTTAATGGATTAACATTTATTCATATGAGAGCCACTCAACATTTTCATCGTGGTCTTCTCCTCGGTAAGACTCAAATAAAAAGAACAGAAATTCAGAGAAACACGTTGAAATATTTTTGGAGTTTTTTATTTTCTTGAACAAGCAAATAAAAGGGAAAAGCAAAAACAAGAAAAACTATTTACACGGGAAAGCTCCCAACAAACAAAACAAGAACAAGGAAATCTTTTGTGTTTTCTTTTTAGTGCTACTACTAAGCATGCATAGAAAGTAAACTACTACAACTAAATTTTTTGGTTTTTCTAAAGTTTTTTCAAACACACAAGAAAAAAGCAAGAAAATAAATTCTAACATGGATGATACAATGAAAAAGTGTGAGCACCGACAAATGGAATGATAAGTATGAACATGAATGTAATGTCTGTGAGAAACACGTACTCCCCAAGCTTAGGCTTTTGGCCTAACTTGGTAGTAGATCAGTAGTTGGGGTACTGAGCAGCGGGCATCCACTCATCCCATTGCTGAGGCTCCTCATCTGCCTCTGCAGCAGCCTGAGTGTTTCGGTAGGCGATGATGTCCGCAGGCATAATCCTATATCTGCCCCTGGCAACAGAATCAAACAAAGAAGGAGCAAGCAATGGAATAATATCTTGAGTTTCAATGCTAAAAACCAGGTTATAAGGAATAGGAATGTTAGGATAATCTCATGCAAGAGAATGATGGTGTTCCATGGTTGCGCGTTCTAGGTAAACCTTCTCCAGAGGGTAATCATGATGGCGTATCTCAACATTAAAGTGAGCCACCAAATGAGTAGCCTAAATGCCACCATGTGTTTTACCCTTGCACTTATTAATATGGAGGCAACCAACCACCATAGCTCGCAAGCTATAAGTGTTGTCACCCTCTAATGCACGATGTAACATAGCCAGGTCTAGTGAACTGAGTGCACCCACCTTCTCTCTAGCAAGCAAGCTTTTGCAATGAAAAGAGCAAAGTAATGAACAATAGGAAAATGCAAGCCAGCGGCAGTGATAGCTGACACCCCTCTCTCATATCCCACTTGTAAGGTGCGATAAAAGGCCTCAAACTCTGCCGGCCTAGGCTCGGCTAAGCTCCCGTCAGCAGGGATCATGCATATGTTACAAAATTCAGTAAGTGGTATCTGATGGGTTTCAGCATATAAATCAAACCGTACTTCAGGGGGATTATTCCTAGGGAAGAAAGTAAAACTTTGAACAAAGATATTTGTGAGGATTTGATGCTGTTCACACTCATCTGCGATGAAGTCGGTGAGGCCGGCATTAGCAGCATATTGTGTGAACTCCTGAAGGATTCCAGCCTCTTCCATGAACTGGGTGTGCGGCCATTCGCACGGCCGTACCTCCGCCAACCTCCGAGGATGGAGATCACTGTCAGATGATTCCCCAATAACACCCTTGGAGTTCTTAGAAGCAAACTTCCTAAAGATATTCATCCTTTTCCTATGAACAAAAATTCTGAAATTTTTAGTCCACAAATTTTTCTCAACAAAACATCAAAAAATTGATAGCAAATACTCATAGGGATGCATAGAGGCCATAGCAAGCATTCAAACTACTTAGAACTCTCAGAATTCAACATGCAAGCTCATCTACAGCAGCACTAAGAGTAGCTAATTATTCAAAATATAAAGCACTAAAACAAAAACTAATTGGACAAACGGTGGAGTCTCATACCAAGCAACAATCCCCCAAAACAGTTTCGGAAACGGAGCATCGAGCAAAGAGATCGAAATCCGCGGGTTTGAGAGCAAGAACACGATAGAGAGAGCAATGGAGGTTTTTTTCTGGAGGTAAGTGATGATGTGGGATGAAGAGATAAGTGAGGGGGCCCACGTGGGGACCACAACCCACCAGGGCATGCCTGGGGGTCCTGGCGCGCCCAGGTGGGTTGTGCCCACCTAGTGCACCTCCGTCTGATATTATTTGCACCAGAAATTCATAAATATTAAGAAAAATTCATATAAAATTTCAAGGGCATTCTGAGAACTTTTCTTTTTGGGTCATTTTTTTATTGCACAGGAAATTCAGAAAGCAGACAAAACATGGCATTTTTTTAACTAATAAAAACAGAAAACAAAAAGTAGGGACAGAAGGTAGTGCTTACTAAATTCATCAACTTAATACCGCTCAAAAATGATTCATTAATAAGGTTGATCAGGTCTTATTAACAACCACTTTCGATTAGCATGGAATCGAAGAACTTTCATAAATCACTAAGTTACCTCAATGGGGATATGAATTTCCCCAACAATAAGCATTTCATATTTCTTTTTGACAGTAGGTAGAGGTATTTGAAAACTTCCAATAGTGATTGTCGGAGATTTTTCAATAACATTAATACCATTCACTTGGAATTGTTTCTTCGGAAAGTGCACCGTATGCTCATTACCATTGATATGAAAAGTGACCTTGCTTTTATTGCAATCAATAACAGCCCCTGCAGTATTCAAGAAGGGTCTACCAAGAATAATCGACATGTTGTCATCCTCGGGCATCTCAAGTATAACAAAGTCAGTCAAAATAGTAACATTAGCAACAACAACGGGCACATCCTCACAGATACCGATAGGTATGGCAGTTGATTTGTCAGCCATTTGCAAAGATATTTCAGTAGGTGTGAGTTTATTCAAGTCATGTCTTTTATATAAAGAGAAAGGCATAACACTAACACCAGCTCCTAAATCACACAAAGCAGTTTTCACATAATTCTTTTTGATAGAGCAAGGTATAGTTGGTATTCCCGGATCTCCAAGTTTTTAGGTACTCCATCTTTAAAAGTATAATTAGCAAGCATAGTGGAGATTTCAGCTTCCGGTATTTTTCTCTTATTAGTGATGATATCTTTCATATACTTTGCATAAGGAGGCATTTTCAAGATATAAGTCAAGCGAGTACGCAAAAAGACTGGCCTCAACATTTCAGCAAAGCGTTCAAATTCTTCATCATCTTTCTTTTTAGTTGACTTCGGTGGAAAAGGCATAGGTTTTTGAACCCACGGTTCTCTTTCTTTACCATGTTTTCTAGCCACAAAGTCTCTTTTATCATATCTTTTATTCTTAGGTTGTGGGTTATCAAGATCAACTAGTGGTTCTATCTCAACATCATTATCTGGTTCTTTTTCATTTGTTTGAGCATCTTCATGAACATCAGCATTATCTTTTTCATTATCACTAGGTGGATGTTCATTACCAGATTGCGTTTCAGCATCTGAGATAGAAGTTTCATTATCATTATCAGGAGGTTTCTCTATTTCAGGTTCACTAGTAGCATGAAAGGTCCTATCATTTTTATTTTTATTTTTGTCTCTAGAAGGACTAGGTGCACTAGTGTTATTTCTTTGTGAGTCTTGTCCAATTATTTTTGGGTGTCCCTCAGGATAAAGTGGTTCCTGAGTCATTTTACCTCCTCTAGTTGCAACTCTAACAGCAAAGTCATGTATGTTGTTCTTCATTTCCGCAAGCAACTCTCTTTGAGATTTAGCAACTTGTTCTAACTGGATATGTACCATATAAGCATGCTTTCCAACACCTCTAACATCATTTGAGATTCTAAATAACAAGTCACTCAAGTGAGCAATCATATTAGAATTGTATTTGAATTGTTTCATAACATTTGCATTGCAGTGGTCTTGTTTTCTAATATAGTTTTCGAACTCATAAAGACATTGGCCGGTTAGGGTGCATGTTGTGAGGGTTGTCATTATAACTGAATTTCATTAGAGAATTTACCTCTAGCACCTCAGGCAGTGGTGGTGTATTAAGCCCATGTATTTCTTCAATAGGAGGTAAATTTTTAACATCCTCAGCTTTAATACCTTTTTCCTTCATAGATTTCTTTGCCTCTTGCATATCTGCAGGACTGAGATATAATATGCCCCTCTTCTTTGGAGTGGGTTTAGCCGGTGGTTCAGGAAGAGTCCTCATCATAATTTTTCAATATTTTATTCAATAATTCTTCAGCTTGCCCAACAGTTCGTTCCCCTAAAACACAACCAGCACAACTAACTAGTAAGTCCCTAGAAGCATCGGTTAGTCCATTATAGAAGATATCAAGTATTTCACTTTTCTTTAGAGGATAATCAGGCAAAGCATTAAGTAATTGGCAAAGCCTCCCCCAAGCTTGTGGGAGACTCTCTTCTTTAGTTTGAACAAAGTTAAATATTTCCTGTAAAGCAACTTGTTTCTTATGAGCAGGGAAATATTTTTCAGAGAAGTAATAAATCATATCCTGGGGACTACGCACACAACCAGGAGCAAGAGTATTGTACCAAGCTTTAGCATCACCCTTTAATGAGAAAGGAAATAATTTGAGAATAAAGTAATAGCAATTTTTCTCATCATGAGTAAAAAGGGTGGCTATGTCATTCAACTTAGTAAGATGTGCCACAACAGTTTCATAACCATGGAAAGGATCAGATTCAACCAAAGTAATTAACTCTGGGTCGACAGAGAATTCATAATCCTTATCTTCAATAAAGATAGGTGAGGTAGCAAACTTAGGATCATATTTCATTCTAGCGTTCAGGGATTTATCTTTATACTTGCATAATAATTTCTCTAGATCATCTCTATCCTTACAAGCAACAATATCTCTAGTTGTCTCCTCATTCATAACATAACCTTCCGGTACCTTAGGCAATTCATATCTAGGAAGGCTAGTTCTAGCAGGTGTTTCAGGAGTTTCAGTTTCAAGCTCATCATCAGATTCAACAACATCATGTTGTATTACTCTAGCAATTTGTTCATCAAGAAATTCACCAAGTGGCACATCATTATCAAGCAAGGTACTAGCATCATCATAAGCATCATTCAGAGTAGAAGTAACATCATCAATAACTTGCGACATATTAGAATTGATAGCATGTGGCGGTGTTGCAAGTCTACTTATAACAGAATGTGAATCTAAAGCAGAACTGAATGCCAGTTCTTACCTCCCCTTGTCTTTGAGGGAAATATCTTAGACTTAGCATCCTTCAGATTCTTCATAGTGATAAATTGATAATAATCCCAAGTGACTCAACAAATATAGCTATGCTCCCCGGCAACGGCGTCAGAAAAAGGTCTTGATAACCCACAAGTATAGGGGATCGCAACAGTTTTCGAGGGTAGAGTATTCAACCCAAATTTATAGATTCGACACAAGGGGAGCCAAATAATATTTGAAGGTATTAGCAACTGAGTTGTCAATTCAACCACACCTGGAGATTAATTATCTGCAACAACATGATCAATAGCAAAGTAGTATGATAGTTTTGATAGTAGTGACGGCAGCAATAGTAACGGTAACAGTGATAGCAATAATTTTGTAGCAAGTGCAACAGTAACAATAGTAGTAGTTACTTAGTAGAAACAATATAGGACAAACTCGTAGGCATTGGATCGCTGACTTGTTGGATGATATTCATCATGAGACAGTTATAACCTAGGGCGATATGGCACTAGCTCCAGTTCGTCAATATAATGTAGGCATGTATTCCGTAAATAGTCATACGTGCTTATGGAAAGAACTTGCATGACATCTTTTATCCTATCCTCCCGTGGCAGCGGGGTCCATATTGGAAACTCAGGGATATTAAGGCCTCCTTTTAATAGAGAACCGGAACAAAGCATTAACACATAGTGAATACATGAATTCCTCAAACTACGGTCATCACCGGGAGTGGTCCCGACTATTGTCACTCCGGGGTTGCCGGATCATAACACGTAGTAGGTGACTATAACTTGCAAGATCGGATCTAGAACATGGATATAATGATGATAACATAAACGGTTCAGATCTGAGTTCATGGCACCCAGGCCCAAAGTGACAAGCATTAAGCATAGCAAAGTCATAGCAACATCAATCTTAGAACATAGTGGATACTAGGGATCAAGCCCTAACAAATTAACTCGATTACATTATGAATCTCATCCAACTCCTCACGGACCAGCGAGCCTACGAAGGAATTACTCACTCCCAATGGGGAGCATCATGGAATTGGCGATGGAGAAGGGTTGGTGATGATGAAGAACGAAGATCCCCCACTCCGGAGCCCCAAACGGACTCCAGATCTGGCCTCCCGATAAAGAACAGGAGGTGACGGCGGCTCCGTCTCGTGGATCACGATAAATCTTTGTCCCTGATTTTTTCTGGAAAAATAGGATTTTATAGCGTCGGTTTCAGGGTTTGCGGGGCTACCAGGTGGGGACAACCAACCTGGGCGCGCCAGGAGAGGGGGGCGCGCCCTGGTGGGTTGTGCCCACCCAGGTACCCCTCTCCGGTAGGTCTTGGCTCCGGAAATTCTTGTTTATTGTATAAAAATCCTCGCAAAGTTTCGTTCCATTCCGAGAACTTTTATTTCTGCACAAAAACAACACCATGGTAGTTCTGCTGAAAATAGCGTCAGTCCGGGGTTAGTTTCATTCAAATTATGCAGATTAGAGTCCAAAACAAGAGGAAAAGCGTTAGGAAAAGTAGATACGTTGGAGATGTATCAACTTGCACGACCGAACGATATGAAAATAATAATAGTGCAAGAGTGTCGTGGACTAAGCCGGAATCTGCAATACATTTTATTCAACAGGAGGAGACAAGGTAAAATGGGCTTTTTATTAGATTAACATTTATTCATATGAGAGCCACTCAACATTTTCATCGTGGTCTTCTCCTCGGTAAGACTTGAATAAAAAGAAAAAAATTCAAAGAAACACACTGAAATATTTTTGGAGTTTTTGGTTTTCTTGAACAAGCAAATAAAAGGGAAAAGCATAAACGAGAAAAACTATTTACACGGGAAAGCTCCCAACAAGCAAAAGAAGAACAAGGAAATCTTTTTAGGTTTTCTTTTTAGTGCTACTACTAAGCATTCATAGAAAGCAAACTACTACAACTAATTTTTTTGTTTTTCTAAAGTTATTCAAACACACAAGAAGAAAGAAGGAAAATAAATTTTAACATGGATGATACAATGAAAAATTGTGAACACCGACAAATGGAATGATATGTGTGAACATGAATGTAATGTCGATGAGAAACACGTACTCCCCCAAGCTTAGGCTTTTGGCCTAACTTGGTAATCAATCAGTAGCCTGGATAGTAGTTGGGGTACTGAGGAGCGGGCATCCGCTCATCCCACTGCTGAGGTTCCTCCTCTGCCTTTGCAGCAGCCTAAGCATTTCGATTGGTGATGATGTTCGCAGGCATAATCCTATATCCGCCCCTGGCAACAGGATCAAACAAATCAGGAGCAGGCAATGGAATAATATCACGAGTTTCAATGCTAAAAACCAAGTTATAAGGAATAGGAATGCCAGGAGAATTGTTATCAGTTAAATGGTGGTGATCCATGGCTGTGCGGTCTAGGTAAACCTTGGTCAGGGGGTAGCCATGAGGGCGTATCTCAACATTAAAGTGAGCCACCAAACGAGTAGCAAAAATCCCACCATGTATTTTACCCTTGGATTTATTAATATGGAGGCGACGTTCCACAATAGCTCCCAAGCTATAAGTGTTGTCGCCCTCTAGCGCACCACGTGAAACAGCAAGATCTGGTGAACTGAGTGCACCCACCTTCTCTCTAGCAAGCAAGAATTTTGTAATGAAAAGAGCAAAGTAATGAACAGCAGAAAAATGCAAGCCAGCGGCAGTTGTAACTGACACCCCTCTCTCATCTCCCACTGTCATGGTGCGATAAAAGGCCACAAACTCTGCTGGCCTAGGCTCAGCTAAGCTCCCATCAGAAGGGATCATGCATATGTTACCGAATTCAGTAAGTGGTAAAACTTTGAACAAAGATATTTGTGAGGATTTGATGCTGTTCACACTCATCTGCGATGAAGTCGGTGAAGCCGGCATTAGCAGCATATTGTGTGAACTCATGAAGGATTCCAGCCTCTTCCATGAACTGGGTGTGCGGCCATTCGCATGGTCGAACCTCCGCCAACCTCCAAGGATGGAGATCACTGTCAGATGACTCCCCAATAACACCCTTGGAGTTCTTCTTAGAAGCAAACTTCCTAAAGATACTCATCCTTTTCCTATGCACAAAAATTCTGAAATTTTTAGTCCACAAATTTCTCAACAAAACTTCAAAAAATTGATAGCAACTACTCATAGGGATACATAGAGGCCATAGCAAGCATTCAAACTCATCTACAGCAGCACCAAGAGTAGCTAATTATTCAAAATATAAACCACTAAAACAAAAACTAATTGGACAAACGGTGGAGTCACATGCCAAGCAACAATCCCCCGAAACAGTTTCAGAAATGGAGCTTCGAGCAAAGAGATCGAAATTTGCGGGTTTGAGAGTAAGAAAACGGGAGAGAGAGCAATGGAGATTTTTTTTCTGGAGGTAAGTGATGATGTGGGATGAAGAGAAAAGTGAGGGGGCCCACGTGGGGACCACAACCCACCAGGGTGTGCCTGCGGGTCCTGGCGCACCCCGGTGGGTTGTGCCCACCTGGTGCACATCCTTCTGATAATATTTGCACCAGAAATTCATAATTATTCGGAAAAAAATCCTATTAAATTTTCAGAGCATTCTGATAACTTTTATTTTTGGGTCATTTTTTATTGCATGAGAAATTTAGAAAGCAGACAAAACATGGCATTTTATTTTATTTAACTAATAAAAACAGAAAAAAGAAAAGGTAGGGGCAGAAGGTAGTGCTTATTAAATTCATTAACTTCATACCTCTCAAAATGATTCATTAATAAGGTTGATCAGGTCTTATTAACAACCACTTTCAATTAGCATGAAACCGAAGAACTTCCGTAAATCACTAAGTTACCTCAATGGGGATATGAATGTCCCCAACAATAAGCATTTCATATTTATTTTTGACAGTAGGTAGAGGTATTTGAAAACTTCCAATAGTGATTGTCGGAGATTTTTCAATAACATTAATACCATTCACTTGAAATTGTTTCTTCGAAAAGTGCACCGTATGCTCATTACCATTAATATGAAAAGTGACCTTGCATTTATTACAATCAATAACAGCCCCTGCAGTATTCAAGAAGGGTCTACCAAGGATAATCGACATGTTGTCGTCCTCGGGCATCTCAAGTATAACAAAGTCAGTCAAAACAGTAACATTAGCAACAACAATGGGCACATCCTCACAAATACCGATAGGTATGGCAGTTGATTTGTCAGCCATTTGCAAAGATATTTCAGTAGGTGTGAGTTTATTCAAGTCAAGTCTTTTATATAAAGAGAAAGGCATAACACTAACACCAGCTCCTAAATCACACAAAGCAGTTTTCACATAATTCCTTTTGATAGAGCAAGGTATAGTTGGTATTCCCGGATCTCCAAGTTTTTAGGTACTCCATCTTTGAAAGTATAATTAGCAAGCAGTGGAGATTTCAGCTTCCGGTATTTTTCTCTTATTAGTGATGATGTCTTTCATATACTTTGCATAAGGAGGCATTTTCAAGATATCAGTCAAGCGAGTACGCAAAAAGACTGGCCTCAGCATTTCAGCAAAGCGTTCAAATTCTTCATCATCTTTCTTTTTAGGTTACTTTGGGTGGAAAAGGCATAGGTTTTTTAACCCACGGTTCTCTTTCTTTACCGTGTTTTCTAGCCACAAAGTCTCTTTTATCATATCTTCTATTCTTAGGTTGTGGGTTATCAAGATCAACTGGTGGTTCTATCTCAACATCATTATCTGGTTCTTTTTCATTTGGATGAGTATCTTCATAAACGTCAGCATTATCTTTTTCATTATCACTAGGTGGATGTTCATTACCAGACTGAGTTTCAGCATCTGAGATAGAAGTTTCATTATCATTGTCAGGAGATTTCTCTGTTTCGGGTTTACTAGAAGCATGCAAAGTCCTATTATTTTTCTTCTTCTTTTTCTTTTTAGAAGGACTAGGTGAACTAGTGTTATTTCTTTGTGAGTCTTATAAAATTATTTTTGGGTGTCCCTCAGGATAAAGTGGTTCCTGAGTCATTTTACCTCCTCTAGTTGCAACTCTGACAGCAAAGTCATGTATATTATTATTCAATTCATCAAGCAATTCTCTTTGAGATTTAGCAACTTGTTCTAACTGGGTTTGAACCATATAAGCATGCTTTCCAACACCTCTAACATCATTTGATATTCTAAATAACAAGTCACTCAAGCGAGCAATCATATCAGAATTGTATTTCAATTGTTTCATAACATTTGCATTGAAGTGATCTTGTTTTCTAATATAGTTTTCAAACTCATAAAGGCATTGGATAGGGTGCATATTGTGAGGATTGACATTATCACTGAACTTCATTAGAGCATTTACCTCTACCACCTTAGGAAGTGGTGGTGTATCAAGCCCATGTATTTCTTCAATAGGAGGTAAATTTTTAACATCCTCAGCTTTAATACCTTTTTCCTTCATAGATTTCTTTGCCTCTTGCATATCTTCTGGACTGAGATATAATATACCCCTCTTCTTTGGAGTGGGTTTAGCCGGTGGTTCAGGAAGAGTCCAATCATCATAATTTTTCAATATGTTATTCAATAATTCTTCAGCTTTCCCAACAGTTCGTTCCCTGGAAACACAACCAGCACAACTATCTACGAAGTCCCTAGAAGCATCGGTAGTCCATTATAGAAGATATCAAGTATTTCATTTTTCTTAAGAGGATGATCAGGCAAAGCATTAAGTAACTGGCAAAGCCTCCCCCAAGCTTGTGGGAGACTCTCTTCTTTAGTTTGCACAAAGTTAAACATTTCCTGTAAGGCAGCTTGTTTCTTATGAGCAGGAAAATATTTTTCAGAGAAGTAATAAATCATATCCTGGGGACTACGCACACAACCAGGAGTAAGAGTATTGTACAAGCTTTAGCATTAACCTTTAATGAGAAAGGAAATAATTTGAGAATAAAGTAATAGCGCGTTTTCTCATCATGAGTAAAAAGGTGGCTATATCATTCAACTTAGTAAGATGTGCCACAACAGTTTCAGTTTCATAACCATGGAAAGGTTCAGATTCAACCAAAGTAATTAACTCTGGGTTGACAGAGAATTCATAATCCTTATCATTAATAAAAATAGGTGAAGTAGCAAACTTAGGATCATATTTCATTCTAGCATTCAGAGATTTTTCTTTATACTTGCATAATAATTTTTCTAGATCATCTCGATCCCTACAAGTAAGAATATCTCTAGTTGTCTCCTCATTCATAAGCCTTCCGGTACCTTTGGCAATTCATATCTAGGAAGGGTAGTTCTAGCAGGTGTTTCAGGAGTTTCAGTTTCAAGCTCATCATCAGATTCAACAACATCATGTTGTATTACTCTAGCAATTTGTTCATCAAGAAAGTCACCAAGTGGCACATCATCATTATCAAGCAAGGTACTAGCATTATCATAAGCATCAACCATAGCAGAAGTAGCATCATCAATAACTTGCGACATATTAGAATTGATAGCATGTGGTGGTGTTGCAAGTTTACTTATAACAAAAGGTGAATCTAAAGCAGAACTGGATGGCAGTTCCATACCTCCCCTCGTCTTAGAGGGAAATATCTTAGTCTTAGCATCCTTCAGATTCTTCATAGTGAATAATTGGTAATAATCCCAAGTGACTCAACAAATATTGCTATGCTCCTCGGCAACGGCGCCAGAAAAAAGTCTTGATAACCCACAAGTATAGGGGATCGCAACAGTTTTCGAGGGTAGAGTATTCAACCCAGATTTATAGATTCGACGCAAGGGGAGCCAAAGAATATTTGAAGGTATTAGCAGCCGAGTTGTCAATTCAACCACACCTGGAGATTAATTATCTGCAGCAAAGTGATCAGTAGCAAAGTAGTATGATAGTTTTGATAATAGTGACAGCAGTAACGGTAACGGTAACAGTGATAGCAATAATTTTGTAGCAAATGTAACAGTGATGATAGCAGTAGTAACTTAGCATAAACAATATAGGATAAATTCGTACGCATTGGGTCGGTGACTTGTTGGATGATATTCATCATGAGACAGTTATAACCCTAAGCCAGTTCGTCAATATATTGTAGGCATGTATTCCGTAAATAGTCATACGTGCTTATGGAAAGAACTTGCATGACATCTTTTGTCCTACCCTCCTGTGGCAGCGAGGTCCATATTGGAAACTAAGGGATATTAAGGCTTCCTTTTAATAGAGAACCGGAACAAAGCATTAACACATAGTGAATACATGAACTCCTCAAACTATGGTCATCACCGGGAGTGGTCCCGACTATTATCACTCCGGGGTTGCCGGATCATAACACGTAGTAGGTGACTATAACTTGCAAGATCAGATCTAGAACATGGATATAATTGTGATAACCTAAACGGTTCAGATCTGAGTTCATGGCACCCAGGCCCAAAGTGACAAGCATTAAGCATAACAAAGTCATAGCAACATCAATCTTAGAACATGGTGGATACTAGGGATCAAGCCCTAACAAAACTAACTCGATTACATGATGAATCTTATCCAACTCCTCATCGACCAGCGAGCCTACAAAGGAATTACTCACTCCTGGTGGGGAGCATCATGGAATTGGCGATGGAGAAGGGTTGGTGATGATGAAGAACGAAGATCCCCCTCTCCGGAGCCCCAAACGGACTCCAGATCTTGCCTCCCGATGAAGAACAGGAGGTGACGGCGGCTCCGTCTTGTGGATATCGATAATTCTTTCTCCCTGATTTTTTCTGGAAAAATAGGATTTTATAGCATCGGTTTCAGGGTCTGCGGGTCCACCAGGTGGGGAAAACCCACCTGGGCGCTCCAGGAGGTGGGGCGCGCCTTAGTGGGTTGCGCGCACCCAGGTGCCCCCTCTGGTGGGTCTTGGCTCCAGAAATTCTTGTTTATTGTATAAAAATTCCTTGCAGAGTTTCATTCCATTCCAAGAACTTTTAGTTCTGCACAAAAACAACACCATGGTAGTTCTGCTGAAAATAGCGTCAGTCCGGGGTTAGTTTAATTCAAATCATGCAAATTAGAGTCCAAAACAAGAGGAAAAGCGTTAGGAAAAGTAGATACGTTGGAGACATATCAGACGACGGGACAGGGCGGCGGGGTGGAAGGCAAGGCAGCCGTCGACGGGACAGGGCGTCGGGTGGTGGCAGATGACACACTTTGGCCGGGCGATGCGTGTCAGTTTGACCGGACGACGCGGTTGGACGCCACAAGTCACGCCGGGTACGTGGGGGTGACGTGTTGAAGCACGTTATGCCGTCAGCAAGCAGACGGCAAATCCTCCCGTTAGCCACCTAACGTGTCTAATGTCTCTTTTTTGCCGTCCAAACTCTTTGCCGTCTGCCACCGATGGCAAAGGGCCTTTCCCGTCCGCTTTGAAGAAGCAGACGACAAAGAACCTGTTTACCGTCACTCTCTTTGCCGAGCACGTTTGCCGTCGGTGGCAGACGACAAAGAGCTTTGTCGTCCGCTTTTGGTGCCTTTGCCGTCTGCCATGGCGGACGGCAAATAAGGTGATTCCTGTAGTGAAGCCATCTAGGCCATCTAGGGGACCAACCCTAAAAATCACCCATCCACATAAAACATTATTTCATTCAGAAAAGTACATAGATCATTCATACATACAAATACGCCATCATTTTCATTCAAACACATAATACTAGATAGATCATTCATGAGTTCATTCATACATACAAATGAGCCATCCTTTCATTCAAACACATAATACTAGATAGATCATTCATACGTAGATCAGTTCATATAGATAGATCCTTCAATACATATATCAATACATATAGATAGATCCTTCAACACATCAGGGAACTCTTCATACATAGATCTAGGATTAATATAACATAACCAGAGCACTCCTCATGGGTACACAATCCTGGTCCACCTTTGCCTAGTTACTTGAAATGGATGAAAGTTGGCCCTCCTCCTTGCCTAGTAGATGGTATCATCATCACTAGGGTTAGAGCTATTAGGGAATGCCTCCATGAACTGCTCCTTGTCCTTGCGGTTGCGAACTGCCAAGATATGCTCAGCCAGATGGCGGTGATACTCAAGCCTGTATCATGTTGCCGCAGCTGGCCTCCCCCATATGCTCTACTGATCTTCTTCCCTCTCTCTGCAAGTCTCCCATGTACACCTCCTCTTCTGCATCTACAACCTATCCAGGGTCCATGCCCACTGAGCTACGGATCTAGGGATTTCTCTGGCAGCTGTGGGAAGGAGAAGGTAGGGGCTTGAGTTACAATAGGGTTACTAGCTTAGGGTGGGATTTATAGGTGGACACTGGGTGCTGGTAGGCAGGCTGCAAGTTTGGATAACGGCCCGGTTCCAGGCCCACCTTGGATAAGTGAAACATTTAGCCCAACTGTCAAATAAAATAGCACAAGAGCACAACAACACTTATTCACTGTAATAAAACAACTATAGAACTAATAAAGCAACTAGAACTAATAAAACAGTTCTTCACTGCTTTACTTAAGATAGGTTCTGAACACTGCATCATTTAACATAACCATAACTTATACATTGGCACCTCCGTTCACTCCAGTTACCATAACTTAAGCAGTTCATATAGTGCTGCACAAAATATACAACTACCACCATCAACTTGCAAGGTATGTTATATATAGTAGGCCAACTTACTTACTTATCAACCATAGTCTGATGTTCATGACTCTATTATGGCCTTGATTTGCTCAAGTTTTTCCTTGCTCCCATGGCCAGCATTGAGCAGATCAGCTACAACTTTCTCTAGCTCATTCTTCTCTTGTGCAAGAAGATCCCTATCCACCTTGATCTCTTTCATAGACTTCCTAGTATTGTGAATTATGTATGCCTGGGCCTGAAGGATACACCTCGGCTCCTTTGCAAGCCTAAGCTTCTCCATCTTCATCTTCATCTCTAGCTCTTCCTTCTGCTACTCAAATTTCTCAGCATCCATTGCTTTTTGGTAGTCAATCTTGCCAAGACCATCCTGCCAGTCAAACATCTTGCTAACATCATCAACCATTTTATGATACTCAGTGCAGAGATTATCATACTCCTTCTTCAACTTCGCAACCTCATCCTCATATGCCGCTTGTCTTGAATCCTGCCAAGGTTTTGCTCATGGAACATTTCCCACAGCTTGATGAGGCAGTTCTTAAGTACATTAGGCCAAACAGGATCAACCCGCTGAACTACACCACAGTTCACACCTCCATGTTCAATCAAACAAAAGTTATAAATTCAGAAATAACTTAAGTTTGATCAGACAACACATACTTAAGAAAATGCATAAATTCAGTACTAAATTCAGTTAAAACAGAGTTAATATACAAGGAGGAGATGTACAAATTCAGAAATCTATGCAATTCAATACAGTTAATATACAGAGGATATATAGACATTTATAACTCAATCCAGTGCCAACTATTTTGAAATAAAGATAGATAGCATTTCTGCACTACTATAGCTACAAAGATAGAGCATTTCTGCTATGTACTTAATGCAAACAGAAACCAACACTTAGCATAATTGAATCACGGACTTCCTGCAAACTTCAAACCACTACACAATAACTAAATCCATCCAGCAGAACTGAATCCACTAAGCATAACTGATAACCACAAAGCATAAATGAATCACTGACTTCATATATGAAGTAGAAAACCACTCTCTGCAAATAAGAACATTGACTTCACCTAACAATGAGCTACTGATTTACTACATTACTAACCTGAATAGGGCATCCGTAGAACCTCCTCCTAGTGTTAGCACCTTCAAAAGCAACACACTTCCTAGGCTTCATCTGGTGCAGAGTGCACTTGGCAACTTCCTCCATGGGAGCACCCCACCACAGTGGCTCAGGGACGGTGTCAGGTGTGTCTTACATGCAGTACAAGGTAAGACAGACAACCAATGCATCCAATAAATCCATACATATGTGCAGTTCTTCAAACCTAATTCCCAAACCGATTGAACCCTAACCCTAACCCTAAATAATGACAGAGGCAGGAGGATGAGGCTTACAAAGTACTCCATATCCATCAGGTTGCCCCCCATGCTGTCGTCGTCGGAGCTCTCATCCCCATCATTCCAATAAGGCATCCTGGCCAGCGACGAGGAAGGGAGGTGGTCGGCGATGATGGCGAGCTCTCAGGCAGGGGAACAGAGCGAGGGGGGAGAGAGTGGGAGTTGATGGGAGAGAGTGAGGCGGATCGGATAAGGCACCTGGTCGGGACGGCTAGTTCACCCTAAGAGTCGTCCGCGCGCGCGCCGTCAGCCTCTGGCCGACAAAACCCTGACGGGCAGGCCCCACGTGTCATAAACACACTTAAACTATAACCGTTCGACCACTTGGGTTTTTTGGAAAAGCCCACCACTTTTGTGATAGTTTTTTGAAAATTAAAAAAAAGCGGTAGTTTTTTGGAACGATAGCTCATAATGTGGTAGTTTTTCGCTATTCACTCGAGGGATCAGGGGCGCTCGTCCTTGCTGATGGCAGACACCCCCTGCAGCGTTAGGCGAAAGAGGATCAGGATTAGGGGAAGGAGCGGATAGGTTGGAGAAGGCAGCGAACCAACGTGTGTGTGTGGTGAAACCGACTCTGTGTATGATTCTTTCCATTACAGATGGGGCCTGGAGCACCGCCTAAAGCCTCGATCAACCACAGGGCAGTAATTTGTGGGAGCTTAGTAACTCTAGCGATTAGGAAGATGAATTCGAGGGAATACAGCTCTGTTTGCATTGATTTCTTGCGATGACTATCCATGGTGGGAATAACATAGATGACACCTAAGCAAAAAATATGATGTGACAGCTAATTAATAAGGAGAGAGACAAATTAAGTAACATAGCTAGTTAGTTACACTATGAATAACATCACACATACCAAGACAAGATGAGTCTACAAATCTAATAAATAAAGTGTGGCATGACACCACACACATGTTACTCTCCACTATAGAGGTAGCAACATAGGCTTGTAACATATGCATGTTTCTAGTCTAAGTTACTCCCCACTACGGGAGCAGCGTACAAACACATGGTGAGAAAAGCAGAAGAATGGAGCGGTGGTGGGCGCTAGACCTGCAGGCTTGCTCGCGATGGCGGGGGCACACCATAGGCAACAAGAGTTGAACGGCGGGCACAGGACACCAAAAGCCAGGCTCACCCCACCAGCGCAGCCGCCATGGTGAACGAACCTGCCGACGCCAACATTGACTCTGTGTTGTGGACGGAGGCGAGATTGCCAGGCGGTTCATGGAGGTTGCCTCCAAACTTGCCGATGACCTCCAATGGCGGCGTGGGTGGGGGATGCGGGGATGACGGCACTAGGCGGCGGTGTGGGTGGGGGATCCAGAGCGACAGCACTGGGAGGAGGTGGTGCCTATTCTAGCGCGCCGATGACGGTGATGGGGAATTGGGGATGGTAAGTGCGGCGGCTGGGGAAAGGAAAGGTGGGGACTGCATCTGGCGAAGGGGAAATAAATTAGGGTTGTGTGGTGCTTCCAGTGACTTTTATCGTTTCGCGTCTCCCCAGGCTCGCGCGCTTTTTGGGCTCAAATTTTTTGAGCCCACCAACGTGCATACGAACAATGATTCTGCCCTCATTTACTTTTCAGGGCAGATGGGTTGACCGTAAAGATGCCGGCAGATAGACTACCCTTCAAGGTTTACTATTGCCGGCAGATAGGATGCCCTATAATTATTTTTCCTGGCAGATGAATCTTTGCCGGAAGTACAAGTGCGGATTCTTAACCTTTCCCGGCACTTGATTGCCCCTAAAGTTTTGTCATGGTGTAGTGCAAGTAGTATAAATGTGGATGCTCCACGTTCCACTTGCATCAGGGAATCCTACAACCATGATGGAAACCATCCTTTTTGTTCCTTTAATTGCTACCGTTTCCAATTCTGAAGATATGTAGATGACTAGATGTGTGTCCCAATCTCCTCTATCATCTCCCCTAGTTTCTCTAATCTTTCCCTTCACCATTCTCACAAGAACCCTCCTCGAAGAAATGGTGATCCATGGACGCCAGTGCTCGATCCCGGTGGCGCAGCATCCCCATCCGAACCCTTGCGCCCGAAGGTCTTCCTTCATCCCGTAAATCCATTCAGATAAGAAAGAACATGATACATTGACTACACACGGATAATTTCACATCTGCTTTGACTCTGTCCATTCGAGTTCATCGCATTGTCCCATCGCTCTCTGGGAGTGTTGTTCCAGACCCTTTCACATCGGCCCTAGTGGCGTACCCTTTGTAATTGTTACCGCTGAATCGGTGAACCTGTCTCCGACACTCCTCCCAGTCGTCGTAGAGTCCGGGAACCTTACCCTTGTACACGACATACCACGGCATCGCTATGCAGTAGCCAAACGAAACGTTAGTACCAATTCACAGACAATACATAAGCAATATATAAGTATGCAACAGAACGATCGGAAGAGAAAAGCAAGACATTAATAGCATCGATTACATCTAAGTTGAACGACTCTCGAAACCAAAGAGACATACTACAAGTTCATTAAAGTTTAATTACAACATGAGCCAATCGATGTTTCAGAACTAGACATAGCATCACTGCTTTCGACTCGACTCAAGGGACCGGAGCATGGATGAAGCCGCCGTCTATCGTGGGAGTCATGAAACAACGGGCGTTGTCAGCCTGCATTTGTAGGATTGTGTCGATGTCACTGTTGGACGGTTGATTTCTGAGGTAGAACTGCCCCGAGGTACGAAGGACATCTTGATGGATGATTTCCGCAAACTCCGACTGGATGCGAAAGAATTCTTGTCTGATGTCCGCGTCCTGGATTGCCGACACGCTCGCGGCCCAATCTTTGAGTCTACTCGGTAGCAGAAGTTGATGATGGTCCCGTACGATCGCCCACATGTGATGGATGGCGTAGTAGGCACCCTTCTGACCGCCAGGCGGCTGCTTGACGCAGCAGAACGTCGTATTGTGAAGGTGCCTCCAGATTTGACGTAGCCGGGGAGAACATCATCAAGAACCTTCTTGACATTTGTGTAGTCTACGTTCGACTGACGGTCCGGGTCGAAATACGTGGCCATGGAATATTTGGGGCTTAGGAGGATGAGCGTGCAATGTGTGTCACTGCAGAAAACACGGAATGTTAAAAGAAAAACGATCGAAATCTAAGAATTCATATGTTACGGGGCGGTTGAGGGGAGGAATTACTCGGGAAAGTAAGGCACGCGGGAGTGTAGTCATTTCCGGTCTTCTTGGCCTTTTTGCCTTTGCGACGACTTTCCGTGTCCTGCTTCGCCTCATCATCATCATCATATATAGCGTGAAGCTCCTGCCTGATGCCCATTGATTTCAAGTCTGCCCTTGCTTTCGGCCCATCTTTGGTCCTCTCTGGCATGTTGAGCAGGGTACCAAGCAGACTCTCGCACACGTTCTTCGTGATATGCATGACATCAAGGCTGTGAGGCACACGGTGGATCTTCCAGTACGGCAAGTCCTAGAAAACAGACCTCGTTTTCCATACCTTCAGCAGCGGCTCTGGCGCCTTTCGCTTCTTTCCCGGCTCTGGCGCCTTTTGCTTCTTTCCCGGCAGTGGGCAGTCTTTCCAATTTTTCAACAGCTCGTCTATTTCCTCGCCGCTCCTCGTACGCGGGCGTCCTCGGGGTTCGGTTTCACCATCGAATAGATCCTTGCGTTTTCTCCACGGGTCAACGTCGCGAAGCCACCTTCGATGTCCCATAAACACGGTTTTCGAAGACCCGGGATCTCTATCTAGCTGGCGATACGTTGTGTCATCCATGCACCTGACGCATCCAGAAAATCCGTGGACCACCTGCCCCGCGACATATCCGTAACCGAGATAGTCGTGCACCGTCGTGAGCAGCGCGGCTCTCATAGGGAAATATTCTTTCTTTGCGGCGTCCCACGTATTGGCTGGCGTTTTCCACAGCGTGTCAAGCTCCTCTTTGAGCAGCCCCAGATACAGATTGATGTCGTTCCCTGGTTGTTTCGGTCCTTCAATTAGCATACTCATGTGAATGTACTTCCTCTTCATGCACAACCAGGGGGGGAGGTTGTACATCCACACAAACACAGGCCAGGTGCTATGTGTGCTTCTCTGGCTGCCAAACGGATTGACTCCATCGGTGCTCGCGCCCAGCACGATGTTCCTTGGATCGTTCCCAAATTCTAGGTCTTCGAAGTTCAATGCTTGCCACTGGCTCGCATCCTTAGGGTGACTCAGCATCTTGTCTTTTTTATCTATCTCCGGATCATTTGCGTCATCTTCTCGCTTCTTCTCCTCCCTATCCGCGTGCCAACGCAGGAGCTTTGCTACCTTAGGGTCCGCGAAATACCGCTGCAGACGAGGAGTGATCGGAAAGTACCACACCACTTTTCGAGGAGCTTTCTTCCTCTTCTTGTATCGAGTGACGCCGCACACCGGACATATGGTAGACTCCGCGTGGTCGTCCCGATAAATGATGCAATTGTTCATGCACACATGGTATTTCACGTGCGGTAAATCCAGAGGACACACGATTTTCTTCGCCTCCTCCAAACTGGTCGGGCACTTGTTCCCCTTGGGAAGACGTTCGTGCCAGAATGACATGTTCTCGTCGAAGCATGCGTCGGTCATTTTGTGTTTTACCTTCATCTCCAGAGCCATGAGCGTTACTTTCAGGCGGGTATCCTCGGGCCTGCATCCTTCATACAATGGAGTAACCGCGTCTAACTCAAGTTAATCCACATTGGCTTTCTCTCGGGCGGCAGCTCTTGCGTTATCCGTCTGCTTGAGAAGCAGCTCTTGAATATGAGGGTCCTGCACCCAGCCCATCGATGGTCCAGCGTCGTCTGCTCCGCCGGCATCATCATCTTCATGATCATGCCCGTCGTCTGCTCCGGCATCTTCCTCATCATCATGTCCTGCATCTTCTACATGATGACTGTGTACAGCATCACCGTCGTGATCATCTCCTGGGGATTCTTCGTCTTCTCGCCCGCCCGAGCCGCGGTGGTTGTCTTGCTGCCCTTCCTCATTTCTTGCCCGGCCCCCATGGACGACTTCGTAGTCATCTTCATCACCTTGCCACCGATAGCCATCCATGAAACCACGCAAGAGCAGGTGGTCCCGCACCTGCCCGGATTCCGGGTCCGCAATAAGGCTCTTCAGCTTGCATCTTCGACACGGACATCTTATCTCCGTCTCGTTCTTTTGAAGCATCTCGGCCTTCGCGGACCTCAAAAACCTATTCACGATGCCTTTGGTCATCATGCGGACCATGGTCGCCTGCGGGGTAGAGCAAAACGATATTTTAGAACCAAGAAAAAATTTGGCATGACTTTCCCTAAAAATAGGACCAAAAAGAATGCTTAATGCCAAAATTCTCGCCGAAACGGAAATGAATCAACATTCCGGCAAAATATTGGCACCTATCGCATTTCAAATACCGGTACACCTCCAAACACAAACACATATGCAACACCACAAACATATGCAACACCACGAACATACATAGATCTAGCTAGGCCATAAAAAGTGCATGTGCACATTGTTGTAGGGAGAACAACATAAATATAGCTTCCCCCCTTACTTACCTATCAAAACAAGGTAATTTAACCACTTAAATTGAATCAATCTATGGTGGAAATGAGGTGAAAAAGAGGAGGCACCCGAGACAAGGAGGAGGTGGAGAGAATGAAGTGGGGAGAAAGTGAGTGTGGGTAGGAGAGGCTGTCCAAAATATCTTGTTGCTGCCCACTTACTAATGGCGCACCAACTCTAAATGCGCCATTAGTAATCCAGGTTACTAATGGCGCACCTTGTGGTGGTGCGCCATTAGTAGTTTTGCAAAAAAAACATACTAATGGCGCACTGTTCCACAGTGCGCCATTACTAGTTTAAACTAGTAACGGCGCACGGTGGAAAAGTGTGCCATTAGTAGTTTTGCAAAAAAGGGAATAAAAAATATAATAGAAAAAACAACATTAGTGGCGCACTTTCCGGCAGGTGCGCCATTACTAGTTCAACTAGTAATGGCGCACTGTGTCTGGATGCGCCATTAGTATGTTTGGACAGGCGCACTAGTTAAAAAAAATTGATACTAATGGCGCACCCTGGGCCAGGTGCGCCATTAGTAGTTTCAACTCTAATGGCGTATCAGAAGGTGGTGCGCCATTAGTATATACTAATGGCGCACCGCTTGTCTGGTGCGCCATTAGTGTCAATCCCATCTATAGCCCTTTTCTAGTAGTGTTATTTTGGTAATGTTGTTATTGTTAATTGTCCTATGTTAAGATTGTGTATAGATTTTGGTGAGTTGTTTCCATGCTTAGGACTTTGTAGAACTATTTGAAGCTTCGCTTGATTTCTTGAGTTATGGAATACTTCATGTTTGATTATTGTTTCGCATGAAGATATCTTAGTTATGTTTTACATATTCATTTTTATCCATGTTGCATGTGTTTATTATATTAAAATCATGCCATGCTCTTGGTTGTTGTTTATCCAAACTCTATGTGTTATCTAGTTGATGTTAGGTATTAAACTAAGCACCAATGTTTGTTGCGTATATTGCATTGCTTAGCTAGTTTTTATAGTATTGATTTAGCTCACTCGAATAAAATGTTTGCTACCAGGTGATATGGTAGTTGCACATACTTATTTGTTTAACCATTATAAACTTTAGAGTTATCTAAGTGTTTATTTGTTGTTGATTAACAATTAATCATACCATATCTATGATAGTTGTGTAGGTATTTATTATGTGTGTTTTTGCATAGTTTTCTTTATGCTAGATGTCAAATGAAATGCCTTTTTGTTTTGGAACTAGTACATTGTAGTTACTTACTGCATAGAATATTATTGGCTAGTTGGTCCTCTTCTTTTGTAGATGTTTATTATCCAAGATACATGGTTGGATGCATCATGTCATGGTTAATAGTTGTATTGCTATATATAAGTTATTCTTGTGGCATAGAACTTAGTTTATTACGTATTGATAATTATCATGTGTGTTTATTTACATTACCTTATTACCATGCCATGTTAGCAATCACCTAAAATAGAGTCTTCTTTATTGAATGTCCCCCATGTGTTATAACATTGCTAGTATGTACGATATGACGACACATATTGTTAGCCTTTACTGGGAGAGATACATGTTAGTAGTTTCTCGATCTCATATTTATATAAATAGGATTTTCTTTGCTTCATTGATATCATGCCATGATGTTGTGTGGTTGTATAAGTAGAATGCATAGTGTGAGTGTACCAATTCATGTCTAGCATGATGCCTAAGTTCACTACTACATAACCGAATACTACTGACCCCTCATTACTGACCAGCCTTTGGCCAGGCACTACTAGAAATAAGTTTTTTCTTCACACGGGGTGTGAACTCTTGACAGCTACAACGACACCGTCAAGAATCATACACTATTTCCTCTCGGGGTGGCCTAAGTTGACGGTCGTGGGCTAACCATAATTTTTTTGTCTTTCCTCATGTTGATAGTGTGCACGTCAAGAAAGGACTGGCCTAACATCAGATACATCACCGTCAAGAATCGCTAATTTTTTCTTCCGAAACACGCATGAGATTTGCGTGTTGATTCATTAACGTTGAGGAAAACAGTACGGGGTAAGATTTACAAGGAGATAAGCTCAACTATCCACCACCACCGACGCCCTAGGCTATTGCTCACTGACCCCTATCATCTGCCTATTCCTATCACGATCCTTCCAAGCGTTCTTCCAAGCTTGTCATTCCGATAGAATTTTTCCTACTGCCTCTGTCTTCAGCGCTGAAACATTGTCAACAGTTCTACTGTTGTGTTCCTTCCAAATGAAGAACATGACAAGATTAATAAGTGCATTCCTTTCCTTTCTTAGCTTGCCTGGTGTGGAGCTGTGCACCAGTTCCCACCATTAATTCCACGATGTTGGAGTCCAGCAGGGGGTAGGCAGCGCTAGTCCGAGAGCTTGAGCCACCAAGTGCCAGACCATATGGGAGAAAGAGCATTGAACTAGTAGGTGGTTCAGTGATTGATGGATTCGTTCTGCTGTGCACATGCTAATGAGCCAGGGATGAAAATTTTAGCTATAGTGCACTTTGTCTAGCACTTGACCGTGTAGAATCTACTACCCCTATGAAGTGCGGAGAAATGCGGAGATCCAAAACCGCGTCCTATCCATCTATTAATCCTAGTACGGTCCAGTGACGTCGTTAAATGTGTTTAATCTAAAACGCATGTTTAGCAACCGCCACACTAACCAAGACCATGTCCCCCGGTATACACAACCCCTATAGATAGGAAGGTAACAATGGCGTGGGGTAAACGGGCCGCGCGACTGCTACTTAGTAGTAGCGCGGGTAAAAACTGTGTGCTATTACTAGAGAATAGTAGTAGCGCGGGCCTACCATCCCCCGCTATTACTAAGCGATCCTGACCGTGTTCCCCGAGACAGGTCATAGTAGTAGCAAGGGGTATAAAAGCCACGCTACTACTAAGTTGATAGTAGTAACGCGGGTGGACCACCCCGCGCTACTACTATGTATAGACGGGGTCAGCTAGTGTACCCCGCTTACTAGCAGCATGGCACCCGTGCCCCGCGCTACAACTAATCAGCATGCGCTACCATCGCACCGCACCGCAACTAAGTATGGGTTCTCTCCCCTCTCCCTTGTCCCTCTCCTCCCTTGATAATTTTTTGTTTTTGAAATGGTCAAACTTAACTACAAAAAGATTAAGATAGTATATCTATAAGCTACAATTATGAATTACTAAGTCAATACAGAAACGTACCTTCTCTTGACATTGTTAAAATTTTGTTTTATTTTCTCTTTTGCACGATCAATCTCATCATAGATGAACGGCATTGCTGGCTTCTCATCTGAATCAACCAATCGAAGAACTTTTATAATTGGGAGTGCAGCCTTCAGACATGTGGCAACATTAGGCCAAACCCCACGGATATCCAAAACAATTCCTTGAACGACCTTCCCTTCTGCAGAATTAAATCTACTACCGCTCCACTTTGTTGAAGTGAACATATTGATCAATGCGCCCTTGTGCTCATGCAGACAACCCAAAGTCAAATAGGCAGTAGCAAATTTTGTCACTGCTGGCCTAACCAAATCCTCCCCTCCAGTGAATTCTCTCAACCAAGTAAGAACCATTGTTCTAGAATAATTATAGGTGTTGATTTTTCTGCCCTTTGTAATTGTTGTCTGATGCATCTTAATTTTCTTTTCAAAATCCTCAAGAATTAAATCAATACAATGAGCTGCAGATGGAGTCCAACATATTTTTTCCTCTTTTCCATCAATAGCTCACCAGCTGCTTTATAGTTAGTGGCATTGTCCGTTCCAATTTGAACAACATTATCTTCTCCTACTTCCTCAATAATATCATCTAACATTTCAAACACTTTGTCCGCTTTCTTGGAAATGTCAGAAGTGCCGATTGAGGCGGAAAGATAGTACCTTTGGGGCTATTCACTAAAAAGTTGCAGATGGACCTTTTCTTTTAGGAAAATTTTATTTTTTGCCACTCTAGATTTTGCCAATTTTCCTTATGCCACTCTAGATTTTGACATTTCACTTCTGCCACTCTTAGTTTTTGACAATTATCACAATTGCCATTCCCGTGGCAAAAGCAAAAAATTTAGAGTGGCAATTGTGATAATTGTCAAAAGCTAAAAGTGGCAAAAATGAAATAAAATTATTTTGCTTTTGCCACAGAATGGCAATTGTGATAACTGTCAAAAACTAAGAGTGGCAAAAGTGAAATGTCGAAATCTAGAGTGGCATAAGGAAAATTGGCAAAATCTAGAGTGGCAAAAACAAAATTTTCCCTCTTCTTTTTATCTATCCATCCATCAGACATAATTGTATATACTGTCTTTTTCCACTCTTATTTGTATTCAGTGAGCAAATTCATTGTTCTCTTAACTTCCAGCTTAAGAAATTTTACCCTCGCTTCATGAGGCACACATCTCCGCGACAAAATGTCAACACCCACAACAATAGATGAGCTCACTCACACACAAAAACTCGAGTCATCTTCCATCTTTCTTGCAATGTACTTGCACTGTGAACAACAGATAATCCTGTTATTGTTCGAAGTGGGCATCGCATACTCGAGTCTTATAGTCTTTTTTAGTGTGTTGATATTTGAAAGGGGAACAAGGCAATGTGTTGCACTCCTGATGTTGTTAGTGTACTATATTTTATTGTTAATCATGCTATGTTTCAAACTCATTTTTATTCTGCTCATATGATATTGCTCATCTTTTGTTTTCTGTTCTGATGCCTCACGTATTTACAGTAGCAATGTTCAAAAATTTATGATTCTTGAACATGGTCAGGGACTCAGGGCAATGGATAAAATCTAGATGCTAAGTTGACTTTTTCCCGTGGATTTGCTTATCGTGAAGATGCACAAAGGGTTAATAGCTCAAGCATTGGATGCTGGCAAAAAAAAAAGTTCCTTCACCAAAGGAAGAAAGTAATTCCACCGATTCGGAAGCTGTTACAGATACTGAAAACTTTGAAATTAGTGACGACGACGATGATCGTAATCACAAGCATCGAAGACCACTGCCATGTTCCTGCATTTTAGTGTTATCTCAGTCGCAGCATTGAAATAGTATGATCTATTACTTCACATTTTTTGTATCATGAGGACCACTGCCACGTTGTGCCAATATAACCGTAGCCTTGAAAGGTACTCCCTCCGTTTTTATTTACTCTGCATATTACTTTTGGTCAAAGTCAAGCTTTACAAACTTTGACAGAGTTTATAGACAAAAATATTAACATATACAATAACAAATCAATACCATTAGATTCGTTGTTGAATGTACTTCCACATCGTATAGATTTGTTGTGCTAAATATTTATATTCTTTCATATAAATTTGGTCAAACTTTACAAAGTTTGACTTCAGTCAACTCTAATATGCGGAGTAAAAAACGGAGGGAGTATCCTCTTAAGTGCTGTTACCATTGATGATTTGAGACGCAATTAATGTTCTTCCCACTACGTCCAAAATCCTAACTGAGTGTCGGATTTAGATCCCACTATGATGTAACACTTGCTTGCCTGGACAATTTTCTGTACCGCAGCATTTTATTTTTATTTTTTTAATTCCTAATTAGTTAGTAGTAGCGTGGGAAAAAACTGTGCGCTACTAGTATTTAGGATACTAGTAGCGTGTGGTATTATAGATGCATTACTACTATTTTGCGCTACTACTAACATTATAGTAGGAGCGCATGGTGGCATCTGCACTACTACTAACTTTTTAGCTGTAACGTCGTAGTAGTAGCACGTGGACCCATACTACTAGCCAAATTACCCATGCTACTAATACCCTTTTTCATAGTAGTGTGGTCTCCCTCGCCGCGCGCATCGTGAGAGGAGATGGGCAAATAGGGAGCGGGAAAGTGGAGGTCCATGGCCATGGGGCCGAAACCCAACAGGCGATGGCGCTGGCGATCTGCCTCGATGTGGCAGGCGGTGGCGTGATCCGTCCGTTCCGCCGTGCGGCCCGACGCCCGACGGCTTCCTCACTACGACAACGTCCTCGTGGGAGTGGGGCGCGGTGTTATACAAGCACATGGCGGTGCGGCTACATGTGGTCTTCCTTGGGTCCACGCCGTGCCGGACACTGCCGATCGCCCTCAATCCGAGTCCGTTGCATTTATACACGAGATATAAATACATGTATATCTGGCATTTTGATATCATGTATTTGTAGTGTTAAAGCACTTGCATTTATAAGATACCAGTATATCCAACACTTTGATATCATGTATTTGCAATATTAAAGCACTTGCATTTATACACAAGATAGAAATGCATGTATATCTGACATTTTGATATCACGTATTTGCAGTATTAAAACACTTTCATTTATACATGAGATAAAAATACATGTATATCCAACACTTTGATATCACGTATTTGTAGTATTAAAGCACTTGCATTTATACAAGAGATAGAAATACATGTATATCTGACATTTGTATTCCCACATCGACCCATCTTGGACATTCAATGCAAGATCAAACGAACATCTATATAAAGAGCAAGCACATCGGTTACCATCAATCCCATCAAAGCACTAATAAAGAAAAGATTAATCGTCTTAGCTATGGCGTTCAATAGAGCACAACTGTTGCTTGCTGCCTTCACTCTGGGTTTGCTCCTCGTGTCCCACAGTAAGTTCAAATACTATCGTAAGCTCAGCTAAAAAAAATACTATTGTAAGCTCATCTCACTAGCTCCAATCTATACATATCATAAGCTCATGGCTACACAATTATATGAAGTTTCTATCAGTGTAAACATTTGGCCGATTGACCATGGTGGTATCATGCAATTACATATAGTAATAAATTCTTGGGTGTTAAATTTTGTATGCAGGTGCAGAGGCTTACCATGGGTTTTGTCACTCCATTAGCAAGACTTACAAAAGAATATGCACTGACAAGGAGGACTGCTCGAAGGCGTGCATACGCGAGAACTTCTATGATGGCTTCTGCTCCGACATTGAGATTGATCATCACGTGTGCGTCTGCCGCACAGAGTGCATGAATGCACTGCCGCCACAATATAACGTACCAGAGTTGGCGCCATCCAAAGGGCGATCAGAAGCAAAAGTCATGCCCGCAAGAAAAGTCTCCATAGGCATGTACAATTGATTGAGTGGTTAATTTTTACGTTTCAGTAGGAATGTTCAGTTTGTAAGATGAATCACCGAAGAGTAATAATAAGAAGGAAAAACATCTTCAATTTAAGTCGTTGCTTAAGTGAACTGTGGTTGGTTTTTATAATCTCCTTTGTTGTCATGTTTTGAAGTCATTATTACTTTGGTCATCTCTACATCTGCTACAAACACAAGCTAGTACTCAATCCAACAATAAACACCAACATGAAAGCCTTTAGGAACCGGACTCAAATCAACGAAACTATCAAACTGAAATTATGTTGTCAGTCCAACTATTCGTTGATTCTCACAATTCAATAGTAAAGATAGTTTGAACAAGGTGGGCGATTGATTTGTAAAAGGAGATCTCGGTTTTGGTCATCTCCACAACGAGGATGCCTTGTGGGGTGGGGGTGGGGGTGGGATAGTGGGGGTGAGAGTGAACTTAACTATCGTATCATTAGGGGATGTTTGTTTGAGTGTAACTTTCTGTCGGGACCCGGGGTCTACGCACGTAGATCTAGCATGTAACAAATCATATAAGCAACACGAGACCTCACACACCATTCAGAACTGCTGCCACCTTACCTTGGTCGGACCGTTTGCGTCTTTTGTCTCGAACTTATATGAATATGTCGCTAGCAAATACATGACAAAGTTTCCAGTTCGACATGGTTAGTTGTAAACCAGGACGGGCTCAATCATAAAGAGGTTGAAGCAGTGCCACTGTAGAGCACATGTTGCTCGAACACTGTGTTCGTGAGCCACAGAGAACTACAAGGGCTCATCGAAGCACAACAATACATTACTCTATAAGAAAGAGTGCCAGCGAGTGTACAACTAGGTGTCGAACCCCACACATACCGTGCATTTCAATAATCATACACACATTATGCACGTGATGTGTTGATACAACAAGGTATCATAACATAACTCTACGACTCAAAAGTATTTATTCAAAGCTCTGAAGAGCCATACATAACAGAGTATTACAAGCAGGGGTCACATGATCCAACACTCAAGCATTCAAGCAACAAGGAAAGCAAATATGTCTAAGTACAGACAAGTTTAACAAATGGCTTAAGAAGCCTTGAACTAAACAAACAACCCAGGCACCAGATTGCCACCCTCGGACCTCCAAGCTACTCGGCGATGTCAACAACGAACTCCACGTAGAAACCGCCATTGAGTTTAGTGGTCTCCTCTACAACAATATTGAACATATAAACCTTGAAGAACTGCTAGACAGGACCGAGCCATCCACGTCGCCCTATAAACTCTGGTGCCACCGCCTGTTAATTCCGTGCCCCGCCGAGGGCATATTCGTCATTTCGCATACAGGAGTATAAAAGGCAGCCGCTCCGGTGGAGATAACCTACCCTTCTGCCCATCCCGCACTCACGCCGCGCCTGTCTCCTCTCTCTCCCGACCGCGCCCGCCTCCCTGCCCCGCCGGCGTCGTCTCCTCCACCCGGCCAGCCGCCGCCGCACCTCCTCCACCCGACCAACCGCCGCCACTCGCGCCCGTCTCCTCCGGCCAGCCTCCGCCCGCAAATCGTGCTAGCGAGACGAGCAGAGACCCCGCCTCCCCCCCGCCCCCCGCCTCCTCTCCTGCCGCCGCCACCTCCTCCCCGCGACCCCGCCTCCTCCCCTGCCGCTGCCGCCTCCTGGGCCTCGCCCTCCCCGGCTCCCCGTGACTCCCGCCTCCCCCCTGCCACCGCCTCCAGCCCAATCCCCTCACAGGCGCCGCCCCGACCTCCTCTTTCCCTCAACTCCCCCAACGCCGCCACTTGTGCTTGGCAGAAGGAGTGGCTGCGGTGATGGCAGATGTGTGAGGAGGACGGGGAGGAGGCCGTGGTCATGGCGGCGCGATGGATATCGTGTTCGGGCGGCGCGGTTGGTCGAGGCGGAAGTGCCAGCGCGCGGGGTCGCAGTCGAGCTGGGCGTGAGGAGAGGGAGGAGAGGGATGGGAAGAGTGGGAGGCGCAAGGACAGCGGCGCTCGCCATCTCATTCCCCATCTCTTCTCGTTGCACGTCCCCCGTGAGTTCCTCTTTCTAATCCCCTTCCTCTCCACAAGTTATCTTTTTACTTTCTGAAATATGTATGTTCGCTCATTGGGCGGCCATGGATGCTAGAGATGGAGGCCCGGCTCATTGGACAAGATGCGATGCCCCATCTTCAGCTTGCAGGTTGCTGATTTTGGTCCTCTCCTCTTGCTGGTTTGCTTTGATTAGTAAAACAAGCTGCACAACATGTGTTTGTGAAGATGTTTCTCACGGATGAAACCTTTTTTATGCCTAGATCTGCCTTCTTTCTTAGGAGCATATGCTTGCTGAGACATTACGGTCCAAATTTCATAAATAAGGTCGTGCATTTTTCTGCTTGGGTTCATTTCAATATCTGGAACGTGTGTTCCTTGTGTATGCACACTATTAGTCTTGAATCTCTACCAACCGAATTTAGGACTTGGTATCTAATATAGGAAGGGTAATTTGTTCCCAATCTAGGCCTCGGATGCACAACTTCTCCATCTTGCTCATTTTCTTATGTTCTGGTTTGTGTTATGTTGCCATATGTGCAGGTCGAGGAGGACCAATCCTAGACAGCCACGTGGCTGCATTTCTCCCAAGCAAAGGAAACGGTCAGTTACATTTTGTTTCCTCCCTGCCCCCCATTTTGTCTGGGCTGAAGTTTAGTTGTTTCTTTATGAGTTGGGGTTGAAGCCCACTATGTCTGAACCTTTAGGGAAGTTCCTTAAGAAATTTGTTGGCCCTGTGAATGTGTGGGTGGCAAGGAAGGAGGATAAGCTCAAAGTGAAGGACGAGTACATCAATTATATGGTAATAATCTTATGTTTTTCTTTTAGCTATTGTGTGTGTATTTTGTTTTTCTGGCATGGCATCACAAACTGAATAAATTAAAAATATCTGCGTATATTCTTCACGACCTCTGATATGATGATTAATGCATTCTGAACTCTAATGATTTTTGTGGTGAAACATAAACTTCTAATGGTTGTTCCTATTTGTGTTGCATAAATTTTGGTTTATGTTAGGCATTTATAAAAGCGATATGGCCTAGGTCACTCTTGCCCTGACACTGCTGACAAGTATGTAAGCTAAATTTGAACTATCAAGATTATACGTCTGTATGTTCAAGCTCAGAGTCATGCAAGATTATACGTCTGTATGTTCAAGCTCAGAGTCATGCAAACTGAAAATCTCCTGCCTGTTTTGCATGTGATAAAGTTGGCTTAGTTGATACAGACAAATACAATGTTGGACTGTACGCTGGTAATTATGTTTCAATGTTCTGTAAGGTTACTATGCATGTTCAGTTCAAATTGTATTTTGTTAGTGAAATATTGCAAGCTCGCTAACATTTTTTATCTTCCAAATCTTTAAACCATGCCATGCCTGACGATCTAGATGGTTTAACCTTTTCTATTGGCAGGATAGGTCTGCCTATATGTTCCTGCTGTTTCCATCCACTCTCCTCTTACTGAGATGGTGGGTGTGGATGGGTGCCTTCCAGCATTGACAGTTCAGGTGTACCAGGTATTTGTTGAGTACTTTCACATACCCTGAGTATATTTCCTCTTCTCATCACTTCATTGTCCAATAGAATTGATCAAAAGACTATGTTTCCACATTGCAGGCTTGGTTATTATTCCTCTACACAAGTTTTGCTTTGCAGGAGAATGTGTTGCTTGTAAATGGAAGAGATATCCGTCCTTGGTAAGGATCAAAACTTTCATCACTTGATATATAAAATTGTAGACTGCAGCATTCAAGCAATTCTATTTTTGAAACTTGTCCAGTCAAGTGTGCTCAAATTTTAATAAATGTCTTTATTTGGCTCTCAAATCTGGCATCGACGCATCTGTTTGTTTTGTTCCGGCAAGGCCGTGTTTAGTTTGTTCTCTAGCTCTGGCAAAATCAATTTCTTCTCCAAAGCATGCCCATCTGATCATAATGTGCTGCTATATTTTCAGGTGGATATACCATCACTATTTAGCAATGCTAATGGCTCTTGTTAGCCTTACTTGGGAGATAAAGGGATAGCCTGATTGCTCGAGTAAGCAGGTATATGATATTTTTATAGAAGTTGGTATGTTGCTTTGCTGTTAATCCCAAATTTTAAAGACTATAAACTCACAGTCTGGCATTTTTGCAGAGTGGGGTACAACTTTTCTTGCGTTGGGCAATCATGCAAGGAATTGCAATGCATCTACATAATAGGTACCAGCGTCAAAGATTACGCACCCAAATTGCTCTGGGAAAGGTGAGGCCTTCCTTTGATTTAACAAGTTCAGGTTGCTTTTCATCCTGTGAAGATTTGTCCTTCCCTAACATTCTTCAGTTTCCGGTGTTTACAGTTGTTGAGGAAAATTTTGTTACTCACTTTTTCAGGTATGATCTTTTGATAGTAGATTTCATTTAGGGTTATACCATAATCAATTTGTTGAAGGACCGAAATAACCTATATTTCCATAGAGATTGTGTGGTAGCTTAAATTGAACCATTGTTTTCTGTTTTCGTTCACTCATGCAATATTACAATTTTTTTCAATGAGTCGTATTGACCAATGTGGAAAATCTATGACTTTGCAATGCCGTATGATTCTTCTCTTGCCTTGTGGTTACTTCTTTGCCGAGTAGGCAGTTAAATCGCCGAAAGAAATTCTTGGTGAGCTTTCCCACCACTTGTTTGTTGTAATGTCTTGCTCAAAGTAGAATTCCTTACTAATTTGCAGATTTCCCTCAAATGATTAAATGATTCTCCCCTAACATAAATGTGCCGACAAAAAATGTTCTTTTCCACTTCACTACTTTGTAGATGTTGAGGTATGGCCTTGGAAGGTAGGGAGAGGCTTAAAAGATGTAACGACAATTGAGCTGTCCGTTTAGTGAATTCGGTACTGCTGTTCCATGGAATGTCCAGTGGGATGTTTGAATTTTATGGTTATTTTTTTTGCCATGTTGAATAGCCGATGCAGTGCATCAGTATTTTCCATCTACTAAAATTTTGCTTTATCGTTATGCATGCTTGTTGATGTTCTGCTCGATTTTGTGTTTGGATTATAAATGTGACGTTTCTAAGCTGTTAAGGTAAAGTTGCCTTGATTTAAGTTTGTGTCCAGAATACATGGTTGCTTTACTGAAGATGTATCACATATGCTACATATTACTGTGTCCAGTACAGTTTTCCTGTAGCAAAGCTTGTTAGGCAATTCCAAAAATTGACTTCCAATACAGGATTTATTTTGTCTTTTCTTGAGGTCAGTGCATATTGCACACTTCTATGTAGTGTCTCCGACAAAGGTGTGGAAACATGCATTGACCATTTTCTGGACATAATATTCCTGTCAGATGCTTCATATACAGAATATGCTTCATGCTGAGATGATTTTTCATACAGGTGCACGCTTAAAAATTCAGAGTTGTTACATGCTTGAACCATCCAGGGCATCGAAGTTCAGTCAAACCATCAAGGTACCAAAATGAATCTTCTGCTATCATTTTTGTTATTCCTAAACCTGTAGTTACGGAGATCCATGAGTTTCATAGAACATATAAACACTGGTGGGCAACCCGCCGTTCTGGGGGCCTTCCCGCGCGCACGATCGCTAGCCGTTCGATCAGCTTCTTCGATCGTTTTTCACCCTCGATTTTTACTATTCACTTCTATCTTTTGTTACAACTTTGACTGCTTTACCGGGTGGCTGCCATTGGGCCCATAAAATCATTGGTCCACGCAGCAGCGGAGTGCTCGTCAACTCGGTCTGTGACAAGCAGCAGCAGCAGCATCATGGTCTACCCCCTTCCACCCTCTCTCAATTTCCTCTCTTCGCTTCCCTGACCACGTCTCATCTCTGTTGGGTCAAGGTTGGGTTGGAGCTACAGCGGCCAGCCACCAGGACGACGCTGACGGCCAAAGAAAGCTCCTTCCCCATCGCTGACAGCCAAAACCGCTCTTGTGCTTATCAAGGTCCCTTTCACCTCTCTAACCTCTGTGTTAAGTCCGTCTGGTTCTAGGCCGATTAAGGTTTTTCGTTTTGTTTTTGCTTCCACTCTGTTTGATTTAAGCGTGGTGGTCAGATCCTCTTCAGATGTCCAGTAGAGACACCTACCCATTTCTTCTCTTTTTTCTCTTGAGAGGAGAGGAGAGGATGCTAACTAGCGAAGTACTATACTACTATATTTCAAACCATAATAAGGTCCTTCGGCAAAAACAAAACAAGATTTGCAGCATCGCAGTAGCAAAATTCCAGCATCCACTAGCCACACAAAAAAGTATGTGTCCAGTGGTAATATAACGAGAGAGGAATTCAAGGATTAGTTTATTATTAACCTATGTAGTGTATGCACTGGTAGTTGATGGAGTTTCAAGCAACAAGCATGGAGCACCTTCTTCTTTCTATCATGTCACTTACCTGATAATTTGGTAATTCTCTCTGTAATGTCATTCATATACCTGATAAATCCAATTTCTTTGGGGCTCTCTGTCATTCATATGTTCAGTGATGCAATATGAATTATTATGTAGAGGTTACTCCAGTCCTCACTATTCTTCTATTTGTCTCTGTTTAGTGTTTTTACTTTTTTTTATCAGCGGCATAATAGATAACCATATCTACATTTGTCTCTGTTTTCTGTCAGGTTAGTCAATGTATAGGACTGCGCTTTTGTGTGTCCTTTTCTTCAAGCTGTCATTCAAGAGAAGAGAGGAGCAAGGCCTTGATCCAGACTCGGGAGGAGGAGGAGACAAGGAGCAACACCTATTTTTATTGTCCGTCAAGCCCCATTATACTTTGCGGTTCCAGCCACCTAGTCACTAACTTGAATGAGTAAGTAGACCATTATATATGATGGTCTTGCTTCCTTTTGTGATCATGTATCTATGTTAGATCCGGTGAGAAAAGGCGGCTTCCAAGCAGAGGATGCGGCAGTGTTGGCCACGTTTGGTTTTCATAAGCTAATAATGTATCCCTTCCTGTCTACTTCCTTTGTGCACAACATTGTAACTAAGCATCTATGTACCAGCAGTAAAGACTTGGGTGTCTGAATATTCTCACAATAGTTGTCTCCCTCTCGCCCTTTGCGCCATTGGCACAACGAGTCATCTAGTATTAAGAAAACGTCAGCACAAAGGTACTCAACAAGACTTACATCCGAACTATCTACTCGTGCATTTAGGTATCAATGAAAGGGGTTGTGGGTTTTGTTGCAGAAATATCAGCTTTGACTCTTGGCTAACATGAACTATGACTCAGGAACACAGTGTTCAAGCAACATGTGCCAAATAGGTGACACTCTTGGCTAACCAGTAGTTTGATCAAGGTAAGAGAGCGCACAAGAGTCCTTCATCTAGCTAGTCACCACATCAAAACACTACCCTGGATTATCTCTTGTCTTTCCTACAAGGCAATCCAAAGTACTCACACTTATCTGGACCATTTTAAAGTGTCTGATAAAGTTTTCGATGAACAGTATAAGTCTCCAAGTAGTCCTTATCCATGGACATGGCTATTCAAATAGATTGATAACCCTACAGGGGTATACTTCTTCACACATGTGTCCACCACTTACCACTATGTACTCGGTGCTACTTGTGAGTTGCGTTGGGATTTCCTCGAAGAAAAGAGGATGATGCAGTTCAGTAAAGATAAATATTTCCCTCAGTTAAGAACCAAGGTTATCAATCCAGTAGCAGAACCACGTAACACCTCATGAACATCACCTACACACAAAATAACAAATACATGCACCCAACGCAAACAAGGGGTTGTCAACCCCTTGGTGGTTAATTGCAAGGATCAAATCTCGTAGTGATAGATAGATTAAAAAACACAAAATAAAATAAAAGTAAATAAAGTGCAACAAGGTATTTTTGGATTTTAATATATGATAAAGATAGACCCGGGGGCCATAGTTTTCAGTAGAGGCTTCTCTCTTGAACATAGCATACGGTGGTAATCAAATTACTGTTGGGCAATTAATAGAAAAGCACATAGTTATGATGATATCCAAGGCAATGATATATATAGGCATCACGTCCGAGACAAGTAGACCGACTCCTGCCTGCATCTACTACTATTACTCCACACATCGACCACTATCTAGCATGCATCTAGAGTATTAAGTTGATAAAGAACGGAGTAACGCCTTAAGGAAGATGACATGATGTAGATAAAACCCAATTAATATGAATAAACCCCATCTTTTTATCCTTAATGGAAACGATACAAGTATGTTTCATGTCCCTTTTCGTCACTGGAATTGAGCAACGTAGGATCGAACCCATCACAAAACACCTCTCCCATTGCAAGATAAATAAATCTAGTTGGCAAACCAAACGGATAGATCTGAGAGAAATATAAAGCTATAACAATCATGCATAAAAGAGTTCAGAGAAGACTCAAATAATATTCATGGATTATCTAATCACAAACCCCCAATTCATTGGATCCCAACCAGCACACCGCAAAAAAAGGATTACATCGAATAGATCTCAAAGAACATTGAGGAGAACATTGTATTGAAGATCAAAGAGAGAGAAGAAGTCATCTAACTACTAGCTATGGACCCATAGGTCTGTGGTAAACTACTCACACATCATCGAAAGGGCAGCAAGGTTGATGTAGAGGCCTTTCGTGATAGATTCCCCCGTCGGCGAAGTACCAAAAAAGGTCTCCAGATGGGATCTCCGAAGAACAAAAACTTGCGGCAGTGAAAAAAGTATTTGGGGTGGCTCTCTAATGTATTGGGAATATTTTTGAATTTATAGAGCTGAAATTGGGTCAGGAGGTGCCACGAGGGGCCCACAAGCCCAGGGGCGCCCCGCGGGCCATGCCTAGCAGGCTTCTCGCTGCCTCGTGGTACTTCAGGTCTTCTCCCAAAACTTCTAGGGTCCCTTCTAGTCCAAAAAAATCGTCAAAAAGTTTCATAGCATTTGGACTCCGTTTGGTTCTGATTTTCTGAAAAACTAAAAACAAGCAAAAAAAACAGCAACTAGCACTGGGCACTAGGTTAATAGGTTAGTCCCAAAAAATGATATATAATTGCATACAATTGCATAATAAACATCCAAGATTGATATTATAATAGCACGGAACAATAAAAAATTATACATACGTTGGAGACTTATCAGCATCTAATTCTGCTCGTCCTCGAGTAGCTAAATGATAAAAACAGAATTTTTGATGTGGAATGCTACCTATCATATTCATAATTTAATCTCTTTTGTGGCATGAATATTAAGATCCGAATGATTCAAAGCAATAGTCTATAGTTTGACATAAGGACATAAATGCTCAGGCATACCAACAAACAATCATGCCTTTCAAAATATCAATGCTAAAGAACGTTCCTTACAAAATCATATAGCCTTGTCATGCTCCATCTTCTTAACACAAAATAAAAATCATGCACTACCCCAGTGTCAGCCAAGCAATTGGTTCATACTTTTTAACGCGCTTTAACTTTTTCAACCCTCACGCAATACATGAGCGTAAGCCATGGATATAGCAATATGGATGGAATAGAGTGTGGTGGTAGATATGATATGGAAAAGACAAAAAAAGAGAAAGTATCACATCGATGAGGCTATCGACGGGCTATGGAGATGCCCATCAATTGATGTCAATGAAAGAAGCACTACTGGAATCTGGCATTTTGCCGTCTGCCTCCTCTTTGTCGTCTGCCAGTTAACGGCAAAGAGGCTCTTTGCCGTCCGCTTTGTATAAGCGGACGGCAAAGGTCCAGCAGGCGGACGGCAAAGAAAGGGCCCAGCTAACGGCCGTCTCCCCCTTCTGCTATGCGCACCCTTTGCCGTCCGCTAGCGAACGGCAAAGAACTTGCCCCCTCTCTGTCTCTCCGGCCCCACCCCCCCTCTCTCCCCTCTCTCTCACTCCACCCCGCGCCCCCAACTCACCCGCGCCCGCGCCCGCACCGCCACCGCCGAGCGCCGCCGCCCCACCCCACCGTGGCACCACCCCGCCACCTCGGAGCCCTGCGGCCCCGTCGGCACCACCGCCCGGTGCCCCCTCTGCCCGGCCAGCGCCGCCCCGCCGCCGCCCGGACACTGCCGCCGCCCCACCCCGCCGCAGCACCACCCCGCCGCCCCGGAGCCCCCGGTGCCCCCTCCGCCCGGCCAGCGCCACCCCGCCGCCCCGGAGCCCTGCGGCCCCGTCGCCACCACCGCCCGGCGCCCCCTCCGCCCGGCCAGCGCCCCTCCGCCGTCGAGCAACCCCACCGCCTGGCGCCCCTGGGCCCTGCCGGCCTGCCGCAAGCCGTCCCACCCCTGCCGCAGGTGAGCCCCGGCCGCACCCCTCTTCTCCTCTTTTTTCTGTTTTTTTCTTCTGTTTTTTTAGTTTAGATTACTTTTAATTTTGTTTTAGATTTAGTTTAGTTTAGATTACTTTTAGTTTGGTTTTATATTTAGTTTAGTTTAGATTACTTTTAGTTTGGTCTTAGGTTTAGTTTAGTTTAGGTTTATGTTTAGTCATGAAAAAAACTAAGAATAATTAGAAGAAGAGGAGGAGAAGAAGAATAGCTAGGTTTAGGTGTAGTTTTTTCCTGTTTTGTTTTAGGTTAATTAGTGATAGGTTTAAGAAGGGGAAAAGGAGAAGAAGAAGAAGAAGAAGAAGAAGAAGAAGAAGAAGAAGAAGGAGGAGGAGGAGGAGGAGGAGGAGGAGGAGGAGAAAGAAGAAGAAGAAGAAGAAGAAGAAGAAGAAGACGAAGAAGAAGAAGAAGAAGAAGAAGAAGAAAGAGGAGAGGAGGAGGAGAAGAAGAAGAAAGCTAGAGGAGAGGAGGAGAAGAAGAAGACCACAGACACCCCGACCCCGACCCCGACCCCGACCCCGACCACTGACACCCCGACACCTGACACCCCGACCACCGACACCCCGACACCCTGAGACCCCGACAATCGACACCCCGACCCCCCGCACCCCGACCCACACCCCGACCCCGACCCTGACACCCCGACCCCGACACGACACCCCGGCACGACACCCCGACCCCGACACCCTGACACCACACCCCGACCCCGACCCCGACCACCGACACCTGACACCCCGACCCCGACCACCGACACCCCGACACCTGACACCCCGACCACCGACACCCCGACCACCGACACCTCGACACCCTGAGACCCCGACAATCGACACCCCGACCCCCCCACCCCGACCCTGACCCCCGACACCCTGACACCACACCCCGACACCCTGACAGCACACCCCGACCCCGACACCCCGACACCCTGACACCCCGATCGACCCCGGACATGATGATGATACAAAAACATCATATATATTTTTGTTGATCGGGTGTATTTTATTATGTTCATGATGATGGTACACTTAAATTATATACATATTATTATGTTCATGTTAGGTATCCAAATTTTTTATGTTGTACTAATTTCGTTTACTTTTTGTCATTGCAGGTGTTAACAGGATGGTGGGCAAGGGTCCAGAGCGCCCCGAGCCTCCTGCGAGCGCTACTGGGAGGGGTGGTTCCATTATTCCAGCCCAGCCCCTCCGAAGAGCGCTGCTAGACAGTATGCAGACAGCTGCGGCGGGCGCTTCTTCTTCGGCTGGGAGAGGTCGGGGGAGGACGAAGAAGGCTGGTAGAGGTGGACGTGGCAGCGGGAGAGGTAGGAAGGCTGCTACGCCTTCCTTGCCGCCACCCTCAGCTGATTCACCCGACCATAGGACTGCTCCATCTGACGTGGACCCGTCTCGGACTCCGGTCCATGAGCCTCCGGTCGCTGATCCTTCGCCCCACCAGACTCGGGTCGCCGATCCTTCGCCCCACCAGACTCGTGTCGCCGATCCTTCGCCCCACATGAGTCCGGTCCCAGAGTCTTCGTCCCAGAAGACTCCGGTCACGGGGTCTTCGTCCCAGAAGACTCCGATCCCGTAGTCTTCTTCCCATGAGACTCCGGAGGCTAGTGGCCCGGAGGATGGTAGCGAGGACACCTTTTTAGATGATAGCTACAGCGACGACGAGCTGGTTGAGAAGGGCAAGAAGGTCTACAAGCGTGGTTGTACAAAGCTCTCGCCCGTGCCGACGACCCCCGACCAGAGGTGGTTGATTGCGCCTAAAGGGTTGAAGTAAGTGCATTTACTATTTTTTAACCTTTTGCCTTCATGTTCCTTCAAATTAATATCTAATCGTTGGCCTTGTCATACTGCAGGGGCTAGGTACACCCTCGTGGTGTCCGCAGGCCCAACCAGGTCCTTGGTGTGCTTTGCCGGCAGCACTTCCCTGGGTGGGTCACGTTGCCCGGTGAGGGTCAGGTTGCACAGCTAGCACTGACCTGGGAGCTGTACTCGGTTGCCCCGGCCCCGCCGGAGGAGAGGGTCGACGGTGTCTTGTGCGAGACGGTGGCCGACATTGTGTTCCGTCGGTTTTGGGGAATTTATCCTTTACAAAATTAAAAATCAACACTACCTAGTGATTGTACTAATCAGTGTTGTCTTGTTTGATTGCAGACCTTCTATAGGGTTTCAGAGGGAGAGCAGGAGGCCGCGTGTATGGTTGTCGAAACCGAGTGCAAGCGCCTACTTCAGAACTTACGGCACGAGGCTCGGGTGCAGGCCGTTTGAGACTACTACGCCTCGAAGGGTATTAGAGGGCCAAGAAGAAGTGTCGCGGCAAGTTTCTGAGTAAGGAGAAGTACATGCAGGTAATTACCTATTCTTAAGGCCTTGAAATTAGTTTTCTTGATTTGATTTGTAGGCGTAGCGCTGAAATTTCTCTTGACTCACTTAGGTGCCCCCGAGATGGTGTGTGGATAAGATGGACTGTTGGGAGGCGTTGGTGGATGCGTGGTGCTCTCCCCAATGGCTAGTCGAACACCATAGGGCCAAGGATAAGCGCGACCAAATGGAAGGTGTGCCACACCATCAAGGGAGCTCCAACCTGTTTGAGTACGGGGATAACTGGGTATGTGGTTTGCTATATGATTCATGCAATTTCATTCTTCATGCTAGCATTTATCCTTCCAAGATGACTTAATATGCTTAGTTAGTTAAAAAAAGGCATAACTACCTTGGATAGTTCATTTATGACATATTTAGCTCTAAAATGACATAATAACCTTTAGATAGCTCTATAAAATGACTTAATATGCTTTAGTTAGTTAAAAATGGCATAACTACCTTCGATAGCTCAATAACGACCTAATTAAACTAATCTTAGCTAGTTCATTCATGACATAATTAGCTCTAAAATGACATAATAACCTTAGATAGCTCTATAAAATGACTTAATATGCTTTAGTTAGTTAAAAATGGCATAACTACCTTTGATAGCTCAATAATGACCTAAACTAATCTTAGCTAGTTCATTCATGACATAATTAGCTCTAAAATGGCATAATAACCTTAGATAGCTCTATAGAATGCCTAAATATGTTATAGTTAGCCAAAAAATGGCATAACTACCTTGGATAGCTCAATAATGACATAATTAGCATACTTTGGTAAAAAAAATGGCATAATAATCTTAGTTACCTCGAAAATGACCTAAACTTAGCTTATTTTCCTCGAAAATGACATAATAACCTTTCTTAGCTCCAAAATGACCTATTTACATAGCAATATCATTCTTCATGCTAGCTTGAGCCCTTAACTAATATTTTGTTCCTCTCTCTCAGGCGCACCACCACAAGAAGCCTGTGCCAAATCTGTTCGACCTCTATGGCATGGCCCATATGGCCCCGTACAAGAAGGCCAAGCCATTCACGGAGTCTGACCTAGATCATCCAGAGAGCTTCACCAACATCTCCTCCCACCACAAGCTTGTGAAGTACAGAGACGAGGGGAAGGCGAGGAAAGGGGAGGACTTTAACCCGAGCCAGGATCCTTTTGATACAGAGCTGGTGATGATATCTAGTGGCGGGAGGTCCCATGGCTCTCAAGCCATTGGTGATGGACTGATACGTTGTCCTAGGACTCTCCCGCAGATCAAGAAGCGCCTGAGTAGCTCTGATCCTGAGATAGCGCCTCGTGCACGGCCCGCGGAGCTCGCCATGGCGGTTAGTTATACGGACTCTCTCACCTTTCCTCCATTACATTGTGTGTGCATCCGTCGACGATTACAATGCTAACGAGGAGTGGTGTGTTGCAGGCATTGGTTGAGAAAGAGAGATTGAAGACCCAGGCGCTTTTGGAGGAGGCAAAAAGGGAGGCGGTGGAGAGGGAGAGGGAGATGGAGGAGAGGATGGCTAAGCTGTTGGAGGAGGAGAGGAACCGGAACGAGGTGTCTAACCGGGCCCTATACGAGCTCATCGTGGTACGGTTCTCGTGCATATTAGCCCAATCATGCACGTAATGTTCGCATTACTAACTAATATGACTGACTCGTGAGAACCAAATGTGCAGACCATGTGCGAGAAAAACGGTCAGGCCCCTCCGCCGATGCCCCAGATTGCTCCGGCGACCACGCTGAGTTTGATTTGAATGGTCCTTAGTTACTACTATTCACATTTCAGTTTGCATCATGCTAACGAGACATTATTGGAAATGATCTTTGGTTCAGCATGGCTCCCGACAAGCATCGACCAATCCTTCTGCGTCTGCCAATGCCGGAACCCCGACCGGTCCTTCACCTCCGTCTGCCACTGGCGCAGCCCCGACCATTCCTACACCTCCGTGACAACGGTATTTTTCTTCTTATTTAGCCTGTTTAGTCCATTTTTACATAATTTAGCCTATTTAGTCCACAAATGACATAATAAGATGAAGAAAATCAAGGAAGAGGAAGGAAAGAAGGAATAGGAAGAAAAGAAGAAGAGAAGAAGAAGAAGAAAAGAAGAAGAAGAAGAAGAAGTTTCTTCTTCTTCTTCTTCTTTTCCTCCTCTTACTTATTTTTATTCGTAAATGGCATAATAACCTTGCTAACCTCATAAATGTCATATACTTAGCTTGTTGTCCTCTAAAATGACACAATAAGCTTAGTTAGGTCAAAAATGGCATAATTAGCTACGTTAGCTCAAAATGGCATTTTTCTTCTTATTTAGCCTATTTAGTCCATTTTTGACATAATTTAGCCTATTTAGTCCACAAATGACATAATAAGATGAAGAAAATCAAGGAAGAGGAAGAAAAGAAGGAATAGGAAGAACTCCTTCTTCTTCTTCTTCTAGTTTTCTTCTTCTTCTAACTTTCTTGTTTCCCATTTTGCAGATTTAATTCACTATATGGAAGCTTGCATGGATGGAGTGCTTGTTTCCCTGTTCTTCTTTGCGTTTGTATCGATGAATAATGTGGAACTTGTTATATGGATGCATGGAACAATGTGTTGGATGAGCATTGTGATATTACTGTAAGATGTATGGATGGAACTGTGTTTCTTATGTATGTATGTTGTCATGGATGGAGCTATGTGTTGGATACATCATATGTCTGTTGTGCCTATGATATATATATATATATATATATATATATATATATATATGTGTGTGTGTGTGTGAATTCCTGTGAAATTAAATGGATATAAATAAAAACAGGGGATATATAGCCTCTTTGCCGTCCGCTAGCAAACGGCAAAGAGGACATGTGGCAGCTACCTGTAGAAACTGGGAACACTGGCTGCCTATTTGGTCAGTTTGTCGTTTGCTGGCGGACGGCAAAGACCTTTGAATCTTTGCCGTCTGCTGGCAGACGGCATAGCTGGCCACATTGCAGCTTCCCAGTGTTGGCCTAGTTGAGCTCTTTGCCGTCTGTCAGCGTATGGCAAAGAGCGACGTTAACCCCCTAACGGCTCTGACCCCACCCCACTGTCGTCCATTGTCTTTGCCGTCTGCTGGCCTCGGATGGCGGACGACAAAGAAGGCCTTTGCTGGCACGTGTTAAGACGGACAGTTTGCCGTCTGCTGCCAGACAGCAAAGAAGTTTGCCGTCCGGGATATATGCCTTTGCTGTCTGCCATGGCAGACGGCAAAGAATATGATTCCAGTAGTGGAGTAGGGATTGCCATGCAATATATGCACTAAGAGTTATAAGTGTATTAAAGCTCAAAAAGAAAACTAAGTGGGTGTGCATGCAACTTGCTTGCTCTTGAAGACCTCGGGCAATTGAGGAAGCCCATCATAGGAATATACAAGCCAAGTTCTATAATGAAAACTTCCCACTAGTATATGAAAATAAAAGCATAGGAGACTGTCTATATGAAAAACATAGTGCTACGTTGAAGCACAAGTGTGGAAAGGATAGTAACATTGCCCCTTATCTCTTTTTCTCTCATTTTCTATTCTCTCTCTCTTTTGTTGGGCTCTTTTTGGCATCTTTTTTTCTTTTTTTCGTCCAGAGTCTCATCCCGACTTGTGGGGGAATCATTGTCTCCATCATCCTTTCCTCACTTGGGACAATGCTCTAATAATGAATATGATGATCATCACACTTCTATTTACTTATAACTCAAAAAATTACAACTCGATACTCTATATGAATGCCTCTGGCGGTGTACCAGGATGTGCAATGATCTAGCATAACATGTATAAAAATGATGAACGGTGGCTGAGCCACAAATATTATGTCAGCTATATGATCATGCAAAGCAATATGACAATAATGATGTGTGTCATAAAAACGGAACGGTGGAAGCTGCATGGTAATATATCTCGGAATGGCTATGGAAATGCCATAATAGGTAGGTATGGTGGTTGTTTTGAGGAAGATATAAGGATGCATATGTGTGATAGAGTGTATCATATCACGGCGTTTGGATGCAACGACGAAGTTTGCACCACATCTCAAGGTGAGAAAGGGTGATACGTTTCCAACGTATCTATAATTTTTTATTATTCCATGTTATTATATTATCAATCTTGGATGCTTTATATACATTTACAAGCAACTTTATATCATTTTCTAGGACTAACCTACTAACTTAGTGCCCAGTGCCAGTTGTTGTTTTTGCTTATTTTTTACTTTGCAGAATATCAATACCAAACGAAGTCCAAATGCCACGAAACTTTTTGGATTTTTTTCTGGTAATAAGAGACTCTGGAAGCTTCTGGAGGCCATGAGAAGATGGAAGAGGGGCCCACTAGGCACCAGGGCACTCCAGGGGCCTCTAGCGCGCCCTGGTGGGTAGTGGGGCCCACGAGCATCGTTTTGACCTACCTTTGCCTCTATAAATACTCTGAAATCCCAAAACCCTCAGGAGACTCCACGAAATACTTTTTCTGCCGCCACAAGTTCCAGAACCACGAGATCCAATCTAGAGGCCTTTTCCAGCACTCTGCCGGAGGGCAAAACGATCATGGACGGGTTCTTCATCATCCTTGCTGCCCCTCCGATGATGCGTGAGTACTTTACCACAGACCTACGGGTATGTAGTTAGTAACTAGATGGCTTCTTCTCTCTTTTTGATCTTCAATACAATGTTCTCCTCGGTGCTCTTGGAGATCTATTTGATGTAATGACTTTTTGCGGTGTGTTTGTTGGGATCCAATGAATTGTGAGTTTATGATCAGATCTATCCATGAATATTATTTTGGTTTTCTTTGAACTCTTTTATGCATGATTGTTATAGCCTCGTATTTCTTCTCCGAATTATTGGTTTGGTTTGAACTAGATTGATTTTTCTTGCCATGGCAAGAGGTGCTTTATGATGGGTTCGATCTTGCAGTGCTCAATCTCAGTGACAGAAAGAGACATGACACGCATGTATCGTTGCTATTAAGGGTAACAAGATGGGGGTTTATTTCATACGTGAGTTTATCTTGTCTACATCATGTCCTCTTGCTTAAAGCATTACTCCGTTCTTCCATGAACTTAATACACTAGATGCATGCTGGATAGCGGTCGATGTGTGGACTAATAGTAGTAGATGCAGGTAGGAGTCGGTCTACTAATCTTAGACGTGATGCCTATATACATGATCATTGCCTTGGATATTGTCATAATTATTTGCTTTTCTATCAATTGCCCAACAGTAATTTGTTTACCCACCGTATGCTATTTTCTCGAGAGAAGCCTGTGACGCCCCCGATTTGACCGTACACTAATCATGCACGCAAATGTGTACGATCAAGATCAGGGACTCACGGGAAGATATCACAACACAACTCTACAACATAAGTAAGTCATACAAGCATCATAATACAAGCCAGGGGCCTCGAGGGCTCGAATACAAGTGCTCGATCATAGACGAGTCAGCGGAAGCAACAATATCTGAGTACAGACATAAGTTAAACAAGTTTGCCTTAAGAAGGCTAGCACAAAAGTAGCAACGATCGAAAAGGCAAGGCCTCCTGCCTGGGACCTCCTAACTACTCCTCGAAGCCGAACTCCATGTAGCATCATCCTCGGGATCTCTAGCTCCTGGACTCCAGCATCTGGTTGCGACAATCCGGTATAGAAAAAGGGAAAATAGGGAGAAAAGCAACCGTGAGTACTCATCCAAAGTACTCGCAAGCAAGGAGCTACACTACATATGCATGGGTATATGTGTAAAGGGCCATATCAGTGGACTGAACTGCAGAATGCCAGAATAAAAGGGGGATAGCTAGTCCTGTCGAAGACTACGCTTCTGGCCATCTCCATCTTGCAGCATGTAGAAGAGAGTAGATTGAAGTCCTCCAAGTAGCATCGCATAGCATAATCCTACCCGGCGATCCCCTCCTCGTCACCCTGTTAGAGAGCGATCACCGGGTTATATCTGGCACTTGGAAGGGTGTGTTTTATTAAGTATCCAGTTCTAGTTGTCATAAGGTCAAGGTACAACTCCGGGTCGTCCTTTTACCGAGGGACACGGCTATTCGAATAGATAAACTTCCCTGCAGGGGTGCACCACATAACCCAACACGCTCGATCCCATTTGGCCGGACACACTTTTCTGGGTCATGCCCGGCCTCGTAAGATCAACACGTCGCAGCCCCACCTAGGCTCAACAGAGAGGTCAGCACGCCGGTCTAACCCTATGCGCGCAGGGGTCTGGGCCCATCGCCCTATGCACACCTGCACGTCCATTATCATCTGAGATAGAAGTTTCATTATCATTGTCAGGAGGTTTCTCTGTTTCGGGTTTACTAGAAGCATGCAAAGTCCTATTATTTTTCTTCTTCTTTTTCTTTTTAGAAGGACTAGGTGAACTAGTGTTATTTCTTTGTGAGTCTTATAAAATTATTTTTGGGTGTCCCTCAGGATAAAGTGGTTCCTGAGTCATTTTACCTCCTCTAGTTGCAACTCTGACAGCAAAGTCATGTATATTATTATTCAATTCATCAAGCAATTCTCTTTGAGATTTAGCAACTTGTTCTAACTGGGTTTGAACCATATAAGCATGCTTTCCAACACCTCTAACATCATTTGATATTCTAAATAACAAGTCACTCAAGCGAGCAATCATATCAGAATTGTATTTCAATTGTTTCATAACATTTGCATTGAAGTGATCTTGTTTTCTAATATAGTTTTCAAACTCATAAAGGCATTGGATAGGGTGCATATTGTGAGGATTGACATTATCACTGAACTTCATTAGAGCATTTACCTCTACCACCTTAGGCAGTGGTGGTGTATCAAGCCCATGTATTTCTTCAATAGGAGGTAAATTTTTAACATCCTCAGCTTTAATACCTTTTTCCTTCATAGATTTCTTTGCCTCTTGCATATCTTCTGGACTGAGATATAATATACCCCTCTTCTTTGGAGTGGGTTTAGCCGGTGGTTCAGGAAGAGTACAATCATCATAATTTTTCAATATGTTATTCAATAATTCTTCAGCTTGCCCAACAGTTCGTTCCCTGGAAACACAACCAGCACAACTATCTACGAAGTCCCTAGAAGCATCGGTAGTCCATTATAGAAGATATCAAGTATTTCATTTTTCTTAAGAGGATGATCAGGCAAAGCATTAAGTAACTGGCAAAGCCTCCCCCAAGCTTGTGGGAGACTCTCTTCTTTAGTTTGCACAAAGTTAAACATTTCCTGTAAGGCAGCTTGTTTCTTATGAGCAGGAAAATATTTTTCAGAGAAGTAATAAATCATATCCTGGGGACTACGCACACAACCAGGAGTAAGAGTATTGTACAAGCTTTAGCATTACCCTTTAATGAGAAAGGAAATAATTTGAGAATAAAGTAATAGCGCGTTTTCTCATCATGAGTAAAAAGGTGGCTATATCATTCAACTTAGTAAGATGTGCCACAACAGTTTCAGTTTCATAACCATGGAAAGGTTCAGATTCAACCAAAGTAATTAACTCTGGGTTGACAGAGAATTCATAATCCTTATCATTAATAAAAATAGGTGAAGTAGCAAACTTAGGATCATATTTCATTCTAGCATTCAGAGATTTTTCTTTATACTTGCATAATAATTTTTCTAGATCATCTCGATCCCTACAAGTAAGAATATCTCTAGTTGTCTCCTCATTCATAAGCCTTCCGGTACCTTTGGCAATTCATATCTAGGAAGGGTAGTTCTAGCAGGTGTTTCAGGAGTTTCAGTTTCAAGCTCATCATCAGATTCAACAACATCATGTTGTATTACTCTAGCAATTTGTTCATCAAGAAAGTCACCAAGTGGCACATCATCATTATCAAGCAAGGTACTAGCATTATCATAAGCATCAACCATAGCAGAAGTAGCATCATCAATAACTTGCGACATATTAGAATTGATAGCATGTGGTGGTGTTGCAAGTTTACTTATAACAAAAGGTGAATCTAAAGCAGAACTGGATGGCAGTTCCATACCTCCCCTCGTCTTAGAGGGAAATATCTTAGTCTTAGCATCCTTCAGATTCTTCATAGTGAATAATTGGTAATAATCCCAAGTGACTCAACAAATATTGCTATGCTCCTCGGCAACGGCGCCAGAAAAAAGTCTTGATAACCCACAAGTATAGGGGATCGCAACAGTTTTCGAGGGTAGAGTATTCAACCCAGATTTATAGATTCGACGCAAGGGGAGCCAAAGAATATTTGAAGGTATTAGCAGCCGAGTTGTCAATTCAACCACACCTGGAGATTAATTATCTGCAGCAAAGTGATCAGTAGCAAAGTAGTATGATAGTTTTGATAATAGTGACAGCAGTAACGGTAACGGTAACAGTGATAGCAATAATTTTGTAGCAAATGTAACAGTGATGATAGCAGTAGTAACTTAGCATAAACAATATAGGATAAATTCGTACGCATTGGGTCGGTGACTTGTTGGATGATATTCATCATGAGACAGTTATAACCCTAAGCCAGTTCGTCAATATATTGTAGGCATGTATTCCGTAAATAGTCATACGTGCTTATGGAAAGAACTTGCATGACATCTTTTGTCCTACCCTCCTGTGGCAGCGAGGTCCATATTGGAAACTAAGGGATATTAAGGCTTCCTTTTAATAGAGAACCGGAACAAAGCATTAACACATAGTGAATACATGAACTCCTCAAACTATGGTCATCACCGGGAGTGGTCCCGACTATTATCACTCCGGGGTTGCCGGATCATAACACGTAGTAGGTGACTATAACTTGCAAGATCAGATCTAGAACATGGATATAATTGTGATAACCTAAACGGTTCAGATCTGAGTTCATGGCACCCAGGCCCAAAGTGACAAGCATTAAGCATAACAAAGTCATAGCAACATCAATCTTAGAACATGGTGGATACTAGGGATCAAGCCCTAACAAAACTAACTCGATTACATGATGAATCTTATCCAACTCCTCATCGACCAGCGAGCCTACAAAGGAATTACTCACTCCTGGTGGGGAGCATCATGGAATTGGCGATGGAGAAGGGTTGGTGATGATGAAGAACGAAGATCCCCCTCTCCGGAGCCCCAAACGGACTCCAGATCTTGCCTCCCGATGAAGAACAGGAGGTGACGGCGGCTCCGTCTCGTGGATATCGATAATTCTTTCTCCCTGATTTTTTCTGGAAAAATAGGATTTTATAGCATCGGTTTCAGGGTCTGCGGGTCCACCAGGTGGGGAAAACCCACCTGGGCGCTCCAGGAGGTGGGGCGCGCCTTGGTGGGTTGTGCGCACCCAGGTGCCCCCTCTGGTGGGTCTTGGCTCCAGAAATTCTTGTTTATTGTATAAAAATTCCTCGCAAAGTTTCATTCCATTCCAAGAACTTTTAGTTCTGCACAAAAACAACACCATGGTAGTTCTGCTGAAAATAGCGTCAGTCCGGGGTTAGTTTAATTCAAATCATGCAAATTAGAGTCCAAAACAAGAGGAAAAGCGTTAGGAAAAGTAGATACATTGGAGACATATCAGACGACGGGACAGGGCGGCGGGGTGGAAGGCAAGGCAGCCGTCGACGGGACAGGGCGTCGGGTGGTGGCAGATGACACACTTTGACCGGGCGATGCGTGTCAGTTTGACCGGACGACGCGGTTGGACGCCACAAGTCACGCCGGGTACATGGGGGTGACGTGTTGAAGCACGTTATGCCGTCAGCAAGCAGACGGCAAATCCTCCCGTTAGCCACCTAACGTGTCTAATGTCTCTTTTTTGCCGTCCAAACTCTTTGCCGTCTGCCACCGATGGCAAAGGGCCTTTCCCGTCCGCTTTGAAGAAGCAGACGACAAAGAACCTGTTTACCGTCACTCTCTTTGCCGGGCACGTTTGCCGTCGATGGCAGACGACAAAGAGCTTTGTCGTCCGCTTTTGGTGCCTTTGCCGTCTGCCATGGCGGACGGCAAATAAGGTGATTCCTGTAGTGAAGCCATCTAGGCCATCTAGGGGACCAACCCTAAAAATCACCCATCCACATAAAACATTATTTCATTCAGAAAAGTACATAGATCATTCATACATACAAATACGCCATCATTTTCATTCAAACACATAATACTAGATAGATCATTCATGAGTTCATTCATACATACAAATGAGCCATCCTTTCATTCAAACACATAATACTAGATAGATCATTCATACGTAGATCAGTTCATATAGATAGATCCTTCAATACATATATCAATACATATAGATAGATCCTTCAACACATCAGGGAACTCTTCATACATAGATCTAGGATTAATATAACATAACCAGAGCACTCCTCATGGGTACACAATCCTGGTCCACCTTTGCCTAGTTACTTGAAATGGATGAAAGTTGGCCCTCCTCCTTGCCCAGTAGATGGTATCATCATCACTAGGGTTAGAGCTATTAGGGAATGCCTCCATGAACTGCTCCTTGTCCTTGCGGTTGCGAACTGCCAAGATATGCTCAGCCAGATGGCGGTGATACTCAAGCCTGTATCATGTTGCTGCAGCTGGCCTCCCCCATATGCTCTACTGATCTTCTTCCCTCTCTCTGCAAGTCTCCCATGGACACCTCCTCTTCTGCATCTACAACCTATCCAGGGTCCATGCCCACTGAGCTACGGATCTAGGGATTTCTCTGGCAGCTGTGGGAAGGAGAAGGTAGGGGCTTGAGTTACAATAGGGTTACTAGCTTAGGGTGGGATTTATAGGTGGACACTGGGTGCTGGTAGGCAGGCTGCAAGTTTGGATAACGGCCCGGTTCCAGGCCCACCTTGGATAAGTGAAACATTTAGCCCAACTGTCAAATAAAATAGCACAAGAGCACAACAACACTTATTCACTGTAATAAAACAACTATAGAACTAATAAAGCAACTAGAACTAATAAAACAGTTCTTCACTGCTTTACTTAAGATAGGTTCTGAACACTGCATCATTTAACATAACCATAACTTATACATTGGCACCTCCGTTCACTCCAGTTACCCGGCGATCCTACCCGGCGATCCCCTCCTCGTCACCCTGTTAGAGAGCGATCACCGGGTTATATCTGGCACTTGGAAGGGTGTGTTTTATTAAGTATCCAGTTCTAGTTGTCATAAGGTCAAGGTACAACTCCGGGTCGTCCTTTTACCGAGGGACACGGCTATTCGAATAGATAAACTTCCCTGCAGGGGTGCACCACATAACCCAACACGCTCGATCCCATTTGGCCGGACACACTTTTCTGGGTCATGCCCGGCCTCGTAAGATCAACACGTCGCAGCCCCACCTAGGCTCAACAGAGAGGTCAGCACGCCGGTCTAACCCTATGCGCGCAGGGGTCTGGGCCCATCGCCCTATGCACACCTGCACGTTGCGTACGCGGCCGGAAGCAGACCTAGCCCCCTTAATACAAGCGCGAGCTTACGGTCCAATGCGGCGCGCGCCACTCAGTCGCTGACGTCAAAAGAGCTTCGGCTGATACCACGACGTCGGGATACCCATAACTACTCCCGCGTAGATGGTTAGTGCGTATAGACCAAATGGCCAGACTCAGATCAAATACCAAGAACTCGTTAAGCGTGTTATGTATCCGCGAACGCCGACCAGGGCCAGGCCCACCTCTCTCCTAGGTGGTCTCAACCTGCCCTGTCGCTCCGCCATAAAGTAACAGTCGGGGGCCGTCAGGAACCCAGGCCCACCTCTACCGGGATGGAGCCACCTGTCCTTTCAGCCCCCTCATCAGAATCACTTGCGGGTACTCAACGAGCCGACCCGACTTTAATCACCACATGTGTCATATATATAATGTATATAGTATATACCCGTGATCACCTCCCGAAGTGATCACGGCCCAGTAGTATAGCATGGCAGACGGACAAGAGTGTAGGGCCACTGATGGAACACTAGCATCCTATACTAAGCAGTAGGATAGCAGGTAAGGGTAACAACTGTAGTAACAATGACAGGCTATGCATCAGGATAGGATTGACGGAAAGTAGTAACATGCTACACTACTCTAATGCAAGCAGTATAGAGAAGAATAGGCAATATCTGGTGATCAAGGGGGGGGGGGGCTTACCTGGTTGCTCTGGCAAGTAGGAGGGGTCGTCAACTCCGTAGTCGAACTGGGCAGCAGCAGTGTCGGTCTCGTAGTCTACCGGAGAGAAGAGGGGGAAGAAACAGTAAATACAATGCAAACATAAACATGACGATGCGTGACATGACAATGAGCAGTGCGAGGTGTGTCCTAACGCGACAGTAGGTGGTACCGGCGAAAGGGGGGGAACATCCGGGAAAGTATTCCCGATGTTTTGCGTTTTCGGACTGATGGACCGGAGGTGAAATGTTACAGGTTTGCTATGCTACGGATGTGTGGCGGACGAATGGGCTGCGTATCTGGATTCGTCTCGTCGTTCTGAGCAACTTTCATGTAGAAAGTATTTTCATCTGAGCTACGGTTTATTTTATATGATTTTTTAAAGTTTTAATCATTTTCTGAATTTTAATTAATTATTTAATTCAACATTATCCAAAACAGTGTTGCGATGACATCAGCATGACATCATGCTGATGTCAGCAGTCATCTGACACGTGGGTCCCACATGTCATAGACTGATTAGGGTAATTAGGGTTAACTAATTAATTAACTATTAATTAAACTTATTAATTAAACTAATTAATTAAATTAGATTAATCTAAACAGGGTTAATTAACTTAATTATTTATTTATTTTTATTTTTATTTTTATTTATTAATTAATTTATTATTTTTATTATTATTTTTTTAATTCCTTTTCTTTTTTTTATAAAAACTTTCTGGGGCGGGGCCCACTAGTCATACTCAAGGGGGTTTTGTTTTCATCATTTTTTTAAGAGGGGGAATTAGCCCCTAAACTAATTAGGGCCGGCCCCATGTGGCGGTGACACAGCCGGCTCTGGCCGCGGCTGTGCACGCACGCACAGAGGCGCTGGTGCCGGCGGTACTCGGGCGGCAGGCAGCGGCGGTGGTGGCCGGCCGCAGGAGACGACGGGCGCGGCCACGCGTAGGCAGGCGCGGCCACGCGAGGCCAAGGACGGGAGGCGAGTCGGGGCGCAGACGGGGCGAGGCCGTGGTGGTGCGCGGGCGGCCGCCGGAGGCTGTGCGGGCGAAGGTGGCGCTCGGCTGCGGCCCAGCGGGAGCTGCGGCAGTGGCCGCCGAGAGGCTAGGCTGGAGCCGCAGGGGGAGGCGGGCGGTGAACGAAGGTGACGGCGCACGGGACAGGGGCGGCCAGCAGTAGGAGCAGGACACGGCCACCACAGGAGGGCAGAGAGGGAGCACGAGGCGTGCTCACGTTCGTTGTAGGGAAGAGGGCGGCGTGGCTTGATGGTGTCCGGCGAGGAGGAGGATGGGGACGAGCGACGTAGACGGGGAGGCGGCGCCAACGACGGCGGATGGCGGGGTGGCTCCAGCGGGGGTCGTCCGGCGTCGGCGCAGTTCGTCGGGGGCGTCGATTGCCCCCGACCGGATCCACGCAAGAGGGGGTTGAGGAGGCGGGCGACGGCGGGGCAGCGCCGGGCGGCGGCGACGTCGTCCAGCGTTGGTGGCGGGGCGATGGCACGCGATGGCGACGGGGGGCGACGAAGCGACGGCGTCGCGGGCGTCGGGCTCGATCCAGATCGAGCGAGAGGGGGACAGGGGGAGTGGGGATCGGTTAGGGTTTGGGGTCGGGGGGTTAAGCAGGGGTGAGGGGCCGGTTGGGCCAGTGGGCTGGCCGGCTGGGCCGTTGGCCCAGTTGGCGGGGGGCCTTTTGTCTTTTTTTTTTGTATTTTAGTTTCCTTTTGTTTTTTTTGTATCTTATTTCTTTGCTGTTTTATTTTTTTCCTCATTTTATTTTAGTTTTGTAAAGTACAAAATGATCGCTAAATTAGTACTACCACTAAACCCACTGCGATAAAAAGTTTAACACCTAATTAGAATAGTTTAACATTTTATTAATTATAAAAGGCATTTCGATAATTGTTTTGACTACTGTTTTATTCATTTTAGAGTATTTAAAGATTTTATATAAGTGTGGTTCCCTCCATCATAATTATCCATCATTTATTTGAATCCACCCGAACATTTTAGTTTTAATATTTGAAAACTTTGGTTGTTTGACAAAAATTCAAATTTCAATTCGAATCGTTTTGAACTAACGTGAGATTAGCGACAGTAACAGAGGCGACGTGGCATCTTTAGCAGAGGTTTACTGTAGCTTAATTATCCGGGCGTCACAAAGCCTCTAGTGAAAACTATGGCCCTCGGGTCTATTTTCTATCATATATTAAAACTAAAAATACCTTGCTGCAATTTTCTTTTATTTATTTTATTTTGTAATTTAGTTAGATCTATTTACCAAAACCTATACAATTTAATCTTTCTCATAACCGTGGAGGGATTGACAACCCCTCTACGCGTTGGGTTGCAAGTATTTGCTGTTTGTGTGCAGGTGCTGTTTACATAATGTTGCTTGGTTCTCCTACTGGATTGATAACCTTGGTTTCATAACTGAGGGAAATACTTATCTCTACTGTACTGCATCATCCTCTCCTCTTTGGGGAAACCGCATCGTAGCTCACAAGTAGCAGGAAGAATTTCTGGTGCCGTTGCCGGGGAGACATCATCAACATCTATCAAGTACCTACGCATAAACTTTCATCTCCTTGCATTTACTTTATTTGCCATTTGCCTCTCGTTTTCATCTCCCCCACTTCTAAAAAGTATTTACAGAAATACAAAAATACTTTCTGTTTGCCTTTTTCTTGCTTGATCTTTTGCTTGCTTGTTATTTGCTACTTCTCGAGATTGCATTAGTTTTTCCCTTGAAGAGGAAAGGGGGATGCAGCAAAGTAGAGATAAGTATTTCCCTCGGTTGAGAACCAAGGTATCAATCCAGTAGGAGGAACACACAAGTCATCAGTGGTTGCACCTACACAAACAAGCAAATACTTGCACCCAATGCGATAAAGGGATTGTCAATCCCTTCACGTTACTTGCAAGAATGAGATCTGATAGTGATAGATATAAAAGATAAGTAAAATGCAAAATAAGATAAAAATAAATAAATTGCGGCAAGGTATTTTGTGTTTTTGATTTTATAGATCTGAAAATAATATTATAAAAATAGACCCGGGGGCCATAGTTTTCACTAGAGGCTTCTCTCTTGAAAGAAAGCATACATGACAAATTACTATTGAGTAATTGATAGAAAGGCGCATAGTTATGATGATAACTAAGGCAATGATCATGAATATAGGCATCACGTCCGTGACAACTAGACCAACTCCTGCCTGCATCTACTACTATTATTCCACACATCGACCGCTATCCAGCTGGCTAGAGGAAGGGGATGCCTGTCACTGTGGGCTGCAATAGTGCTGGGCTGCGAGTGCAGGCCAAATCAGTTTCTCTCTTTCTTTTCTAATTATTTTCTGTTTTCTATTTATTCAATGGGTTTTGAATTTGGTTTTCAAACCAAACCAACTTAGTTGCTTATGAAAATTATTCTATGGACTAAATGGATTAATTCAAAGCCCCCAAAGAAGTTTCGGAATTATTGGAGATATAAATAATTTATAGGAATTTATAACCCCAATTCAAATAACTTGGTGACTTAATTCAAAGCCCCAAATAAATCCTTAAAAATGTGTATCATTTTTGTTAGAGGTTTTTATCCTGTGGCATAAATCATTAACATTTTTAAAGGGCATTTTGGGTTCATTAAAAATATCTGACTTTGAACCTAGTTGGGTTAATTATCTTCCAGGGTTTGATCAATCTCCATTTCAAGTTTAAATGAAATTGAAACATGATACAAGCAAGGAATGCTAGCCTACTGCATTACCAGACTAGAGTTGTGACACTTTGGTTCATAAGTACAAAGTATCTATTTATAGGCTTTTACCTTTGGCTTTTAGTTTATACCGTCATACAACAACATCCAATCATAACCCAAAAGCCAAGACTCCATAAATAAGTGTTTTTGCTTATAAGGCAAAGTTAAGTCAAGCCATCAAAGCGATCATCCATGGGCCAACCCAATTAGACGCGCACGGATGTAGTCCCAAGATGCTTTTTAAAATTTTCTTCTAGGTTTCGTGTGGCTTTCTTCCGGTTTTTTTTTCTTTTTCTTTTTTCCTTTTTTCAATTTCAAATTTTTGAAAAATGTAAATTCCACAAACATTTTAGTAAAATTAATGAAAATTTTGTAATACACAACCATTTTATGAAATATGTGAACATTTTCCTTTAAATTTATGACCATTTTTCTTTACATAGTGAATATGTATTTTGTAATGCATGAATTTTTCTTTGATTCTGAGATTTTTTTACAATTGTGAGTACTTTTTAAAGTTAAGAACTTAAAGAAATGCTTGAACATTTTTTTTCTCTTCATGAATATTCTTTTAAATTTTTGTCCTTTCTAAAAGAAATCATGGACATTTTCTCTCAACATTTTTAATAACTGTGCACATTTTCAATTTTGTAATAAAATCATGTAGCCGGTTTCGGAAAACCCTTTCTGAGCCACTCCACGTTCTCGTTGCGTACCTTCTCATGACCAAATTTTAGATCCATATATCCATTGTAGGTATTTTCTATTTATAAATATTGTAATAAAAAATATAAATCTTAGAGTTCTTTGAATATCAAATCTTATAAAAAATAAAAAAAATTAAATAGAAAACTAGGAAACATGCCCGTGCGTTGCAACGGGAGAAAAAATACCACATGCCCGTAGCCCGAGGTGGTTATGGTGTTTACTAGGGCAATTTAGAGTAATAAGGCGATACGTACCCCAAGGAGAAGACGGGGGGCGACGCCAAAGCCAGCAGCGACCGGGGCCGGGAACACGCGGTGTAGAGGAATCAAAGGTTGACGATTCGTGGTGGGGGTGGGCCCTGGTGCAGAAAAAGGGTGGTAATTGGTTTTAGAGGGGCAGCATGGGGTTACAGAGTGGCGAAGGTGGCCGCTTGAGGAGGATGGGGCGGTGGGGCAGGCGTAGCAACGCCGTCGTGGCAGCCGACGCTGTAGGGTAGTAAGAGGAGGAAGATGAAAGGGAGAAGAAAAAAGATATGGCTAGCCGTTGGATTTTAATCCGACCAGAGAAAAAGTCGAGTGATACCAAAAATAAATTCTAGCTCCTGACTTATGGTCGGCCCCTGTAAAATCATACTATCAATCAACAGGTTCAGCTAGCCCCAATATGTTTGACAAAAGAAAAGCTAGCCCAAATACATGTACCAAGAAAGCACTATCATGTAAGGCGTAAATTCTTGGAGCAACTTTACTTTTAGCAAAATATTCTTCTTTAGTAGGAATGGAAATCCAATAACCATAGTCCATATCAATTTTTGAAAGTCGATTTCACACCCAGGCAAAAGCATGGAAATCCTTTATGGTTAATTTTTTTTGTCTGGGCATGGCAACTTGGAACATTATTGAACACATTTGTGCACATGAAAATGCATTTAGGCCCTCTAACATGCACAGGCTGGAACATTCGGTAACTCACGAATGATCAAGTTCAGCCGAACAATTATCTTGAAGACTCCCAAACACCTAAAGAAAATCACAAACATTTCAGAGGCTGAAACTATTCAGTTGTACTTCACCCGGAATACTCTGGGCTATCACTCGAGTTGCAATTCAGTTGTACACAAGCATGTAGGAGTACAACAGATGCTCCAGTTCAGAGTCGGGAGAGCTTCCGAACAGCCTCTTATTAGCAGGTATAGATTCGAAATGAAAACACAAAATCTATGCGAGTCGTGACGGACCGACGGTAACCGTAACGTCAAAAAAAAAAAAAGTTACTGCGAAGCCCCCCCCGGAGCACGCTTTCTTCCTCCTCCCGATCGACTCCGTCTCTCTCCCCCACCCCATTCCCCGCCCGCATCCCCATCGCACCGACACCTCTCCAACTAAAACCCTAGCCCCTCGCCCCCCCCATGGCGGCGGCGCAGCAGCCGCACCCGCTGCCGCCCGTGCCGGCGGAGGGGGCGGCGCCCCTGGCCGCGCCGGCGGGGGCGCCGCGGCCGTACGAGCTGGCGGTCGCGGCGGCGGAGCTCCGCCCCGTGGACTGCAACCTCGCGGCGCTCTGCGACCACGTGCAGGCCGAGGGCTTCGGCTCCGGCGCCTTCTCCGATGTCGTCGTCGAGGCCATGGGCGCCACCTACCGCCTCCACCGCCTCATCATCTCCCGCAGCACCTACTTCAGGTCAGCCTCCTTCTCGAATGCGGATGCGGGGACCTGGGGCCAGTTCCCGTGGGAGTTTGCGCTGTTGCCGACTGAGCATGTAGGATTGTTTCATAGAGTAGAAACACATTTCTACTGGTCTGCGCGGTGGGGATGTTTTGGTTCCTCTGAAGTGGAAATTTCTGGTGGTATGATTCCTGTTGATGATGTTTAATAGAGTGAATTGAGCGGAATTGCGTGTGTAGGGACCAATTCTGTTGCTGATTGCAGCAAGTTAGTTCAATCTTTTTGGTTTTCAACAAAAAAGAAAGTTAGATTTCACCTTTGGGTTCGAAATGAAACAAGGTACTCCTTTATCATACAAAGCTAAATGGAAGCCTGGTGGGTAGTTAGCGGTCTGTCGCAAAATGAAGACACCCACACATCCTAAGGTTGACATTTGACCAACAATTAGACTAATAAAAATCAAATGTTGGTCATGTGACACAAGCATCACTTCAGATTCATAATCAAAAGCATTTTCGAGTGATATCCCTGGTATGTCACATCACATTTTATTATTCCAATGGTTGGTCAAACTTAAATCATGGGATGTGTGGGTCCCCCGCATTTTGCACCAGAGGAAGTAATCCACAAAGTGTGATAGAACTCCTCAATGCAAAATACCTTTCAGTGCATATATCTCCTATATAAACCTTCAACATAGAAAGGAACCTTCGTATGCAACTAAACCTCTTCATTTCATTAGATTATTGTCTTTTCTTATGACTGACAGTCAATTTTGTCCAGATTAATACTGTGCGAATATCTGAAACTGATAAGCCGGCTCTGTGTAAAAAAACTGCCAGGAATATGTTGCATGGTCCATGGAGAGAAGCAGGAGCACCTACAGTGGTCTTGCATATAGATGATTCTAATATTGATTCAGAGGCAATTGCAATTGCGTTGGCATATCTTTATGGGCAACCCCCCAAGCTTAATGATAACAATGCGTTTCGTGTACTGGCAGCTGCATCATTTCTGGATCTTCAGGTTTCTTCTATTTGAGAGAGTTCTTATTGTCCTCAACTGTTTGCTATTGTCTTGTGCTTACAAATAGACTATTGCAGGGCTTGTGTACAATCTGTACAGATTTTATTATTTCTGAGCTTTGGACATCAAACTTTTTACAGTATCAGGTTTGTCCATCAGCTTATCTTTGGGACATATATATACACGGTGTTCTTTGTCAACGATATTACCTCCCCCTTCTTAATCTATGGCATTACTTTTCTCTTATTGTTTTTAGTTGTTTGCGGAAAGCCAAGACTATGGTAGTCATGGAGAGCGTGTCAGAAATGCTTGCTGGGGTTATCTTTGTCAAAGTGCCACACTGGAACTACGAGAGGTAAGGACCAAGGATCATTCATGGGTATCTTGCTGTCTAAAAAGCTACACTTGTCAAATATTTTGCTCAAGTAGGAAACTTGGTAACTGCCAGCTTTCAGTATGCTCTTTATCAATAAGTATTATAAAATAATAAACAATCCAAGACAAACCCTTTTTTTTGCATATAGGTCAATTTATGTATTTTCGCACAGATTATTAGTTGTCAAGGTATTAAAAGCTGACCGCATGCACCCCAGGTCGACCTGCATTTCTGAACAGAGGAGTTGTTATTGTGACTTTAATTTTGGTATAGTGTTATTGGATCTGTGTTCGATATTCTCCATAAAGCTCATTGTGTTAATTTTTTTTAATGTAAAGACTATAAGATTATGTTCTGGTGAATGGAAATTAAGCCTAGCTCACTGGTTTCGTAGTGAATGTTCAATCTGCCCTCCTATATTGTCGTGGCTTTCATTACCATTTTCCTTCGTCAAAGAAAGAATACAGGTTGCAGTACGAATGCAACTCTGGTGTGCCAGAAATGCATAGAAATCTTTTGAATGTTGAACCGTTTGATTTTATTTAGCTTTTACTTTGATGTGAATGCGACATGGATGCTGAATTATGACACGTATGGTTGGACCTGGGTGAATTTCAATCTTGAATATCTCATGCATGCTACATTGCCTTTTGAGCATAAAGTTTCCATGCCTGTTTTCGTACATAATATTGATAACTGATTTTCAATGTTTGTTTTTGCTGAAAGGTGCTTCCAAAACTTTCTTCACAAACTTTGCATGCTCTCCTTACATCTGACGAACTGTGGGTACCTAATGAGGAGAAACGGTATGCATGTGTTGTCTACTTATGACATTAGAATTTGAAGCCCAATTATGATAACTGGTCGTCTTGCAACTTGAAGGTTTGAACTAGCATTATTTGCTCTACTGGCAAAGGTCACCGTTTCTGATGTAGAAGTTAGCGGAAATGAAAATTTGGACCTTATGGCAAGCTCATTAACTGTCGATTGTTCCATTGGAAAGGGAAAGGGTCTGATGAATGAAACTGGTGAGAAGCAGCTAATGGAATCTGAACTGCAGAACTTGAAGTTGCATGATAACATGGCGAGTAAAGCTGCCAATAACATTATTGATGTTCCAAATGTTGTAATTCCGCAGGATAGCACACCACAATCCATTCCACAAGTAAGAAGATTGTGTTGGCTTATTTTCAATATGCTATGAACTCCCCTTTTTTCGTTAAAAAGAAACACTTCACCAGAAATATGAGAATTACACTAAGATTGTACTGTTTGTTCTGATCATTCAGAATGCTGAAGCTTCCAAGAGGATGGAGAATGATATTTCTACAGGAGGACCATCTGCAGAGAGCACCTCTTATCAATTTAACGAAAATATGTGGCTTTCCAGTGAGCAAACAAAGAATTATTTCTCAAGAACTTCTTCAAGTAATGGGTTAGTTCCATGTGAGTGGGGAAGACCCACTGCACCTCTTTGGGGTGGTAGGGTTGTTGGTCGACGGCAGGTTAGATGCAGCAGGGGAAGTTCTTCTTTGTCTGCTGATGAATATAATACTTTCATGAATATATTTGAAAGGGGTTCTCTTCTCTATTGCAATATGTCATTTGATGCACTGTTAAGTGTTCGAAAGCAACTTGAAGAATTTGAATTTCCTTGCAAAGCTGTAAACGATGGTCTTTGGCTCCAGGTTTTAGTCTACCCCTCCCTCCTAAATACTTTAGTCTATCCCCCCCCCCCCCCCCCCCCCCACCCCTCCTAAATACTTTGTTCCCTGTAAGACCATCTCTGAAATTTTGCTTATCTGTTAATGCAGATGCTCCTGTGCCACAGAGTGCAAGCAATAGTTGCTGATACTTGCAGAAACTGTTGCCTTACAAGTAATTCTTGTGCTTGTAAGCAAGCATATGTGAGTACACACAGCCACTACAGGCAGGAGCATGATAGGACAAGTGCTTCAGGAACTGCAGGTAGTATCTACCTTGCAGATGGCCAAGGCGATGGGAATGGTATGTTTAGTCCTGTGCGTGTTAATGTAAGAGGAGCAGTTGATGGACTTGCTGGCATTGGGAGAGGAAACTCAAATGTGCCTGGCGCTGCTTGGGCTCCTACACGTTATGTCTTCTCTCGTGTTCCCTATGGGCTTGGTTCAAGGAATGGTCAGCAATCATTTGCCAATGATGAATCAGAACCTAGAGTTGACCACAATGGAGATATTCCAGGAGATGGTCTGACTGCATTGGTCAATCTTAGCCAAGAAAGCAATGCTTCTCATCATCAGGCAGAAAGTATTTTTGAGGCAGGCATGCAAACTAGATATTCTGGTGCTGCTACTGTTTCTACACCAGGTGGTTCTTCTCTCCAGATGCAAGAGTCAAAAGAGCACGAACATGGGTCCAGTTGGGAAAGTGCAGATAACACAGCTATATCCTTGGACATGAGAACACCGCTTAGTCATTTCCCTCCTTTCCGCTTTGGGTAAGATCCCTATTTATCCTGCCTGTGCTCTTACAACACACACCACCTCTTTGGACATAGTTCCTGAAAAAAAATAACCCGATTTGTTCTGTATGGTGTTTACTTGATTGCCAAATCATCTGTTTCAAGCAATCTGAGTGTTCCTGTTGGATATTAATGCCTTCACCAAAGGCAGGCGGGAGAAACAACTTCTTCTAATTTCTTATTAGTCTAGCCAACCAAGACATGCTCAAAACTTCTGATGTCAATTTCTTTATTCCCTACAGATCTCATTAACTTAGAACTTGGTGTGCACACTAATATCATGTTTGTATTAAGCTCTGACCAGTCTATACCTAAACACAGGGTTGAATTTGAAGATGTGCATAGGCTTTCAGATGGTCAAGTGAAACACTCAGCTGAAGTATTTTACGCTGGCTCACTATGGAAGGTTTATTACTTTCTGGTCTTCTACCTATCCATGCTTCTGACAGCCTAAATCAAGTTTAGTAATAAACATGATCGTTTGCAGGTAAGTGTCCAGGCATTCAATGATGAGGATCCTCATGGGCGGCGCACCCTTGGTAACATATTTTGTATCTGATTCTGTAATGTTTGCCAGTCACCTTTGTTGTTTGCCGAAAAGCATGTTAGCATTTAACAAATCAACAATGCAGGGCTTTTTCTCCACAGACGCAAAGCTGAATTGTTAGACCCCTTGAGGAAGGTGCGTAACTTAATGGGTTGATTCATTTATCACAAGATAACAAGGTCACTGATGCACTTCTTTCTCAGGCCCACATGTATATAGACCCCCGGGAAAAGGTCACTGCTCGGTATCAGGTATCTACCTCAATATGTTTCCAATTTTTCCACTGATACTTTATATGGTGTAATTTGCCCTCTGTCTTGTTGCCGCTAGCTCATCTGTCCGTCGAAGAGAGAGGTGATGATATTCGGAAGCCTGAAGCAGGCCGGCACTCTCCTGCCCAAGGCTCCAAAAGGGTGGGGTTGGCGCACGGCCATACTGTTCGATGAACTTGCTGATCTTCTCCAGGGTGGAGCCCTGAGAATCGCTGCAGTAGTCCAGCTTGTGTAAGCCAAAAATCGCCCCATCGTGCATCTGGAAACAAACGATGGTACTATATATAGTAGCGTGGATCTATGCAAAATAGGAGAGACGATAGTACGTAAATAATGCCTTCAAGGTTGGTAGTGTAACTATCACCGTAATGTAATGTATTACCTCCGTCCCAAAATTCTTGTCTTACATTTGTTTAGATACGGAAGTATCTAACACTAAAACGTGACTAGATACATCCGTAGAAAAATCGAAGACAAGAATTTTGTGGACGGAGGGAGTATGTAGATATTCCAGCATGACTTGTATTCCGCGAATGAGGTACATTCGGTGCCTTGAAGCAGTGTAATAAGAGTCCTGTAGCGTCATGTAATTCAAAGTAGTTCGCCGCAAAAGAATTGTACTAATTCAAAGTAGTTCCTCCTGTTCCTCCTCTTTTTTTGTCTTGCTGCTGGCAGGTTGTTGGTTTGAATGAACTGCTATGCCATGTAGAAGGAATGTTTCTTGAGGGGTTATTAGCTATCGGATGACGGATGTTTGCAGGTCAAAACTACAGTAGTACATTCGAAGAAATAGCAATCGTATTCTAAAATGAAGCTTGCTGGATGGAGGCTTTATTTTTTTTATTTTTGTAGTTCCATATTTTTTTTTCTCTGCTCTTGTTTCTGGAACGTTTGCTTTCCAAGTAAAATTGGGCGGGGATCCGAACTTCCAAATGCCTCATCTTGATTATATAATTGATGATAATCTCGCATCTACTTCCTCCGTTCCTAAATATGTCTTTTTAGACATTTCGAATGGAGTGCAACATATGGATATATGTAGACATATCTTAGAATGTAGATTCACTTATTTTGTTCCGTATGTAGTCATTTGTTGGAATCTCTGAAAAGACTTATATTTGGGAACGGAGGGAGTACCTGCTTACGATCATATCGTCCATGGATGGGCTTGTTTGTGTCTTAGCCAGTCACCCTTCCATTTTGCCTTAGTTTTATAGTATTTGTTTTAGTCTACTGATGAGAAGCGAAGAAAGAAAAAGTTTCAGGACCCTGGCCAACAGAGGACCCATACGTTTACACTGCATCGCACTCGTCAGACCTTGATGAACTGTCAGCCTGTTTTTTGCATTCAGAAGCCTCAGTACAGCTTCATGGAAGAAATACGTAACGTCATGGAATAAATTCTCAATAGTTGCATGCCGACCGAAAATCATATTCTGAGCCCGTGCTCAGATGCTTCCTATATCACAGCCATGCAGCTTCATGGGGATTCGAGCCACAACATGTATTACAAGGAGTATTCCGTTCGTATCTCTATCAAGAAAAGGGAGGCACCCCAGTCATTATGTCGGGCAGTTGGCATACCGGCAAGGACGGAACAGAATTTCAGTTCATGGTCCAGCACCTTTTCTGGGCCTCCCTGAGCTGCTAGCCTGCCACCCACGGACATCCCTACAAACGGAGCCCAATGTGCCCGGTAAGCTCATACCACAAGCACACACCCCTTCTTATTATGCTGCAACTCCGTCAGCCCCTTGCACTGCACCCAAGTTCAAAATTTGGAAAACGCATTCACTGCACTAGCTATCCCAATTTTGAACCGCAACCCAGACCCAAAGCAGAGGCACTGTACTTTCATAAATATCTCCCCGGCAGCTGCTGCCCAGGCACACGAGCTTACACGTGGTAATCATGTCTGAACAAATGACACTTATCAGTGCATACGGCATGGTGACATGCAGTCAATTTTTTTCCAAAGTCCGAACAGATGGCAAACTAAATTAATGCCACAACATTACCGGAATTCAACTACAGTCTACAGAGGAACAAGCGTGGAGCAGAGCTCACCGAACACACTAGAAAATCCTCAAATCAAATCGCCACAATACACAAATGCACTTCAGAACAGAGGCCCTCCAAGAGGCCTGGTGTGGTGCAGGTGTACCGGCAGTGACCTTCAAGGCTGCTGTTCTTGCATCTTCCAGGCTTCCAGGCTGCTGTTCTTGCATCTTACCCTGCTCAGCGGTGACCGGAGGCACAACTCAGTGAACTCGCGGCCGTAGTGCACAATGTACACGCCACTGTCCTCCCTGCAGTAACAATAATTATTTTACCATTTGTTGACTATTTTCATAATAAGTCAGATAATTAGTTGTTTCACCTTTCACATGACAACATAGCATGCCTGTGTGTTCAAAATGCCCGCACTCGCACTCGAATTGGGAACCTCTGTCCTTACTCATGAACTCGTACACCACCCTGCTCAATCTCTCCCGCTTTGAAGCATTATTGTGGGTTGTCAGATACTGTCGACCTTTCTCAAGCTCAGTAACATGGCTCTTGGGTACAACTTGCTCGCATGTCTCTCGATCTCAAGGTTTGTACTCCTCACAACACCACCCTGGAAAAAACAAAGAAAAGATTGTCAGTATGTGTGGCAGAAAACAAAACCCTCGAATATTGATCATACTCAATTGCATAAACCTACAATCATAGTTTTTTTTCTCCTCATAGCTCTCCTCTCCCTCCCTGTCAAACTGAAGTCTCATATACTGCCTGACAAACATGTGCATCGGGCTGGCAGGCGGCACGCATATCTTCAGCATATGGTTCACCCTCTCACTCCATTGGGTGCTTGTCATCTTCGCAAAGAACACGGCCATTTTTTAAAAGTTTCACTCCTGTTTTATTCATTCATGACAGTTCATGCGCTACATAGCCCAGAACAGAACATGTGAATCAAGTCCTCTGGAGCTGAGTCTACCCAAATACTAGGAGGGGCAAATATGGCCCATTTTGCCAGTTCATGTGCTACATAGCCCAGAACATAACACACCCTTGAAATAAGGCTTCGCCCACTTTTCTCTCATATCATAAATCTGTGTCATGTACAGGTGCTACCTGAGGTTATATTTATCAAGCAACATAGCCCAGGCTGACTTGAACTCATCTACAGATATACTGTCAGCATGTGGTTCGCCATTTTATAGAACTCAGCTCTGAACTTGTTCTTCTTTGTGCACAGTGTCCTCATGCACTCCTTAGCCTTCTTCAAGATGTGCCACTTGCACTACATATGCACAGTTTGTGGAAAAATCCGGCTGATTGCCACCTCCATTGCTCTGTTTTGATCTGTAATAACAACAAACAGTAACTCAGCTTCCAGGGATTACCAGCAAGTAAGGGTTTTTATGCTTCGCAACAGTAAGCCCATACATACCAGTCAAAATTGTCGTAGGAACCGATCCTCCCAACATTCTTAGGAACTCAAAAATCAAAAAAGTGATGACACATCACCTCACTCAAAGCCATTTTTCCGAACCAAAACTGCACGAAAAAGAAACCCACACATAGTATCTCGTACGACAGAACTAAGCGAACAACCACACACTATCTCCTGCGTCGACTTGGTTCTTCCTGCATTCAGTCGGCTTTTCCCATATCTAATACCGAATCCAACTTCTCATGAATACAGGCTGTAGAAGTCGTATGGCTCACCAACGAATCGAAACTTGTTCCTATTTCTGGTTTAATCACACTCTTCGTCAGTTCCTCGTCAAACTTCCGTATCGATTGCTCCAGTGCGCTCATCCATGAAGCGCACAAAGTTCTGTCCGGCGGTGCATTCCTTAGTCTTAACCTGCAGCAATAATGCTTCGTCTAGTTAATTGACACAAAACCGGTGTGCTGCAGACAGTAGAGTTTTCTCAGGAAATCGTGAACTGCTTTTTCAAAACATTTAATCCATGCACTCCTGATATGCAGCCTGGTTCGCGGCAACGTTTCTCTTATCTGAAATTCGAAACACCTTACGACATCTAACTACCTGAAACACACCAAAACCAAATACCCGCTCCAATGATTTCGAATTAACTAAATATATTGTTTGGCGAATCAGCATTAGAGTCCTTGAACTTAACTAGAGTCTACAAATGCGCTCAAATTCAATATACAATCAGACCATGGGGACGAGACGGCTCACCTTTTGGTCCATCCAGGTGCCTCCCGATTAACCAGATTCACCATTTGAATCCTCCGGGCCAAGAGCGCCAACCTCCCCCCGGGGCAGCAGCCTCAGCGGCATCGGATCCGGGTGCTCAAGGTTATCGGCGAACGCTTCCCGAAGTGGGAACCTACGGACGCTGGAGTTCAAGAAAAGGTCTGTGAATCAATAGAGGGGCGGCGTTAAAAAAAGAGCTTACTTGACCACCAGATTGAGGACGAACTCGATGCCGCCCTCGATCCACCACGCCACCGTTCTCCTCCATCCCACCACGCCGCCGGCCGTCCTCGATGCCGCCCTTGTTCCCTCGAGATCCAAGAGCAACCCCGCAATGACGGGGCCACGACGATGGGATGACGGCTCTGGATTTCCACGGTCCCTGGATTAACAACCTGTGCCATGGCACAGCCCATCCCCGTGATGGAGCCGTCCGCGGACCCACGCACGGCGACGCATGCCCATGCCGAAAAGGACCACCTACGACACTGTGCACCGCGTATTCGCTACCGTATCTTCCTTTTCGGCGGGCCTAAACTGCTGCGCCAGCTGGACTTTCTCACATCCCGATGGCTCAACAGACGACCAAGATTTAGGGTGCAGCTGAGCCTGGGCACCGAAACACCCTGTCCCATGTCGACTACCTTCCCAACCATGAGACACTATGCTATATAATGTTTTCACACGAGTACCATACGTACCATGTCAGTGTCCCATGCATGTTTTTCACATGCATGGCATGGGATTGAGCACTCTCCTTCAGCTTGTGCCACGGAGCTTCAACTCTCCTCTAAAAAATCAGGACTGTAGATCCTCAAAAAAAAAAAGGATGGTACACGGTAAAAACCAAGCATATTGATGGTTCCGCCACTGTGTCGTGTTAAGCCATCAAAGAATCAGTTGAAAGGAGCTCACGAATGTAGTGCATGCTAATGCTATGTTTTTTTTTTCGGGAGCTAATGCTATGTTTTTTTTTTTTTTGCGGGAGCTAATGCTATGCGTGTGCTCCTGCAAAATTTCCTCCGACCATGCTTGATAGTATGTCGTATTGATGGTCCTCCATACTGTGTCGAATGGAGGCACCCTAATCATCTGACTGAAATGAACTCATGAATGACCTGTATGCCGAAATTCTCTCCAAAGTACGAATATTCTGGGCTTGAAAATGAAGAAACAAGGAAAAATGACCATATTAAATTTGATTTTTTTAGATAAATATGTTTTTTGAATGAAAATGCTTAAGTTCACGTGTTATTATATCACGCAATACATCCATGATTTTTTCAGAATGTTTTAGAAAATTTAGGCGCCTCATCTCGGTACGAGAGTGATTCATGAGAGCACTTTTATGGTAACAACAACTCCGCGTACCGTTTTGGAGCTTTTGAGGTACAACCTGTATGTTTTTTAAGTTGGAGGATGAAACCCCACACCTCGATTAGTTGACAGTGTAAGTATACACCTTTCCTTTTTCTTCTTCCTTCCTCTTCAAATAGTAGCTTTATCTATATCTATACCTAATAATAAAGTATGTTGCATTTCTTTGATTTTTTGGATGTGTTTCTTCAATTTCTTGGTCCGTCCAACTACCCCAAGCTGCCCATCTCTATCTCTATCTCTACCTCTCTACGTCTCTACCTAATAATGAAGCACAGACGGTCCGTCATGTCTTTTTGCAAAAAAAGTCCCTGCAGTTTATTGAAATCAACCCGCGCTCTATGTTTTAGTCATAACCGAACTGTTTTTTTGCATTTTCTCAGAAAACCCTCTGAAGTTTCAGGTAATCAATCCGCCGTCCATATTTAAGTTGGACGAATTATTTTTAAATCATCCATATCTTTTAAACCGTAACTCCGATTTTAACATGTTATATATGAAATTTGATTAGAAAAATGTGCAGAATCTAAATAAGATGTTATTTTTAGATGTTACATATTTCTAAAATATTATTTTGGGTGCAAACTTAATTTATCGTGCATTGTCTGTTTTTCTTTCGTACCGGCGGCGATCCGAATTACAAATAAATACCCATTAAAACCAGATTGGGAGGAAAGAAAATATTGATAACCACGCCTGCACACCACTGAAAAACCTCTTGGAGAAAAAGAACGTATTTGTCATCATATTCCGAGTGAGTGCTCGGTCGAGTGCAAGGACTAACCACATTCACTACAAGGATCTGGGTCTATTCCAACAAAATTGGTCGTCGCAATACATGTCGATTTGTGGCGATAAGTGCCTATTGCCACGAAACAACATTCGTTGGCAGCCGTTGCAACTGGACGCATGGTAATAGGTTATTGCCACAAAAAAGCAATTGTGGCAATACAGTCTGCTATAACAACCACCATATGGGAAGTTGCCACATGTTTTCCCGTGGCAACACTCACCTGATGCCACAATTTGCTTTGTGGAGATATCTTTAATGCAACATGTAACAAATCATGGCGACTAATAGCTCGTGGCGATAGACATTTGTGGCAACAGCCTATGCCAACGACGCTCATTTTGTGGCGCATACTCTTCCGTGGCAATAGTCAATTGTGGCAATAAACTATGGCAACAATTCTTGTTTTCATGGTATTAGGTATTTTGCCACAAACCACTACGCTTGTGGCCTTAGCTTATGGCAACAAATATTCTGGTCGTCATAACAGGAAATTGCAACATACTAGTTTTGATGGTGATAAATAGGTATCACAACTGGTGAAATGTTTGTTGCAAGAAACTATTGCGATAGTTTATACTTTTCGTGGTGCTAACATGTGGCAACCAAAAGTGGGTTGTGGTAATAGCCTATTGCAACCGTAAAAAAAAATACAGGCATTCAATTACAATATTCAAAACCATACATATAATATGTAGATTCATAAAATTCATAATTCTCATAGCAAATATCCATCAAATGATACTCAAATGTAATTTAGCCATCCTAATTAAGGGCCAAGACTAAATTGTCCGTGATCTACAGTCCAGTCGAGCTAGATCTTTGTATCCTGCAATCAAGAAATAAAAAAAATAGTTCTAGTTAATGAGTCCAACATAACATGTCAGTGCACTACAAACAATATAACATGGACCCATGCTTGTAAAAGATACAGAAGTTGTGATTATTGACCACTGATTTGTTCTGCTGTGTACCATATAATTCATGGCATCACCTTTGTAGATAATGTTCAGTTTTGAACATATAAAAATGTGTAGAAATCGCACGAACGATTATGAATGGTCATTTACCTCAACAGCAATGGAGAAATCATCTTTGTTACAGATGAGTAGAAGGTAAACAAAAATTGAGCCATTTATGAGAGTGCCCAAGCCTAAAAATATCTAACAAATTACCACATGAGAATTAGAAGAGGGAGAAGTGGAAGTGCGGTTATATGTAAATCCCAAGTTCAGTGAACCCATGTATTCATGATACTGCATATTTGTAGGCAAAACTTAATACCTTTGTGTAAGTAACTGCCTAGCTGCTCCTTCGTACCTACATCCTCATACCTGCACATAGAAATTAGCTCAAATAACATTTATAAGGTCAACCTAGGCCTAGCAGTTTTACTGACAGAGTTTTGTTAAACTTAGAAAGCATAACAGTGTTCATATTTTGAGCTTAATTACTCCAACATCAGTTCTATTTAACACACGCGTCACCTTAAATCAGTGAGGCCACCAGCTAACTGGGGCTCCAAGCGTCCAACACATGAACACGAGCAAAGTGGTTGTGACAAAACAAATCGCTTGACAACAATAATCACATATATAGATCAACCTCTGATTCTTAGGCTATGGTACAGAACTATGCATCAAGAAAAGCTTCGCATATGCGATTTGGCCGGGTAAATAGACGCTAAAATTGACACCTTGTACGGGGAGGCGATGCACCATTTTTACCTCGAATCAAAGGCTGGACAGTGAGATATAAAAGAGTAATTATTCCATAGCGAGGGTCCTGTATTGCACTTCATTATCCAATTTTGTAAAATCTGGGCAGAAGGCCAATTACATTATCAGCCTGCGATGTTCATAGTCTATATCTCAATCTCGTTTTCCCCCAAATAAAATAAACACACAAAGGCCAATGGCACATGGAGGCAAAGGCCATGGCATATCTGCCTTTCCCTGTTGCAATATGAGTCAATCGGATGACGTGATTCGCCGCTAAATTGATGGAAAGAATCAGGGATATATGCTGGGAAACAGATAAATTATAAGAACCAATAAAAAAACTGCATGCACAGCACTGTTTGCATCTTACCCGTACAAATCCTTCTGATCACCATGTTTTTTTATGCCTCTGCAGACACATCTAAGCTCTTAATTAGTCAATCTTCTTTGTAAAATCCATAGATTGGCAATGGACATACATTATGGGATTCTGTCGTCGGCATCATAGGAAAACGATCTACGATCAAAGAAGAACCTGAGGCAATCGATGGACATATCTCCCTTGCAGCCCTTCATGACGTGCCTATCCCATTGCTTCGCCTCCTCCGAGAGCCCTAGGTGGGCGTAGGAGGGGAGGAGGACGTCCTGCAGCAGCAGTTTCTCCTCATTAGAGCAACACCTGCAAAAAACAGAGCCTTCAGCATGTCTAGATCGGGAAGAGAAACAAAAAAATTTAAAAGAACAGAACTAGGACAAACTTCCATGGCGTCCTATACTAGGAGCAGCTCCTCTCTCTCCGGCCATGGCCTTGAATTCCTTTCATTGACACAATACATGCACACATCAAGAGGAGAAGAAGAGAAGTTGTAGAAGAAAGGAGACAGCGGGAGGAGGCTCCATGCCCGGCGATGTGCTGGCCCAAACCCTAGCTGCTGGGCAGGGTCGCGCTTGGCCGCTGGAGGACGCGCGCGCCGGATCTGGCCCGATGGGAGGAAGGCGCGTTGGGAGGGGGGCACGGTGGTGTGCTGGGCGCCGCCAGAGGACGCCGGAATCAGACGGGATCGGGCGCCGTAGGTGGTGGCGGCGGTGAGGAGTGATGCGGGGAAGAGGGAGAGACGAGCGAGAGATTAGCTCAGGGGGGTGGGTGGGTGGGATTTCGCGTTCACGGCCTGGGTCTTCTTGATTTATTATTCGCGGGCTATCAGATTGAAAACCAAACGAAATCGTTCGCGGACTTACACAAAACTCTGGGCGCCAAAATATGAGTCTGACCTCACCTAACACCAAACGATCCTTAGGGAAATTCAGTTTAGTAGAAATTTATTTCATTCTGTTACTTTCCGTTTCGAATTTAGGGAGAATAATTTTGAGGCCCACTCGCTAGCTAAAGGAGTTGCGTCTCTTGCGGTGAGTCGCCATGTGTGGCTAGGGGTTTTGCTCGACATTGCTTGAATTCCTCAGATTTTGAATCATGAATAAAGCCCCTAGTTTACCCTAAAAAAAGACCTCACCTAACACTTGTCTAAAAAAAGACTTTACCTCACACTTTTTTTCTTTCTTATTATTTCTTTCTTTATTTTTTCCTTAAAAGAAAGGAAAACTGTTAGAATCAACCGACTGATTTCTAGGAAGAAATATGCCGGCTTGTTCGGCTGCCACGTATCCTGGCGTGTCTCTTCCATCTCCCTTATGCTCTAATCCATACGTCTGCCTTCTAACGTGTCTTTGTCGTCTCGTCTCATATCTCCTTCCTCTCCCAGCGCGTGGCCTCCATCTCGTCTCATCTCTCCTCGGCTCTGCGCACTCCCTCATTCTGCTGCAGCAAGTTGTTGTCTCTAATACATCCTTTGGACCGCCACCGCTACGACCGATGGCCACCGCCGGCGGGCACACATGACCACCACACAGTGAGCCGGGGTGCTACAATGGCATGACCACCACCAAGCGAGATACGGTGTTGCAATGGAGTTTCGCCGGGCCGCGGGTCGCTACGACCCATGGCCACCGCCGCCGGGCACACATGACCACCACGCAAGGAGCCGAGGTGCTGCCATAGAGTTTCGTCGGGCCGCAGGCCGCTACGACCCATGGCCACCGCCGCCGGGCACGCATGACCACCGCAATGAGTCGAGGTGCTGCCATGAAGCTTCGCCGGATCGCTCGAGCTGCCGCTATGACCCATGGCCACCGCTGCCGGGCACGCATGACCACCACGCAGCGAGCCGGGGTGCTACAATGGAGCTTCGTCGGGCCGCCAGAGCTGCAATGGAGCATCATCGGTGCTGCGATGGAGTATCGTCGGGCCACCAAAACCTCGTAGGTGCTGCAATGGCGCATCACCGGCCTCCGAAACCTCGCGAGTGCTACAACGGAGCATCTTTTTTGTTGTTATGGAGCATCGCTGGTCGGCGAAACCTCGCGGGTGCTGCAACGGAGCATCGCCGGCCACCGGATGAAAAGCGATGGCGTGGTCCAGGAATCGTGTGGCCAAAATCAACGCTAATCAACGACTGGCTAGGCGGCTGATCTTTTCCTAAGATCAGCCGGCTGATTCCTAGAAAAGAAACTACTATAAAAGGAAAAGAAACTTAATTCCTGTCTCCATACAAAAATTTCCTTCCCGGCAATTTGTTCAGGTGACCCAATATTGTGCACATTTTTGTATATTAGGATGACAAACAATGTTGGTATTGGGAGTTTCTATTTTCTTTGCAAAAAAAACCATTTTTCTATTTTCGGAGTGCCCAAAATAGGATTTTGGTGAAGAACCTACCAAATAATGGTTGCAAAATGGCACCACTTCATTTTTTCAAAACTATTAGACCATATTTTATGTACAATCGACCAAATTTTTGTATGTCAAATGCTTTCGATCCACTTATCAAAAAGATAAAAATTTCGCCGATCCAATAAGATCCGAGTCAAATTTGAACTACACTTGCGTCATAGTTTGCTATTTATTTTTGAAAAACCATTTCCAGGTACATGAATAGTCATTTCATCAGAGATTCGACAAAATTTTCACAAGATTCCATCCCCAATTACGAACGGTCATGCCTGCCATTTTGAAAACGACATAAGACATTTTAAAATATATATATAAATGGAAAACCTTCAACATCGTGTCATTATATGTGACCTTCCAGGAAAAATAACAATCTTGAAATACTTCAAATATCTTAAAAACAGTGCTCTCAAAAATGAACACTCTTCGAACTCATGAACATTTTTGGAATCAGTGATTTTTTTTAAAGCGATATGTTTTTCTGGAATTTCGGACCAATTTTCGAATTTGTGAACAATTTTGAATTTTCTGAACATATTTTAGAAATTCATGACTTTTATTTTGAATTCAATGACATTTTGTTCGAATTCATGAACATTTTTTGGATATGCGAACTATTTTCAAAATCATGAAAAAAAATCCCAAATTGTTTTCTCAGATTGTGAAGATTTATTCAATAAGCGATTTGTTGTAAAAATCGTGAACATTTTTTATGATTACTCAAACGAAACCATGTACATTTTGAATTCTTGTACACTTTTTTGGACTTGGAATTTATTTATATTAAGAACTTTTTGAAATCCAGAATTATTGTAAAGAAGAAAAAAACGAAATAAAAAAAGGGGTTGTCCGAACCGGCATGTGCCAGCCGAAAAGGCCGCGCTGGGAAATGAGGTCCCTTACCCTCTCCACCCAGGCCAAGCTCACTCGGCACCTCATGTTAAATAAGATAGACACGTTTAAGCAGCAGTAAGTTGGTATTGGTGCGGTGGTTTCACAAGCTAGTGGAGACCGGCAACATTGTTTATTTTTTCTGCTTTAATGGCCATTCGGTGCGTGGCCCAGTTGTCAGCAAGGCAAGTCCAACTTGTCTGAATGTCAAGGTCCACCGCACCAGAATTTTGTTGTTTTAAGGGCTGCACTACGCGTCCGCTACTGGAAATTAAGAAACATCGGCCGCCTAACCAGCCGTGTGATCTGTAGGTGCCCAACGGTTTGGATTGTTTTTATTTATTACCTCGGGTGCAGAGGCTTAAATGCTCTAATCGGATCAGCCCAACGCGCACTAATCGAATCGGCCGGCTGGCTGCAGAAATGATTAATGAATTTCCTGCGGAACACCTAGAGCAGTTTGTTAGCTCAGACGGGAAGAAAGGTCGTCTTTTACCTTTTTGCAACATCAACGATGGTGCGGAAGGATTTTTACAACAGAGGTTGTGTTGCAGAATTATTTTTGTCTTCACCATTTTCAACATTGGTGAAGTTATGATTTTTTTTGCAACATAGGTAATGCTTTGGAAATTTTTGCAACAAAGGTCATGTGGCAGATTTTCTTGCAACAGAGATTGTGTTGCAGAAAAAAAAAATCTTCTTTCACCTTTTTGCAACATAGACGATGTTGCGGAATGTTTTTTGCAACAGAGGTTGTGTTGCAAATTTTTTTTTGTCTGCACCATTTTCAACATTGGTGATGTTACGGATATTTTATTTTTGCAATATAGGTAATATTGCGGAAATATTTGCAACAAAGGTCATGCTGCGGATTTTTTGCAACAGAGATTGTGTTGCGGAAAATAAGATCGCCTCCCAGCTTTTTGCAACATAGACGATCTTGCGGAAGGATTTTTGCAATAGAAATTGTGTTGCAGAATTATTATTTTTGTCTTCACCATTTTCAATATCGGTGATGTTATGGTTTTTTTTTGCAAAATAGGTAATGTTGCTGAAACTTTTGCAATGAAGATGATGTGCCGAAACTTCAGGGCATAGTTGTCGCTTGCCACCGTTTGCAAGACCGTCGAGGTTAGCCTCCGCCACCGGGCCCCTTTACTATGGCCCTTTGCAACGACATGTCGCATCATATCATCAGCATTACGGTTGCAACATGACCGGCGTTGTTGTCACAACATCAACGGAATTGCGATTGCAGGAGCGTCCTCAACATCGCCTCGTCGTCGTTGCAGCATCACGGGCTGGCTCGCCGAACAACCATCCACGCGCTCGCAACATCAATGACTCTTACCGGCCATGGCAGCAGCAACGTGTGGTCGGCCATGGGGAAGGAGCAGGAGCTACTTCTGTCCTCAAGTTCACTTGGTGTCCTACTAGCTTACTAGTATTAGCTGGCTAGTATCATGCGAAGCGCTGAAATTCAAAGACACAGTGGCGTAAACGCTACGTGCAGGGCCATGTAACTGAAAAGGCAGTATCCCCGTGTGAACACACGCCCAACATAAATGTTGTGATCAGTGTCATGGGACGGTGTAGCGCGTGACGGACAGATGCGTAAAATCGGCCGGCTGTTTGAAAGCTTTTCCCTTGTTTTAATGGCCATTCGGTGCGTGGCCCCGTTGTCAGCAAGGCAAGTCCCACTAGTCTGGACAGTATGGCGCCAGGGTCCACCGCGCTAGAGTAGGTCCAACATAATCATGTTGCTTTTTCTTAAACAAAAAGCATAGAGATTCAACTACGTAAATTATCAACCAAACCAATTTAGTTTTGAGATTTACTTATTGGCATATCACAGATTTGTTAAAAACAACCTATTCTTTAATTTGCTATAAGAATACAAGTAAAATTTGACAAATACATGCACAGCCCAGTGGTCTGAACCTTGATCTGCAACATGGTGGATGGGCATTCGAATTCCTGCCCAAGCGAAAGCTTGCAAATTTTTTTGGGTTTACTACGCGCTGGCCGGCCCCACTTGTCATCGCCCCTGGAGGTTGCCGTGGATGTCACCCACGCCTGTCAGCCCCAGTGAGTCCCCGGGCCCGCAGTTCAGTGGCTGCGGCTAAAGAAGTCCCCGGGCCCGCAGTTCAGTGGCTGCGGCTAAAGAAGTCCTCAGTCAGATTCAGCTCCAGATCTGGATCCGGCAATTTTCAAACCAGGGACCCTCTGTCCATGTTTTTGGCAGAAAACACTGTAGTTTTAAAATGGCAACAACTTGCCTATTTTCAAATCCAAATTTAACAAATTAAATATGTATTCCTATCAAGAAAGTGTGTTCTATCCATTTATAAACTTTTCCACTGTTTTGGTTAATTCAAATTGGTACGATTAAAAATATTTAATTACTCCTAAAAGCTTGCAAAATCATAACTTAATATCTATAAATTCAAATAATATATTTTCCCACTATTTAACTTGTAACTAATGCAAAGTCACACCGGTATTGCAATATATTCTGAATATTACCACAAATAGTTATTCTGTTGAAACACCTAGTCTCTATTACAACAAAATGACTATCTCGCGCAATGGAATTTGTTTGTCGCAATATCGCTACCATATTGCAACGCCGATGCAGTTTGTTGCAATAGGTAGCCACTTTTTTGCAACAATATGTGCAACTAATGCAACATCACACTGACATTGCAATATCTTAGTCTATTACAACAAAATGACTGCCCTCGTGCAACGGAATTTTTTCGTCGCAATACCACTATCATATTGCAACGCCGACATACTTCGTTGCAATATGAGGCCCCTATTGCAACAAATTTAGTATTTATCGTGACCAAACTAGGTTATGGCAATATGTGCGGCCTATTACCACAACCGGAGAATTTGTGGTAATATTGCGTTTTATTGCAACAAACCTTGGTTGTAGCAATAAATTTTGTTGCAATAGACCAGAATCCTTGTAGTGATTCAAACGTGTTTTTGTTGTGTGAGCACTGAGGCCAATAAAGGACATCGACATATTAGGGTCTTGAGACATGGTTATTGGGCTAAGAGCGTCTGTTATTTTCTCTCCCGTAGCAACGCACGGGCTCTTTTGCTAGTAAAGTTAAAGTAAATTATCCATCATGTCATTCGTAAGTGAAAAAACTCTTCGTTAATTATTTTTCCGATTTTTCCGTCCGTCATCGAAACTGCCCCTAAAATTGAAGTAGATTACCCACCCCGCCTTCCACAAGTGAAGAAAAAACTCTTCATTAATTGTTTCTCTGAATTTTTCGTCTGTCATTGAAACTGACCTTAAAGTTGAAGTAAATTACTCACCCTGCGTCAAGGATCAAGTCCAACATTGACCCATTGTGAGCATGTTAGAATGAACGTGTCTTACGTCCGCACGTGTGCCGGTTGGTGCATAAATATTCAAATACATGTATATACATGGAGTGCGAGTATTTGAAACTTGATTTGAAGACCACGATTTTATTATCCCATTGCAACGAACGGGCCCTTTTGCTAGTTATAAGCAAACGATGGCTTTACCTCTTGAGTGCCTGTTTCAAGTGTATCCACTATTTTTTGGAGAAAGACATTCATCCGGCTTTATATGTAAATCACCAAAATGAAGCAAAAATGACAACACCAGTGAGTCATTATCTTTTACAAAACACATGTTGAAATATATTGTCTGTCGAGTTTAAACTTTGTAAATATTGGTTGGAGCATGAATTCAATCACATGCACACACATTAAGAATATCCAATTTACCAGTGTCTCCACTACTTATTGCCGCGGCTTTGCTTTTGGAGACTTAATCAGCACTGGATAGCGGTGGATGCACCCAGCCCATGGTCCATTGCTGTTGGGGGCTGGGACGATGCACTCCCACACCGCACTGTTGCATTTGAAGCCAGAGCCAAACCCGATCATCCATACGCGATCACCGTCATGCATACGGCCCTTGGCCTCGATATATGCTAGCTCATACCAAACTGAGCTGCTGGATATGTTTCCGAAGCGGTGCAGCGTCATTCGTGATGGCTCGACGTGCTTGTCCGACAGGCCGAGGCTGCGTTGAACCTCGTCGATGACCGCTGACCCACCGGCGTGTATGCAAAAATGCTCAAACGCCGTGAGGAAGTTGGGGACGTACAACCTAACACGCCCGCTGGACAGTTTTTGTGCCACGAAAGACATCGCAAACAAAAGCTGCTCAGAGATCGGGAGGACGATGGGCGCAATGGCGGTGATGTTGGCTTTCAGAGTGCGACCGGCGACGGCGATAAGGTCCATGGAGAGACCGGCACCCTTGTTCCCCTTGCCATCCTCCTCCTGGTATATGGACCGGTAGGACTTATCATCCGCCGCGGTGGTCGTGCGCACGGTGGCCGTGAGCCGGAACCGGGCATTTGCGGCGGACGTGGACAGCAGCACGGCCGCCCCGCCCATGCGGAACAGGCAGTACGGCAGCAGCATGGGCCGCTCGTTCCCGACGTAGAGGTGGGGCGACAGGGTCTCCGTGGACACGACCAACGCCCGTGCGCCTCGGGGCGCCGCCCGCAGGAGGTTCCTCGCGAGCTCTACCGATATCAGCCCGGCGCTGCACCCCATCCCGGATAGGTGCACGCTGCGGATGTCGCCTCGCAGCTTGTACTTGTTTACGATCATGTCGGTGAAGGACGGCGTGGGGTTGAAGCAGCTGCAGTTGACGACGAGTATGTCGATGGCGTCAAGAGGGACGTTCGTCTTGGAGAACAGTTCATCCATGGCCGAGAAGACGACGAGCTCCGCCTCCTCGCGGGCGGCGTCCAGCGTGCAGTACTTGTGCGGGGGGATGTAAAGGGCCGGCGTGGGTCCGCATGTCTCCTCCCCGAGGCCCGAGCTCTGGAGAAGCCGTGACATGAAGCGGATGCTCCCCTCGTTGAAAGTGGGTACTTCGCGTGCGTGCTCCACGAATGACGCAAATGGGATGCGGTAGTGATGAGTGCCATGGAAGCAGGCGTAGTCGACGAGGTACACCTTCCGCGGCCGCGATATTAGATACATGGTGAGTGCGGAGACAAGGAGGAAGCCGAACAAGAAGAGGTGCGCCGGCGTAAGGGCTCGGAGCCGACCCACGACCTCGTCGGGCCCGAGCCTTCCCGCCACAACCACGGTGGATGCGGCCATTGGTATGGTCATGATGGCTAGGAAGTTGTCTACCACCAGCTTGTAGACATATTTGAGGTGCTTGCAAATTCCTGATGAACTCATGGTGTCGAATCTCAAACATGTGTTTCTATGCGTGTGAATGTGAGGAGAGACCGGTCTTAGATATAGCAACTGATTCTATTGCTACCAACTACCAACTACTAATTATAAAATGGAATATGGTACATGTTGTAGCATTATGCGATCACATGTTTTTTTTCTATATATACCACTCAACTAACCATATCGTGCCAGATAGCCCCAAAACCAATTAAGGCACCCAATCCCTTCCAAAAAAAATAAAAAATTAACGTGCACGCCATGCAAACTACAGTAGACATTCTGGCGCTGCTACTGTTTCTACACCAGGTGGTTCTTCTCCCCGGATGGAAGAGTCACAAGAGCATGAACTTGGGGTCCGGTTGGGAAAGTGCACAACTACTAGCTTTGTTTCTAAATATAAGATGTTTTGGCAGTTGAAAGAGTACATCATTGGACATGAGAACAACGATTAGTCATTTCCTCCTTTCCGCTTTGGGTAAGCTGTCCATTTAGTCCTTACTATTACAGCACACCACCTATTTGGACACCGGTCATCTCGCATCTTTTTGTACACGATCATGTCGTCCATGGATGGGTGACACGCGGCAATTGGTGACGCCCGGTAAGTCAACTATTCAAACTGTTATTCGCAAAAAAAAAAAATTCAAAATGTTGTCTGGCTGCGGTCTGGCCTGACTGGGCTGTAAAGCTTTGTGAACTGGATCATTCTTGTCCAGGTTAATTAATGTGCCCCTTCTCCCTCGTGGAAAAAGGTAAGACAATTGTTCCCTTTTCTGCGTATATTTATCTAGTTGGCCCTTAGGCAACTTCAATGCGGATCATCAAACCCTCTCAAAATATCAGTCCAAACTTTTTTTTTACCGTTCAACTGTGGTCATAAATTTGTTCGAATTCGTCTAGGTATCCAAAATCCCATAAACTGGAAATAAATATAGAGGAGGGTTATAAGTGTCCGGACATCCGCCATGTACGTCTCTGACAACATGGGCCCATGTTGAAAACCCTTGCTCTGCTCCGTCTAGAACCCTCCCTCTGCTCTTGCATTGGTGCTATTCATGCTGGTCAGAGTGGTCAAGATTGGATGCGACGACAAGACTTTTCCGTACACGCATTAATGCCTGCTGATAGGCTAGCCTCCTGCCTGACATTCACACCAGTGCGTTGACCAAGAAGCCTACTCCTGCCAGTGCTTGCACTGAGGCAGAGTCGATCCGCCTGCCCCAGCTATTTAAGCCCGCCGGCTGCGGATGTAAACCCTACACCGTCACCTCTCCTCTTCCCAAATCCGCTCCGATGGGAAGTCGAACAACTCGAAATGGATCTCCGCGACCCCCACCGGCTCCTGGTGCCGCTGAATCATAGAATAAATCCAAGGCACATAGTTGATCTACCGAGGACCAAGCAATCACACGAGCACGACAGCGAGATTTGTTAACGAGGTTCATCGATATGACACCATCACCAGACTCGAGCAAAATTACTCTAGTTTGCGCTCCCAACTTCCGAAGTATCGGTTCAATGTCATCACACACCGATCATTGTCTGTATGAAAATGAACAACTCAAATATTGAAGACGCCAAATATTAGAGTTACTCGAACTCAACATCCTAACTCTTTCTTGTCTGCCGTCTAAAACTTCAAGGAATTTCACCATCGCCCCATATCATCCGGAGTCAAATTCATAGTTGTTTCACCCCTTTTGGATAGTCTTTGACATGGCGCACCGTTATAGCACTCCACTTCCTTCTGTACTTTTCATCCACACTTTTCCATGTGCATCGAACAACATGGAATATATGGCTATGTACTCTTTCAGCTTTTGACAATTTCAGACTTTCTGCCACTTTCTCAGATTCTTCATGGTCAACTTTCGTCCATCAATGGGCACGGATAGACCAGTCACCAACTTAAACCTGGTACTTGTCAACACTGCTTCAGCACCCTCTTGCACACTTTGTCTGAGCATATGTCTGACCACTAGTGCCTTGGTCTATCGTTGTGTCCTGGGCTTACCGCATGCCTTGCCACTATCACTGCATTGAGCCTCTGTTGTCCTGGTCGAGTCTCCTGGGTAGCTTGCCCACACTGCCTCAACCCCCACTGCAGAGAACCATCGATAATGTATCGCGTCTCCATCAGACCACTGTTACCCAGTCCGATCCACGTGTCTCTCGCTTACCCGTCAAAATAGGCTTTGACTCTCCATCGACTTATGTCGTAGCCCCTCCATCAGCTCAGAGTGAAGTCTTCCGCTAGACTCCAGCTCCACCTTCAACATAACTCAATGGTGGTTGTACGTGCCACCTCGCGCACATCAACTCCAACATCTCATGCGTACTTCATCTTGAATCAATCTCGCGTCATAGTCTTGTCAAAGCCGCACAAGCCCTCAGGCATGCGCCATAGTCTTGTAGGGCAATCTTGGCCTTGCCGTTGTCAATGGTGTCAGAGAACTCCCCGTCACGAGTGATGGTTTTGTTAGTGAAGGTCTCCACAAAGATCTGCATCTTGAGGTCAAGTCTTGACGAATATCTGCATACCACCATGTTGATGAAATACGGAATGTGATAAACAACTTTTGAGTTTTGAATGCTGTAGTCAGCCAGAGTGCTGCCATCCTCAAGCTGCTTGCCAACAAAGAGGAAACAACCACTTCTCTTGAGGTAGATTTCTTCTGTTTTGGATCTTGACAAACATTTGTGTGCAGGGGCGAAGCTAGCAATATGGTGAGGTTTGGCCAACGCCATACCTAAGCTGCCTTACAAATACTAATATACTATGTATATATAATAGAGCCAAGCATATTTTTTATGTTTTGGGCTGAGGTGTGCCTCCTCCTGGATTAATTTGGTTGCTGCCGTTGGAGTGATGGGTCATGCCATGGGCTGTCCACATATCGTTAAGGACGTGTCTAGCCGGCGGCTGTTTGCCCATTAGCGCTTCCGGGCAGCCCACCTTTTTAGGAAATTTCCTGTCCCCTTCTTCCCGATTAGGAAATCCCATAGCGCGTTATTTCTTTGCAGTTTTTGTGGCCTTCCTTTTCACCTGACAGGCTACTCTGCTGGTCCCCACGTACATGCATGTGCATCTAGCACCATGTACTCATCACTAGTTGGCATTTACACTATCACGTGGTCTTCCTCATAGCTATCATTTATTTTTAAGTTCAACTTCTTTTAAAAAGATATAACTTTTGAACGGAACATCGAAAATAAGATCTGCTTTCACCGTTGGAACCCTCGCGTCGTGCTCTTCAAAACTAGATCCCACATAAGTATGTTTCAACGAATTTTTTTCGTGCAATTTCAACTGGCTAGCCGTCGATGTGCAACTACCTGACAGGGATGTTCAACTTTTCTCGTACACCATAAACATGCAATTTTCCTCTATGAGACCTCCACCCCAAAACTACCTCCTTGCCGTGCCAACTGAGCAGTGCAGAGAAGTGCACATTGTCGCGCCAACTGAGCATATGTGTGTGCCAATAGTCCTGCCAACTAAACATCAATGTGTGTGCAACTAGACTACATTGCCGCGCCAACTGAGCATATGTGTGTGCCAATAGCCCGGCCAACTAAATATTAATGTGTGTGCAACCAGACTACATTGCCGCGCCAACTGAGCATATATGTGTAACTAGTCCTGCCAACTAAATATCAATGTGTGTGCATCTAGATTACATTGTCGTGTCAACTGCGCATATGTGTGTGCAACTAGTGTTCTGCCAACTAAACATCAATGTATGTGCAACCAGACTAGATTACAAGCCAACTGAGCATATGTGTGTGCAACTAGTCTTCCTGCCAACTAAACATTAATGTGTGTGCAACTAGACTACATTACAAGCCAACTAAATATCAATGTATGTGCAACTAGATTACATTACAAGCCATGACAATTCACATGCAACTATGCGGACTAGATTGTGCAACTCTGTGGCCATGCATGTCTCAACTAGGACTACCATGTGTGCAACTACAACTACTGTGGATGCCAACAAAAATTATTCGCATTTCCCAACAGCTACACACCATGAACCCTGAAGGGAAGAGGAGAAGAAAGCTGAAACTTGTGCAATAATGCTGAAGTTTGGTCACTTGTGGATCCAAACAACAGAGGACGAAAATGCAAAAGGAACCAAAAGATAAGGTTCCTCATCGTTGTGTGGTTACGAATCAATCGATTCGTTTGCTGCTGGTTCTAAACGGAGAAAACAACCGCTCTGGGGATCAAGCGACACTCCTTTGCTCGCCCACTGCTGAGCCGGAGGGCATCCTCGTCGTTCATCGACCGTGGCCGTCGTTGCTGCACCTTTTGCCGTCACACTGTGGAGCACGGTAGTTGCGGTTGGTGCCGCACTTCCGCGAGGATGCAGACTGAGCGCCACTTCAGTTGCTGTCGGCGAGCACCTTCATCCCACTCGGCTAGCCCTTCTTCTTCTCCTGTGGCTGTTCTTCGTCACCGCAGCTCCTGTAGCCTGCATCGGCATGGCTCCGTTGAGCCAATCCCACAACGAAGCGGATCTCAGCTAGCAGGACCCGATCCCATCAAGGAGCACGGGGTCCAACAGGATGGATACGCCGCGGTGTCCACCGGCAGCGGTGCCGCCGCGCTCGAGAGGTGGGTTAACGGCGGGCGGCGCAAGTTGGAGCAGAGGCGGCCGGCGCGAGGTGTGGGTGACCGCGGCGGACGACGCGGGGGAATAGGGAAGAAGGGTGTGGATACGGGTGGATAACGACAAAACACCTGGACCGTTCGGGGCGGGATCGTGCGGTCACGAGCCGGCCGCTCGGGACGACGAAAAAGTGCGCGTGCACTAAGAAGAATTCAGGTATCGTTAAACTAGGGCACGGTCCATCACGATTCACGACTGCTCAGCTGTTCCGCTGACTACTCGTTCGCGAGATGGTGAGGCGGCAGGGGAAAGGGGTTTAGGGCACGGGCGCTCGACATGTTGGAGTAGCCACCGGGAGGCCATCGACGCACAACCAGTGACCGGCACAGCGCCAACTGGTGACATGGATTCCGCGAAGCCGTGATTGGTGAGGCGGTGACTCGGCGACTCCGCGAGGTTTTGCATATGGCTCCGAAGAAGAAGAGGTATGTAATTGTGCTTCTTCCCCCTTAAGCGCACCTGCTCAATTGTCATGTTATTTGCTCGAATCGTGTGAATGAAAAGTTATTCATTTTTTCTAGTGAAACTACTCTTTTTGTTGAATGACTAACCAATTAGTTTTTCTTGTTCTTTTTTTTCTATATAGACTTAAAGAGTATGTTTTGCTAAAGTCAGCCGCACTAGGAGCTCGAGTCTAACTCTACCTTTGGAAGTAGTCAACTAGATTGATATTGCTGAACTTAAGAAAGAATTTCAAAACAAATGTAGAAGAATGCCATTGCCAAGTTTTTTTGTGTGTGAGAAACTTTCAATCTATTTATCTTCAATCATAGCAGTATAAAGAACCACAGAGGTAATAAAAGTTCCTAAATACTTAAACACGCAGCTGCGCTATTTGGACAATGCGAGCGCACGCGCTAGATGACAAAAAAGTAGGTCGCTGTCCGGAACAAACGCATTATCCGGTGGGTAGTGTAAAGAATACCCATGCGCATGCATGTGCCGACGTCATCTATGTATTCTGTTTCATTTTTTTAAAAAGCTACAACTTTTGAACCGAGTGTCAGAACACAAAACCGTTTTCACCGCTGGGTTTCTCGTGACGAGCTCTTCAAAACTAGATCCCATATGAATATGTTTTGATGATTTTTTTTAAAAGCAACTTTGATGCTAGATGAAGCAATTTTAGTGTTAAACATGAGCAACTCTGATGCTAGATGAACAAAACAACTTAACTTGCTCATTTGTTTTTTCTGCGTAAAATAGACAATCTAAGCAGTAATGTTAGGGACATTTGCTTGTTTCTGCTAGAACAATTTCTTACTTTTTGCCTTTCTTTGTAATTGAGTTGCTTTGGTCTTCTGCTACAACATACGAGAAGGTGGGTGAGAGGGGGGGGGGGAGTAGATCGAACATTTGGCTATTCAAGTTGCTCATACATTTTTCATCTGCCTAAAGTAGATGCTAGGGGAGTTGCTTGGTTTTGCTAGGACAATTGCTTTTTTTTGCTAGGGAAGTTGCTTGTTTTTTTTTGCTAGAACAGTTTTGCATTTTGTGTCCTTGTATGTTGAGTTGTTTGGATTTTTGCTAGAACAGATAAGAAGTTACATGGGGGAGGGGGTAGGATAGTTGTCCACAAAGGTTATTCAACTTGCTCATATGTTTTTTCTGCGTAAAATAGACAATCTAAGTAGTAATGCTAGGAACCTCTGCTTGTTTCTGCTAGAACAATTTCTCACTTTTTGCGTTTCTTTGTAATTGAGTTGCTTTGGTCTTCTGCTACAACATACAAGAAGGTGGATGAGAGGGAAGAGTAGATCAAATATTTGTCCATAAAAGGCTATTCAAGTTGCTCATACATTTTTCCTCTGCCTAAAATAGATGCTAGGGGGAGTTGCTTGGTTTTGCTACCACAATTGCTTGGTTTTGCTAGGGTAGTTGCTTTTTTTTCCTCTGCCAAATCTTCCACCGACGATGCTCAGTTGCTTATATATGATGAAAAGTTGTCTACCAAAGTTTCTAAATTAGCTACGAAGTACTTGCTAGGTAAATTCACTAGTACACATTGTGCAAGACAACTTGCTTCTATTTAACACTCAAGTTGCCTCATCTAGTTTCAAAGTTGCTCTAAAAATATATTCATGGAAACATATCCATATGGGATCTAGTTTTGAAGATCTCGTCGTAAGAAACCTAACCGTGAAAACAGATTGCAATTCCGAGGATCCATTCAAAAGTTTTAACTTTTTCAATTTTGTGAAACGACATTTAATGCAAAAATGGATTAGCATGTACCTACGGCCGTTGCCTAGTGTGAACGCATTAATTATTGATTTCCATGTCGTGTGTCAGACGCATGTCTCTGCATGTGAATACTAATAATTTCCTTTTCCAGTGGCACGTATAAGTACATGCCATATACGGCGATGCGCTGGAGGGCGTCAACGAGCGCCCGTGCGCCCACTAGCCATGTCCATATAAGTTACAACCATGTCCGTGGATCACCTAGCGGCGACTGCAAGCACTGGAGTGAGCCGAAGGTGCCGCCGTCATCGCCCCTCCCTCACTGGAGCCGAACAAACCTTGTTGTAGTAGACAGTCGGGAAGTCATCGTGCTAAGGCCCCATAAGACCAGCACACCAGAGAAGCAACCATCGCCGATGAAGAAAGTCAGAAATCATAAGGGTCAACTTGTAAACACCCAAACGAAGACGAACAAATGCCGGATCCAACAGATCCATCAAAGACCAACACCGACCGAATCCTGTGAGATACGACGGAGACAAACCCCCAAACGCCCTCCGACGATGCTAGACGCACCATCGGGACGGGGATAGAACGTGGGAGACATTGTTCCTACTAAGGGACATCGTCGCAGCCACACAGCCCCAACCTAGACGATGAATCTAACAAGAACGGGAACGGGGTCCCTCCCACCGGCGAGAGGCCGAGATCCTCGGCACCTCCATGGCCTAGAGGCCATCGAAGATGGGGCGGACCGCCGGCGAGCTTTTCTTGTGAAGGAGGAAAGAAAAATTGATTTTCATCATGTGTATGGATTCTTCCTAACCATGTCACTTGCATAATGTGCTTCCTACCATATCCTACTAGTTACTAATTCATGATTTATCTATAGTTCTTACGTTTTATAGGTCACCTTTATGCACGTCTAGTTAATATAGATCACACATCGGCAATCCATCATCCATGTAATTTTCAACAAGTGAGGTATTTAGAGTGCCCATACTTACGTTTTGGATTTTGGTTTTATTTGTTGACACCAAGTAATATATACTACTCCCTCCATTCCACAATGTAGTGCTTCCTCTATCTCCGTGCTTCAACTTTGACCGTAAATTTAACTACCAAGACTGATTGCGGCGGGAGAAAAAATTATATTAGTGAATTCGTATTCGAAAGAAGTTTTTAATTATGTAATTTTTTCACCCGCCGCAGTCGGTCTCGTTCGTTAAATTTATGGTCAAAGTTCGACCTCGAGAAGCGCGGGCGCACTATATTTTGGAATGGAGGGTGTAGTATTCTATTAGTAAGCTCTTACACAGTTGAGTTAAACATAGATATTTTTCTTTTAATAAACTCCGTCACACTTAAAAATTATTCCTACCTCCGCCACTGTTCGCGTGCCATCTTAGAGTAGAAGATACAGATCACTAAGAGGGTGCTTGGATCCAAGGGACTTATTTTAGTCTGACTAAAAATAGTCTCTTTAAGAGGCTAAAGTTCCAAGCGCCCCTGACTAAAGAGGGGCTAAAACTAGTCTTGAGACTAAATTTTTTTAGTCAGGGGTACCCCTACTAAAATGTGGATTAGTCCTCTCTCCTCATTTAACTTCTCTCCTTTAACACAGGCGAGTTCTGAATTGGAGGGTTTAGAGGATAATAAATGCTCATTAACTTGATTTTAGTCTCTTTAGTATTTGGATCCAAGCATGGGTGAGGCTAGAAAGTTTTAGTCCCACTACTTTCAGTCATGAGACTAAAACGTATCAAACACCCTCTAACTACCATGCCTACAATTAAATTAGGAGAGAGAAAGTGGTTCTCAAGATTAATTACCATGTCTCACAACTAAACCAGGGGAGAGACATCAATTATCAGACCGGACAGTTAAAATCAAGGGATTAAATTTTGGTGCGTACCGAGCGCGCTGGCCAAAAGAGTCCTTTGGCCTCGGCGCCCCAGCAGCCAAAAGATCAGCCCCACAGCGGTTGCAATGGATAAGACCGACACTAAACCTCTATCCGAAACGAAAAGGTCGAGCAAAACTATCCGCGGCGAAGCCACCCGCTTCCGGAAACTCCGACCCAACAACCAGCCTCTCCCTTCCTCCAAGCAGCCGCAACGCTCAGCAGAACCCAAACAAACCATCACCGCTGTCACACCAAACAAAGCAGAGCAGAGGGCGAAGGGTCGACATCGGATCGGCATGATCCTCGTGGCGGTCATGGCGGAGCTGCTGGAGGAGTACACGGCGGCGGTGGCGCGCGCCCTGGAGCGGCTGCTGTCCGCGGCGCCGCTGCGCATCCTGCCGCGCCGCGTGCGGTTCGTCGTCCTCCGCACCCTCCCCTTCGCCTCCCCCTCGCCGCCCGTGCCGCCGCCGCCGCCGCCCGCGCACGCCGTCCCCGTTCTGCTCGCGCGCTGATCATGGGCGGATCGAGCTTAGCTCATGCTTTGAGCTCTGAACTCAAGTGAGGCTGCTTCTTGTACATACTCCGGTCCGGTTACTGGCCCAATAACTTGGTTAGCTAAAAGCAAGTACTCTGCTTCTGATGTTTGGCTGTCCTAGAGATGTTGGTGTACCTTGTAATTTCTTGCCTGTTCTTTGACCTTGCGGAGTAGTAGTCGGTCATGGCTCAACTGGTGATGAGATATGTAAATTTCTGTATATATATGCCAGCATGTCGCTTTCGGATGCATTTCGATCCGCAGATTGTTGATTTGGAACAAAAATTCCGAAAGAGTCGATCAACTGCTAGTCTGCGTACAGGCAACCCGCAAACCCGGTTGGTAAAAACCGTATTATGCCTTTGTACGATTGCATTGGGTTTGAGGGGGATTAAAGGGGATTGTGAGGATTAAATCCCCTGCAAGTTAAATTCCTTCCCAATTCTTTTCAAGCCTCTCCAATCCTCTTGGGAAGAGATTAAATTAGGGCAAGCGTTTGGGAAAAATAAAGGACGATGATAACTGCCACACGTGTGGGCGTTAAGGGGTCTGCCCACACGTTTTGTGTGGTGCTTAACAGTATCAGTCCACACGCCTACGTGTGGGCAAAACAAGTAATGCACACACGTCTTTTTTTCTCGCGGTCCCTCTCATGCCTACGTGTGGGCGAAATAGATAATGCCCACACGCTCGTACGTCAGGCCTCCTACCTCATGGTCCCGCACGCCTCGCGTGACAGTCACCACGTGCCCCGCAGTTGCCATGGTCCGGACCCTCTTCCATGTTCGTTTAACTGTAGTTGCCATGTCGCTGAACCATAGTTGCCATGTCGGACAACTACAGTTGCCATGGTTGCTCAACTACAGTTGCCATCTCAGGTCAAGTGCCAGATGCCATTTTTGGACAGCTGCAGCTATTGCCATGTATGGTTTGATTTACTATAGTTGCCATGATTTGAAAACTTTAGGGGTTGCCATTTACTAACACTAGATAGTTGCCATGTATGGTCTGTTTACTACAGTTGGCATGATTTGAAAACTTTAAGAGTTACCACCTACTAACACTAGGCAGTTGCAGTGTAGCGCTACAAAGAGACATGGAAAAATAACATGTTCGGGTAAAGAAAGAGTTGCCATCTGCTTACAAGCACACTAGGGCAGTTACCATGTACCCTGCAAAACACATGGCAACTGATATGTTCAGGTAAAAGAGAGAGTTGCCATATGGTTACAAGCACACTAGGGCAGTTGCCATGTACCCTGCAAAACACATGGCAACTGGCAGCTTTTGGTGTGGGAGAGGAGACGGGCGTGTGGGCGAACTGATAAATGCCCACACACCAGCCCCCACTAGTAGAAAAAGGCCCATTTGTCCCGGTTCTAGAGGCCTATTTGTCCCGGTTCAGGAACCGGGACAAAAAGGTTGGTACTAAAGCCCCATACCTTTAGTCCCGATTCTTGTACCAACCGGGACAGATGGGCCTCCACGTGGCCGCTGCGGCGAGCCCAGGCAGGGGGGCCTTTGGTCCCGGTTGGTAGCACCAACCGGGACCAAAAGGCATCCACGCGTCAGCAACTGGCAGGAGCTGAGGTTTTTGTTTTTTTTGAAAGGGGGTGGGTTTAGGGGGTTTTGGGGGATTAATTTAGAATGTTAGCTAGCTAATAGAGGGAAGTGTCCTCTCTTATCTCCGTGCTTGGTTTACCAGCGCTACTGCTATGCCTAAACATGGCTTAGATTGAAGTGAAGGCAACATGTGGTGCATGTCGAAAGTAATACTAATTCTAACTTGATTAAGTTTGGATTAGTACTATTTACGACATGCAACACATGTTGCCGTCAAGTTTGGATTAGTATTACTTTCGACATGCACCACATGTTGCCTTCACTTCAATCCAATCCATGTTCATTTCACCCACTGATATGTAATAACACTTCATGCTCGCATCATGCATCATCATAATAACAACTCCTACTAATCATCATCATACAACTTTTACTCGTTATTAATAACAAGTCATACGATCATTATCCTCATAGTCATCGAACCAACCCTACTTAATTGTTCTTAGCACATGATCATGAGTATTAGGTAGGACCTAAATACCCTCTTTAAGGTAAAATAGCATAAAGCAATATAGGCCCTGACTCTCCATTATGGAGAATGGATATCATCCTGTCTCCAATTCTTGAGCTTCGCTTCCTTTTGCTTCCAAGAACCTCCATACGACTGTCTATACATTTTTTCCATTCTTTAATTACCATGCGTTCACCGGTTTTAGAAATCTGGTATGAACAGGTGAGATTCGTAGGATGACCTGGCTCTATGTTCAAAACATCAAGGCGACCATTCTGATACATCAAATGAGGCACACAATCCATCGGGATTTTCTGTTGAAAAACATAGTAATAACTTCATAGTTAGCAATGATGTACTAGTTTTAGAAGTATGCAAAAGATGCACGGATGTCGTGATAGTAAAAAAATCTTATCAGGGTGTCTCCATGGAAGTTACTGTGGTTCAACACGTGCACTAGTGGCACGTATTGACCATAATTTGGAGGAGTATGATAATAGGTATTGTAATTCTCAAGTTCAGTACAAAATGCGATCAGATGATTTTTCTCCAGATAAGTTAATTCGAAGCCATCGGTGTAGTGGGTTTTGTCTACCATCTTTCGCATATTGTTTGAAGAATGAAAATAAGCTGTCAATGGAAATAAGATGTCAAATATTTTGAAATAAACAATATAAATTAGCTAATAACTATGTTTGAGAAACTCACATAACGGTAGAATTGGAAGCGTATCAACAAGGACCCAAATGTCCATATTGTCTTACTTGATGTTAGGATCACCAAGATCCATGGTGACAAGCATATCCTCATAAAAACCATACATCTTGCAAAGTGCTTCCCAATTTGGACAACCAAAATGGGTTACGCTCTGAGAATTGTACAGATTTACTTGAAAATCCATATCATGATGGGTCCTTAGGTGATTTTTCTTTGTTTCGAAACTTTCATGGTCTTCAAAACCCATCCTCTCCAAGACATAGCGTCTTGCATGGCATGGGATAAGCTAGTCGAATTGTAAAACATACAAATTACATGTTAAAATAGTTGAAGTCGTGCTTAATTACAAAAAAAACATTTGTCATCGTTGCGTACCGTTTCAACATCGAAGGTCTCCTGGAGCTTAGTGCTGAACCGCCGATCTTCGTCCAGGTGAGGGCACCTGTCGCACAGACCTCGGTCGTCGTTGCACCAGGAGCACTCCCCCGGGAGACTTTCGTCGTCCGAGTATGACATTTCCTATGTTCATAATTCAAAGATTAAACTTGTACAATTAAATATATGTACTACAAAAACTAAACTAAATCATTATTATTCATCACGGGTTGACTATCGGTCTGTCGAGTCTTTTCTTGAAAACTCTCAGCTCACGTGGTGTATATATTCGACCGTCGGTGATGGTAGCTCCTCCTTTCGTTCCCGAGTGCATTACACCAAATTGTCTAGCACACGGGAACGAAGGAGAAGCTACCCCCACGACAACAATCAGGATTCTTCATCCTCTCATATATGGTGGAGACTCTCCCTTACTGATTCCTCTCTGACATTTGCAACCGTCGGTGATGGTCGTTACTCCTCCTTCCCCTAGTGCATAACAAAGGTCTAGCACAAGGAGAAGAAAGAGAAACGACCCCCATGACAATAGTCGGGATTCTTCGTCCTCTCATATATGGTGGAGCCTCGACAGACTTAAAGTCAACCCGAAATATCATTTAATTATCTTTCTAAAAAAGGACATATCGAGCGCCTGAAATTTGCCAAAATGGAAATATACATGTTTTTATCTACATCATATGAGCATTCAAACTTGATGGCCATTGCATTTCAATGGTTGAAAATATGAGCAAAAACATTTCAAAATATCTTATAGGACTCATATTGACATGGAGATTTGGCTGGTCTCACCTCGAGGTCGGAGGGGGGTCGGTGACGGGGACGGCGGCGGGGATGATGGAGGGGATCCTAGATTTCAGCAAAAACAAAAACCCTATAAGCTATCAACTAATGAAATGCATACGCCTTGCATAGTGCTCTCCAATTTTAGCATTCAAAGTAGGAGTACTTTTCCAATTTGAGCATTCAATAAGCAAAACCAAATCGTAAAATAAATTAGTATTCAAATTAGCATGCATTCAATAAGCAAAACTACATCATCTCTTGCGTCCGTACATGATACGTCTCCAACGTATCTATAATTTTTGATTGTTCCATGCTATTATATTATCTGTTTTGGATGTTTAATGGGCTTTATTATGCACTTATATATTATTTTTGGGACTAACCTACTAACCGGAGGCCCAGTGCAAATTGCTGTTTTTTTCCTATTTCAGTGTTTCATAGAAAAGGAATATCAAACGGAGTCCAAATGGAATGAAACCTTTGCGAGGATCGTTTTTGGAACAAACACAATCCAGGAGACTTGGAGTGGACGTCAAGGAAGCAACGAGGCGGCCACGAGGTAGGAGGGCGCGCCCAGGGGGTAGGCGCGCCCCCCACCCTCGTGGGCCCCTCGTGGCTCCACCGACCTACTTCCTTCACCTATATATACTCTTATACCCTGAAAACATCCAGGAGCACCACGAAACACTTTTTCCACCACCGCAACCTTCTGTACCCGTGAGATCCCATCTTGGGGCCATTTCTGGCGCTCAGCCGGAGGGGGAATCGATCACGGGGGGCTTCTACATCAATACCATAGCCTCTCCGATGATGCGTGAGTAGTTTACCACAGACCTTCGGGTCCATAGTTATTAGCTAGATGGCTTCTTCTCTCTCTTTGGATCTCAATACAAAGTTCTTCTCAATTCTCTTGGAGATCTATTCGATGTAATACTTTTTGCAGTGTGTTTGTCGAGATCCGATGAATTGTGGGTTTATGATCAAGATTATCTATGAACAATATTTGGTTCTTCTCTGAATTCTTATATGTATGATTTGATATCTTTGCAAGTCTCTTCGAATTATCAGTTTGGTTTGGCCTACTAGATTGATCTTTCTTGCAATAGGAGAAGTGCTTAGCTTTGGGTTCAATCTTGAAGTGTCCTTTCCCAGTGACAGCATGTAACACCCTGAGAATCATGCTACAGTAACTCCCTGTGATTAAGCTAATCATGTTGCTAAACAGGGCTTGATCACATTTGAATCACCTTCCTTTTCAAACTCCTAGTTCAAACTTCAATTAAATTTAAAAGTGGAAAATAAAAGTTTTCAAAAATTTAAACAAAAATGTTCGGTGGGTGCTAAATAATACACGGGTAATTATGGTGGAGAAAACACATTTTTATAAAATACCTAAATACTTTTAAATGAAATAAAACAGAAAAGAAAATAAACAAATAAAAAGAAAACAGAACACAGAACATAGTCAGAGAAAAAGAAAAAAAGGAAAAGGCCCTTCCCCTCCCCCCCCACTGGACCCGTGGCCCAAACTAGGCCTTCCCCCCCCACTGACCCCCCGGCCCAAACTGGGCCGCGACCCCCGACCCCCGGCCCAGCCCACTCTCCCCCTCGCCCCTTCCCTGTTCCTCCGACCGGGGTCGAACAGTGGCCGTCCCCGCCGCACCCCCTCGCCGGCGACGGGGAGGATAAGGGCGCCAGCTCCCCCGCCTCCTCGGGCCTCTCTCCCACTCGCCCCCGCTCGTCCCTCGGCCTCTGCGCCTCTTCCCCCGCCAGATCCACCTCCCTCTCCCCTTCGTTCCCCTCTGCCCGAGCGCGCTCGCCGCCGCTCACCGTAGTTCCCGCGGCCACCGTGCCCCAAACGCCACCTCGCCGTGTCGTACGCCGTCGCCGCCCTCGACTACGTCACCTCCGCCTCTCCGTTGGAGCTTGGAGCCACTGCACCGACCGCACCGAGCTCTTCTTCCCCGCACGGCCGCCGTCGATCGCCGCCCCGTTTCGCCGCCTCGAGCCTCCCCGAGCACGCTGCCGTCCCCCTACAGCCTCGCAGTGAGCCTCTCCCTCTCCTCCCCCTCTCCGTTAGCTCGCCCGCGCTCCGTAGCTGCTCCCCCACGCGCGCCCGAACGCCGCGCCGCGGAGCTCGCCGCCGGCGGGTCTCCGGTGACCAAATGGTCACGGGCGTAGGCCCGCTAGCTCGACCGCGTCGTGCCGCACCCGCCTAGGTAGTTAGTTCGGCCGTTCGCGCGCTCTAACGCAGCATCCGTCGGACACCGTAGCACCTCGCCGCCGGCGAGCTCGTAGCGCTCGCCCCCGCCCGTTCCAGCCCCTCCGGCCACCGCCGTTGGACGCGCGACGCCGAGCCGCGTCGAACGCGCCCAGCCACGCCCCCGAAGACCCCCTGTACGTGAAACCCGTACCCCTCCCGAGCCGCGCCGCCGTGCGTTTGGTCGCCGGCGTTGCTCCGGCGCCGGCCGCCGGCGTGGCTGGCCTGGGGCCACCCCAGTGCCCCTGCCAGTGGCCCCCACGGGCCCCAGTTGACTGGGTTGACCCAGTCAACTGCTGACTGGGCAGGCCCAGTCACTGACATGCGGGCCCCGCCGCAAAAATATAAAAAAAAAGAAAAAGAAAATGTTTTATAAATAAAAATAATTAGTTTAACTAAACACTCACTGACATATGGGGCCCACCCCTCTGATTATACTGTTAGATTAGTTTAAATAGATATTAGACTAACAGAGGCTGACATGTGGGTCCCACTGGACCCACCTGTCTGGTTTGACTGGTCAGCCGACCTGTTGACCTGCTGACGTCAGCATTGCCTCATGCTGACGTCATAATTCATTTTTGCTGAATATAAATAATTCCAGAAATTCAAATAAACTTTGAAAATTCATATCTTTTAAACCGTAACTCGGATGAAAATGTTTTCTATATGAAAGTTGCTCAGAACGACGAGACGAATCCAAATACGCAGTCCGTTCGTCCACCACACCTCCCTAACCTATCGAACTAGCAACTTTCCCCCTCCGGTCCGTCTGTCCGAAAACGCGAAACATCGGGAATACCTCCCGGATGTTCCCCCCCTTCACCGGTACCACCTACTGTCGCGTTAGGACACCCCTAGCACCGCTCATTGTCATGTCACGCATCGTCATGCTTATGTTTGCATTGTATTTACTGTTTCTTCCCCCTCTTCTCTCCGGTAGACTACGAGACCGACACTGCTGCTGCCCAGTTCGACTACGGAGTCGACGACCCCTCCTACTTGCCAGAGCAACCAGGCAAGCCCCCCCCCTTGATCACCAGATATCGCCTATACTTCTCTATACTGCTTGCATTAGAGTAGTGTAGCATGTTACTGCTTTCCGATATCCTATTCTGATGCATAGCCTATCCTTGCTACTACTGTTGTTACCTTTACCTGCAATCCTACATGCTTAGTATAGGATGCTAGATTTCCATCAGTGGCCCTACATTCTTGTCCGTCTGCTGTGCTATACTATCGGGCCGTGATCACCTGGGCGGTGATCACGGGTATATACTTATATACTATATACATGACACATGTGATGATTTAAGTCGGGTCGGCTCGTAGGAGTACCCGCGAGTGGATCTTTGTGGCGGAGCGACAGGGCAGGTTGAGACCGCCTAGGTGAGAGGTGGGCCTGGCCCTGGTCGGCGTTCGCGGTTACTTAACACGCTTAACGAGATCTTGGTATTTGATCTGAGTCTGGCCATTTGGTCTATACGCACTAACCATCTACGTGGGAGTAGTTATGGGTATCCCGACGTCGTGGTATCAGCCGAAGCTCTTTTGACGTCAGCAACTGAGTGGCGCGCGCCGCATTGGACCGTAAGCTCGCGCTTGTATTAAGGGGCTAGGTCTGCTTCCGGCCGCGTACGCAACGTGCAGGTGTGCATAGGGCGATGGGCCCAGACCCCTGCGCGCATAGGTTTAGACCGGCGTGCTGACCTCTCTGTTGAGCCTAGGTGGGGCTGCGACGTGTTGATCTTACGAGGCCGGGCATGACCCAGAAAAGTGTGTCCGGCCAAATGGGATCGAGCGTGTTGGGTTATGTGGTGCACCCCTGCAGGGAAGTTTATCTATTCGAATAGCCGTGTCCCTCGGTAAAAGGACGACCCGGAGTTGTACCTTGAGCTTATGACAACTAGAACTGGATACTGAATAAAATACACCCTTCCAAGTGCCAGATACAACCCGGTGATCGCTCTCTAACAGGGCGACGAGGAGGGGATCGCCGGGTAGGATTATGCTATGCGATGCTACTTGGAGGACTTCAATCTACTCTCTTCTACATGCTGCAAGATGGAGATGTCCAGAAGCGTAGTCTTCGACAGGACTAGCTATCCCCCTCTTATTCTGGCATTCTGCAGTTCAGTCCACTGATATGCCCCTTTACACATATACCCATGCATATGTAGTATAGCTCCTTGCTTGCGAGTACTTTGGATGAGTACTCACGGTTGCTTCTCTCCCTCTTTTCCCCCTTTCCTTTCTATCTGGTTGTCGCAACCAGATGCTGGAGTCCAGGAGCCAGACGCCACCGTCGACGACGACACCTACGACACTGGAGGTGCCTACTACTACGTGCAGGCCGCTGACGACGACCAGCAGTAGTTAGGAGGGTCCCAGGCAGGAGGCCTTGCCTTTTCGATCGTTGCTACTTTTGTGCTAGCCTTCTTAAGGCAAACTTGTTTAACTTATGTCTGTACTCAGATATTGTTGCTTCCGCTGACTCGTCTATGATCGAGCAATTGTATTCGAGCCCTCGAGGCCCCTGGCTTGTATTATGATGCTTGTATGACTTATTTATGTTGTAGAGTTGTGTTGTGATATCTTCCCGTGAGTCCCTGATCTTGATCGTACACATTTGCGTGCATGATTAGTGTACGGTCAAATCGGGGGCGTCACAAGTTGGTATCAGAGCCGACTGCCTGTAGGAATCCCCCTTTCCACACTCCTTGGCCGAAGTCGAGTCTAGACATTACAAAACTTTTACTAACATGGCTGTGTGTCTTACGGGCCCACGTCGCCATTGGGTGGTACTAGGATCTTTTACTCCTCGACCTTTACTCTGGGACTCTGAACTCTCTTCTACTCGGGTTAAACGAATTTACTAACTCTAACACTAGGATCCCGTGACCGCGTTCACCCCAAAGATGGATAAGCCATAGTTGTTTCTTAGAATAGTATTTTGAACAATTCACACACTGTCATTTGACTCCTTTGAAACGTCTTTGCTTTCAGATGGAACCCACGAGGCAGGTCGTTCGCCACACGATGGCCATTGGTGCCTCGGGATCACCTGCGGTGCTAGCTGAGATGATGACCTATCTGGGTTATCGCTGGCACCCTGAGTACACCGTCTACGAGGAGTACCAGGACTTTAACCAGGAGCAGTACCGTGCCATCGTCCACCTCTACTCTCGGGAGTATGACTCCACTACTGTGCTGCACACCGCACATGGTGTTGGTGTGACCATCGATATGGCTGTCCACGATGCTGCCTATGCTGCTCTGACACGTCTTCGTGGAGAGTATCGGGAGTTGGACACCTCCCCTTTCAGGCACATTGCTATCGCCTCTGATGTTGGTGCGGAGGGATACTATACTGCTGCCTACTCCACTGTCACCCGAGAGCCCTTCTACCATCAGCACCTGGTTCTGCATGCTGATGGGCTGGATCGAGCTAACCGAGCTCTTCGCCACGAGATGTACACCACCCGTCAGCACCTTTACCGTGCTCTGACGCTGCTGCACCCCTTTGTCCGGTCTGGACAGGTACCGCGTACTGCGATCTACCCAGCCAGGACCGTGATGCCCCACGGTGTCGGTTGGCCAGAGGTGGGAGGCTACTCTCCCGCACTTGGTCCTCTTCTGCCACCTGAGCGTCGGGCTCTACACCTGAGTATCCGCGGCCCCCAGTCTGCTGACGTGGAGGGCTATCCGTTGCCTCACTACCAGCTGTCGGGCTACGATTACCTCCACAGTACCTCTTGGGACTGATGTAGGCTTGCTTGTAGTATTAGTTGCAGTCGCCGCGAGCCTGTGTGCCGCCTATGATGTTTTAGTCCATGTACTGAACTCTATGTACTGAACTCTATGCATGACCCCTTTTGTAAGTTATGCCGACTACTATGTAGTAGCTATCGTGCTCCTTTCGTTATGCATGTTTCATCATGAATGATTCTTGTCTTTGTAAATATTTCTCAATGCTGAACCACCCCTGTTATATATTAGCAGGATGGTTAGACCAGGTGGTCGTGGTCGTGGTGGCGATGCCCCACCACCACCTGAGTACATGGCTGGTATGATCCAACAGTTTGAACTGAACCGCCAGTTCATGGAAAATATGATGGCTCAGTTTCCTCGCCCCAATATGAACCAGCAGCCAGCCCAAGTGACTCTTCAAGATTTCATACGCCTCAACCCAACCATCTACCGCAGCTCAACTCAGCCTCTGGATGCTGATGACTGGCTCCGTGACATCACCTATGAGTTGGAGTCTGCTGATGTAGCCCCTGCCAGCTATGTCAACTTTGCTTCCTTCTTTCTGAAGGGACCCGCAGCTCAATGGTGGGACAGCCACAGGCGTACTCTGCCAGCTGGAACAATCATCACCTGGCCAGACTTCCAAGCAGCTTTCCGTGCCCGCTTCATTCCTCAGGGAGTCATGGACCGGAAGAAGCGTGAGTTCCGCAACCTCACCCAAGGCAACAAATCTGTCGAAGCTTATCAGCGGGAGTTTCTGGACTTGTCCCGCTATGCTGAAGAAGACATTGCAACTGATGCACGCAGACAGGAGAAGTTCCGTGATGGCCTTCAAGCTGACATCAAGCTCGCACTTCTAGTGCATGACTTTGCTGATTTCGCCACCTTGGTGAACAAGGCCATCAATGTCGAAACTGGTCTGCAGGAATACCAGAGCTCTCACAGGCGCAACCGTGACACGGGCTCATCTTCGGGTTCGCCCGCACAGAAGCGTAAGATATGGATCCCGAACAGCATGTACCGTCCAAATGCATCTGCCCCAAGGCAGACCTATGCTGCACCTCGTCTGCCTCCACCACCATCTAAGCAGTCAAGACTTCCAGCTCCACCATCCCAAGCTCCTGTTCCCACTCCCAATAATGGTCTGTGCTACAAGTGTGGACAACCAGGTCACCGTGCCAGGGACTGCATCAGAATCAGAATCAACTTGCCCTTCCAGCAACGGGCCGTGGTAACAACCAGCCCCGCAGCAACAATGCTAAGCCTTATGGTCGTGCTCATGCCAACCACGTTGATCTCAACGAAGCTCAAGACCAGCCTGCTACTGTGATGGGTACACTCCTCGTAAATTCAGTACCAGCATCCGTTTTATTTGATACAGGTGCATCGCATTCATTCATGTCAGAAGATTTTGCATACAAGCACGACGTTAAATGTGAGGAGATGAACACCTCTGTATTGGTCAAAACCCCCGTGGGACAGTGTCAAACCTCCTTGGTTGGCATCGATGTCCCCGTGGAAATCGAAGGGCTGGAATTCTATGCCTCTCCCATTATCCTGAAGTCGTCTAACATCGACCTCATTTTGGGTATGGATTGGTTGAAAGCGCATACTGCTTCTATAGTTTGCGCCACTAAGACCGTCCATCTGCTACACCCTTCAGATGAAATAGTTGCTTACCAAGCTCATCTGGTGCAAAATGCCGAGGCAAGGCTCTATGCATTGAATGCATTGAACGCTGCACCACTCGAGGGCATTGAAAACATTCCCGTCGTGCGTGAATTCCTCGACGTCTTCCCTGAAGAACTTCCAGGGATTCCCCCTGCTAGAGCTGTCGAATTCATCATCGACTTGAAACCAGGCACCACTCCTATAGCCAAGCGACCCTACAAAATGCCGCCGCATGAACTCCTTGAGCTTAAGGAGGAAATCGACAAGTCTCTTCGCAAAGGATTCATTCGCCCAAGTTGCTCTCCTTGGGGAGCACCTTCTCTCTTTGTCAAGAAGAAGGATGGGACAAACCGGTTAGTTCAAGACTACCGTCCTATAAACCAAGCTACCATTCAGAATAAATACCCTCTTCCTCGGATCAATGATCTGTATGATCAACTGGCGGGTTCGTCAGTGTTCTCTAAGCTCGACTTGAGGTTGGGCTACCACCAGATCCGTGTTCGCGAAGAGGATATCCCAAAGACCGCCTTCGTGACTCGCTATGGTTCATACGAGTACACCGTCATGTCTTTCGGTTTAACCAATGCTCCAGCCACCTTCTCTCGTCTGATGAACTACATATTCATGGATTACCTCGACAAGTTCGTCGTGGTTTATCTGGATGATATCCTGATATTTTCCAAGAACGAAGAAGAACATGCTGAACATCTTCGACTTGTGCTGGAAAAGCTACGAGAACATCAACTATATGCCAAGTTCTCCAAATGTGAATTCTGGCTACCGGAAGTAACCTATCTGGGGCATGTCATCTCTAAGGATGGTATTGCCGTCAACCCCGAGCGAGTTCAGGCTATTCTTGATTGGACTCCTCCCAAGAACGTTAAGCAAGTCAGAAGTTTTCTCGGTCTCGCCAGCTATTGCCGTCGATTTGTCGAGAACTTCTCCAAGATCGCCAGGCCTCTGACTAACCTGTTACATAAGGGCGTCAAGTTCCAATGGACAGACAAATGTCAGGAAAGTTTCCAGGCACTCAAAGACAAGTTGACTTCTGCCCCAGTTCTAGCTCCACCTGATACTAAGAAGGACTTCGTCATTTACTGCGACGCTTCCCGTCAAGGATTAGGCTGTGTCCTAATGCAAGACCGCAAAGTGATTGCTTATGCCTCTCGACAATTGCGCCCTCACGAAGAGAACTACCCAGTTCACGACCTCGAACTTGCTGCCGTCATTCATGCGCTGAAGCAGTGGCGACATTACCTTCTCGGTAATCGTTGCGAGATCTTCACTGACCACCAAAGTCTGAAGTATCTGTTTACTCAGCCAGATCTGAACCTCCGTCAGCAGAGATGGATGGAGCTCGTTGCAGACTTTGACTTGGGTATTTCCTATACGCCAGGCAAGGCTAATGTAATGGCTGATGCCTTGAGCCGCAAGTCTTACTGCAACCACCTCCAGGTTCATAAAGTTCAGCCCTCGCTTGTTGAAGAATTCAGGAAGCTGAACCTCCATATTGTTCCTCCGGGTGCACTCGCTCCCCCTCCTAAGGAATTTGGCAAGGTGAACCTCCACGTTGTTACCCAGGGTTCCCTCAATACCCTAGTTGCTAAACCAGATCTCGAGGACAGCATCAAAAGGCTACAGAAGTATGACTCTGAAGCCCACAAGATTAAGCGCTACCTCGCAGAAGGAAAGCCCTCATTCTTCACCATTGCTGAAGATGGCACCCTATACTTCAAGGGCCGCCTAGTGGTGCCATGTGCAGAGAAAAACCTGGATATGACACAGGAAGTTATGAAAGAAGCTCATGATACGCCTCTATGTATCCATCCTGGTAGTACAAAGATGTACCAAGATATCCGTCAGAGATTCTGGTGGACTAATATGAAGCAAGACATTGCTCGTTATGTTGCTGAGTGTGACGTTTGCCGTCGTATCAAAGCAGAACATCAAAGGCCTGCTGGAACTCTGCAACCTATCTCTATTCCTGAATGGAAATGGGACCATGTTGAGATGGACTTCGTCACTGGATTTCCCAAATCACAGAAAGGTAATGATGCTATTCTTGTCGTCATTGACCGGCTTTCCAAAGTTGCACATTTCCTGGCGGTCAAAGAAACGATCACTGCTAGCCAGTTGGCAACGCTCTATATGTCCAGGATTGTTTCACTCCACGGTATTCCATTGGTTATCAGTTCAGACCGTGGTAGCTTATTCACTTCAAGATTCTGGGCAAGTTTCCAAGAAGCAATGGGAACTCATCTGTCATTCAGTACTGCGTTTCATCCTCAATCGCAAGGACAAGTTGAACGCGTCAATCAAGTTCTCGAAGACATGCTTCGAGCTTGCGTTATTTCCTTCGGCAAGAAATGGGAGGAATCTCTCCCGTATGCTGAGTTCTCTTATAATAATAGCTATCAAGCTAGTCTGAAGATGGCCCCCTTCGAAGTGTTATATGGACGAAAGTGCCGAACCCCTCTGAACTGGTCAGAAACTGGGGAACGTCCACTCTTCGGTCCGGATATTATCCAAGATGCCGAAGAACAAGTCCGCATTATTCGCGAGAATCTCAAGACTGCTCAGTCACGTCAGAAGAGTCAGTATGACCGTCATCATAAAGACATGGTCTATCAACCTGGCGAAAAGGCTTATCTTCGAGTCACACCTATGAAGGGTGCTCACCGCTTCGGGATCAAGGGCAAACTAGCTCCTCGCTATATTGGCCCATTCACTATTCTCGAAAGGCGTGGAAAAGTGGCATACCAACTGGAGCTACCGCCGAACCTTTCTCAGGTTCACGATGTGTTCCATGTGTCACAGCTCCGCCGTTGCTTCAAGGATCCAATCCGAGCTGTGGATCATGAAGTGCTCGAATTGCAGCAAGACCTCTCCTATAAGGAGCATCCGGTCCGCATTCTCGACCAAGCTGAACGCCGCACACGTCAGAAGGCGATCAAGTTTCTCAAAGTCCAGTGGTCGCACCATTCTGAAGATGAGGCCACTTGTGAACGAGAGGATCGTCTGCGCGAAGAATACCCCGCACTGTTTCCTTCTACCTCCTAAATCTCGGGACAAGATTTCTTGTAGTGGAGGAGATTTATAACACCCTGAGAATCATGCTACAGTAACTCCCTGTGATTAAGCTAATCATGTTGCTAAACAGGGCTTGATCACATTTGAATCACCTTCCTTTTCAAACTCCTAGTTCAAACTTCAATTAAATTTAAAAGTGGAAAATAAAAGTTTTCAAAAATTTAAACAAAAATGTTCGATGGGTGCTAAATAATACACTGGTAATTATGGTGGAGAAAACACATTTTTATAAAATACCTAAATACTTTTAAATGAAATAAAACAGAAAAGAAAATAAACAAATAAAAAGAAAACAGAACACAGTCAGAGAAAAAGAAAAAAAAGGAAAAGGCCCTTCCCCCCCCACTGGACCCGTGGCCCAAACTAGGCCTTCCCCCCCCCCCACCGACCCCCCGGCCCAAACTGGGCCGCGACCCCCAACCCCCGGCCCAGCCCACTCTCCCCCTCGCCCCCTTCCCTGTTCCCCCGACCGGGGTCGAACAGTGGCCGTCCCCGCCGCACCCCCTCGCCGGCGACGGGGAGGATAAGGGCGCCAGCTCCCCCGCCTCCTCGGGCCTCTCTCCCACTCGCCCCCGCTCGTCCCTCGGCCTCTGCGCCTCTCCCCCCGCCAGATCCACCTCCCTCTCCCCTTCGTTCCCCTCTGCCCGAGCGCGCTCGCCGCCGCTCACCGTAGTTCCCGCGGCCACCGTGCCCCAAACGCCACCTCGCCGTGTCGTACGCCGTCGCCGCCCTCGACTACGTCACCTCCGCCTCTCCGTTGGAGCTTGGAGCCACTGCACCGACCGCACCGAGCTCTTCTTCCCCGCACGGCCGCCGTCGATCGCCGCCCCGTTTCGCCGCCTCGAGCCTCCCCGAGCACGCTGTCGTCCCCCTACAGCCTCGCAGTGAGCCTCTCCCTCTCCTCCCCCTCTTCGTTAGCTCGCCCGCGCTCCGTAGCTGCTCCCCCACGCGCGCCCGAACGCCGCGCCGCGGAGCTCACCGCCGGCGGGTCTCCGGTGACCAAATGGTCACGGGCGTAGGCCCGCTAGCTCGACCGCGTCGTGCCGCACCCGCCTAGGTAGTTAGTTCGGCCGTTCGCGCGCTCTAACGCAGCATCCGTCGGACACCCGTAGCACCTCGCCGCCGGCGAGCTCGTAGCGCTCGCCCCCGCCCATTCCAGCCCCTCCGGCCACCGCCGTTGGACGCGCGACGCCGAGCCGCGTCGAACGCGCCCAGCCACGCCCCCAGCCACGCCCCCGAAGACCCCCTGTACGTGAAACCCGTACCCATCCCGAGCCGCGCCGCCGTGCGTTTGGTCGCCGGCGTTGCTCCGGCGCCGGCCGCCGACGTGGCTGGCCTGGGGCCACCCCAGTGCCCCTGCTAGTGGCCCCCACGGGCCCCAGTTGACTGGGTTGACCCAGTCAACTGCTGACTGGGCAGGCCCAGTCACTGACATGCGGGCCCCGCCGCAAAAATATAAAAAAAAGAAAAAGAAAATGTTTTATAAATAAAAATAATTAGTTTAACTAAACACTCACTGACATATGGGGCCCACCCCTCTAATTATACTATTAGATTAGTTTAAATAGATATTAGACTAACAGAGGCTGACATGTGGGTCCCACTGGACCCACCTGTCTGGTTTGACTGGTCAGCCGACCTGTTGACCTGCTGACGTCAGCATTGCCTCATGCTGACGTCATAATTCATTTTTGCTGAATATAAATAATTCCAGAAATTCAAATAAACTTTGAAAATTCATATCTTTTAAAACGTAACTCGGATGAAAATGTTTTCTATATGAAAGTTGCTCAGAACGACGAGACGAATCCAAGTACGCAGTCCGTTCGTCCACCACACCTCCCTAACCTATCGAACTAGCAACTTTCCCCCTCCGGTCCGTCTGTCCGAAAACGCGAAACATCGGGAATACCTCCCGGATGTCCCCCCCTTCACCGGTACCACCTACTGTCGCGTTAGGACACCCCTAGCACCGCTCATTGTCATGTCACGCATCGTCATGCTTATGTTTGCATTGTATTTACTGTTTCTTCCCCCTTTTCTCTCCGGTAGACTACGAGACCGACACTGCTGCTGCCCAGTTCGACTACGGAGTCGACGACCCCTCCTACTTGCCAGAGCAACCAGGCAAGCCCCCCCCCTTGATCACCAGATATCGCCTATACTTCTCTATACTGCTTGCATTAGAGTAGTGTAGCATGTTACTGCTTTCCGATATCCTATTCTGATGCATAGCCTATCCTTGCTGCTATTGTTGTTACCTTTATCTGCAATCCTACATGCTTAGTCTAGGATGCTAGATTTCCATCAGTGGCCCTACATTCTTGTCCGTCTGCTGTGCTATACTATCGGGCCGTGATCACCTGGGCGGTGATCACGGGTATATACTTATATACTTTATACATGGCACATGTGATGATTTAAGTCGGGTCGGCTCGTAGGAGTACCCGCGAGTGGATCTTTGTGGCGGAGCGACAGGGCAGGTTGAGACCGCCTAGGTGAGAGGTGGGCCTGGCCCTGGTCGGCGTTCGCGGTTACTTAACACGCTTAACGAGATCTTGGTATTTGATCTGAGTCTAGCCATTTGGTCTATACGCACTAACCATCTACGTGGGAGTAGTTATGGGTATCCCGACGTCGTGGTATCAGCCAAAGCTCTTTTGACGTCAGCAACTAAGTGGCGCGCGCCGCATTGGACCGTAAGCTCGCGCTTGTATTAAGGGGGCTAGGTCTGCTTCCGGCCGCGTACGCAACGTGCATGTGTGCATAGGGCGATGGGCCCAGACCCCTGCGCGCATAGGTTTAGACCGGCGTGCTGACCTCTCTGTTGAGCCTAGGTGGGGCTGCGACGTGTTGATCTTACGAGGCCGGGCATGACCCAGAAAAGTGTGTCCGGCCAAATGGGATCGAGCATGTTGGGTTATGTGGTGCACCCCTGCAGGGAAGTTTATCTATTCGAATAGCCGTGTCCCTCGGTAAAAGGACGACCCGGAGTTGTACCTTGAGCTTATGACAACTAGAACTGGATACTGAATAAAATACACCCTTCCAAGTGCCAGATACAACCCGGCGATCGCTCTCTAACAGGGTGACGAGGAGGGGATCGCCAGGTAGGATTATGCTATGCGATGCTACTTGGAGGACTTCAATCTACTCTCTTCTACATGCTGCAAGATGGAGATGTCCAGAAGCGTAGTCTTCGACAGGACTAGCTATCCCCCTCTTATTCTGGCATTCTGCAGTTCAGTCCACTGATATGCCCCTTTACACATATACCCATGCATATGTAGTATAGCTCCTTGCTTGCGAGTACTTTGGATGAGTACTCACGGTTGCTTCTCTCCCTCTTTTCCCCCTTTTCTTTTCTATCTGGTTGTCACAACCAGATGCTGGAGTCCAGGAGCCAGACGCCACCGTCGACGACGACACCTACGACACTGGAGGTGCCTACTACTACGTGCAGCCCGCTGACGACGACCAGGAGTAGTTAGGAGGTCCCAGGCAGGAGGCCTTGCCTTTTCGATCGTTGCTACTTTTGTGCTAGCCTTCTTAAGGCAAACTTGTTTAACTTATGTCTGTACTCAGATATTTTTGCTTCCGCTGACTCGTCTATGATCGAGCAATTGTATTCGAGCCCTCGAGGCCCCTGGCTTGTATTATGATGCTTGTATGACTTATTTATGTTGTAGAGTTGTGTTGTGATATCTTCCCGTGAGTCCCTGATCTTGATCGTACACATTTGCGTGCATGATTAGTGTACGGTCAAATCGGGGGCGTCACACAGCAGGGGCAGCAAGGCACGTATTGAATTGTTGCCATCGAGGATAGAAAGATGGGGTTTATATCATATTGCTTCAGTTTATCCCTCTACATCATGTTGATACGTCTCCAACGTATCTATAATTTTTGATTGCTCCATGCTATTATATATTCTGTTTTGGATGTTTAATGGGCTTTATTATACACTTTTATATTATTTTTGGGACTAACCTATTAACCCAAGGCCCAGTGCAAATTGCTGTTTTTTTGCCTGTTTCAGTGTTTCGCAGAAAAGGAATATCAAACGGAGTCCAAACAGAATGAAACCTTCAGGAGCGTGATTTTTGGAACAAACGTGATCCAGATGACTTGGAGTGGATGTCAAGCAATCAACGAGGAGGCCACGAGGCAGGGAGGCCCGCCTGCCACCTGGGCACGCCCCCACCCTCGTGGGCCCCTCGTGGCTCCACCGACATACTTCTTCCTCCTATATGTACCTACGTACCCCGAAACCATCCAGGAGCACCCCGAAACCCTATTTCCACCGCCGCAACCTTCTGTACCTGTGAGATCCCATCATGGGGCCTTTTTCGGTGCTCCGCCGGAGGGGCATCGATCACGGAGGGCTTCTACATCAACACCATAGCCTCTCCGATGATGTGTGAGTAGTTTACCACAGACCTTCGGGTCCATAGTTATTAGCTAGATGGCTTCTTCTCTCTCTTTGGATCTCAATACAAAGTTCTCCTCGATCTTCTTGGAGATCTATTTGATGTAACACTTTTTTGAGGTGTGTTTGTCGAGATCCGATCAATTGTGGGTTTATGATCAAGATTATCTATGAACAACATTTGAATCTTCTCTGAATTCTTTTATGTATAATTGGTTATCTTCGCAAGTCTCTTCGAATTATTTGTTTGATTTGGCCTACTAGATTGATCTTTCTTGCAATGGGAGAAGTGCTTAGCTTTGGGTGCAATCTTGCGTTGCTCGATCCGAGTGACAGTAGGGGAAACGACACATATTGTATTGTTGCCATCGAGGATAAAAAGATGGGGTTTATATCATATTGCTTGAGTTTATCCCTCTACATCATGTCATCTTACCTAATGTGTTACTCTGTTCTTATGAACATAATACTCTAGATGCATGCTGGATAGCGGTCGATGTGTGGAGTAATAGTAGTAGATGCAGGCAGGAGTCGGTCTACTTGTCACGGACGTGATGCCTATATACATGATCATGCATATATATTCTTATGCACTTTTCTATCAATTGCTCGACAGTAATTTGTTCACCCACCGTAATACTTATGCTATCTTGAGAGAAGCCACTAGTGAAACCTATGGCCCCCGGGTCTATTTTCCATCATATTAATCTCCCGACAACGAGCTATTTCTGTCGCCGTTTATTTTGCAATATTTACTTTTAATCTTTATCATAAAAATACCAAAAATATTATCTTATCATCTCTATGAGATCTCACTTTTGCAAGTGGCCGTGAAGGGATTGACAACCCCTTTATAGCGTTGGTTGCAAGGTTCTTATTTGTTTGTGTAGGTACGAGGGACTTGCGTGTGGCCTCCTACTGGATTGATACCTTGGTTCTCAAAAACTAAGGGAAATACTTACGCTACTTTGCTGCATCACCCTTTCCTCTTCAAGGGAAAAACCAACACGTGCTCAAGAGGTAGCACATGTCATCTTGCTTAATGCATTACTCTGTTCTTATGAACTTAATACTCTAGATGCATGCTAGATAGCGGTCGATGTGTGGAGTAATAGTAGTAGATGCAGAATCGTTTCGGTCTACTTGTCACGGACGTGATGCCTATATATATGATTATGCCTAGACATTCTCATAACTATGCACTTTTCTATCAATTGCTCGACAGTAATTTGTCCACCTACCGTAGAATATGCTATCTTGAGAGAAGCCACTAGTGAAACCTATGGCCCCCGGGTCTATTTTCCATCATATAAGTTTCCGATCTATTTTATTTTGCAATCTTTACTTTCCAATCTATACCATAAAAATACCAAAAATATTTATCTTATTATCTCTATCAGATCTCACTTTTGCAAGTGACCGCTAAGGGATTGACAACCCCTTTATCGCGTTGGTTGCAAGGTTCTTATTTATTTGTGTAGGTACGAGGGATTTGCGTGTAGTCTCCTACTGGATTGATACTTTGGTTCTCAAAAACTGAGGGAAATACTTACGCTACTTTGCCGCATCATCCTTACCTCTTCAAGGGAAAACCAACGCGTGCTCAAGAGGTAGCAAGAAGGATTTCTGGCGCCGTTGTCGGGGAGATCTACGCACAAGTCAAGACATACCAAGTACCCATTACAAACTCTTATCCCTCGCATTACATTATTTGCCATTTGCCTCTCGTTTTCCTCTCCCCCACTTCACCCTTGCCGTTTTATTCGCCCTTTTTCCGTTCGTCTCTTTTTGCTTGCTTCTTGTGTGCTTGTGTGTTGGATTGTTTGTCATGGTGGCTCAAGACAATACTAAATTGTGTGACTTTTCCAATACCAACAACAATGATTTTCTTAGCACTCCGGTTGCTCCTATTACCGATGCTGAATCTTGTGAAATTAATGTTGCTTTGTTGAATCTTGTCATGAAAGATCAATTCTCTGGCCTTCCTAGTGAAGATGCCGCTACTCATCTAAACAACTTTGTTGATTTGTACGATATGCAAAAGAAGAAAGATGTCGATAATGATATTGTCAAATTGAAGCTATTTCTGTTTTTGCTTAGAGATCGTGCTAAAACTTGGTTCTCTTCTTTGCCTAAAAATAGTATTGATTCATGGAATAAGTGCAAAGATGCTTTTATCTCTAAGTATTTTCCTCCCGCTAAGATCATCCCTCTTAGAAACGATATTATGAATTTTAAGCAACTTGATCATGAGCATGTTGCACAAGCTTGGGAGAGGATGAAATTAATGATACGTAATTGCCCTACACATGGTTTGAATTTCTGGATGATTATACAAAAAATTTATGCCGGATTGAATTTTGCTTCTAGAAATCTTTTAGATTCGACCGCGGTAGGCACTTTTATGGAAATCACTTTAGGAGAAGCTACTAAACTCCTAGATAATATTATGGTTAATTATTCTCAATGGCGCACCGAAAGATCTACTAGTAAAAAGGTTCATGCAATTGAACAGATTAATGTTTTGAGTGGAAAGATGGATGAACTTATGAAATTGTTTGCTAATAAGAGTGTTTCCTACGATCCTAATGATATGCCTTTTTCCACTTTGATTGAGAATAATAATGAATCTATGGATGTGAATTTTGTTGATAGGAACAATTTTGGTAACAACGCGTATAGAGGAAACTTTAATTCTAGGCTGTTCCCTAGTAATTCCTCTAATAACTATGGTAATTCCTACAACAACTCTTATGGAAATTTTAATAAGATGCCCTCTGATCTTGAGATTAGTTTTAAAGAATTTATGATTTCGCAAAAGAATTTCAATGCTTTGCTTCAAGAAAAATTGCTTAAGGTTGATGAATTGGCTAGGAACGTCGATAGAATTTCTCTTGATGTTGATTCTTTGAAACTGAGATCTGTTCCACCTAAGCATGATATCAATGAGTCTCTCAAAGCCATGAGAATTTCCATTTATGAGTGCAAAGAAAGAACCGCTAGGATGCGTGCTAAAAAAGATTGCTTTATGAAAGCGTGTTCTTCTAGTTTTCATGATAATAATGGTGAAGATCTAAAAGTGATTGATGTGTCCCCTATTAAATATTTGTTTTCACATATGAATCTTGATAAAGATGGGACTGGAGATGAGTCTACTTTAGTTAGAAGGCGTCCCAATGATTCTGAGTTTTTAGATCTTGATGCAAAAATTGGTAAAAGTGGGATCGAAGAGGTCAAAACTTTACATAGCAATGAACCCACTATTTTGGATTTCAAGGAATTTAATTATGATAATTGCTCTTTGATAGATTATATTTCCTTGTTGCAATCCGTGTTAAATTCTCCTCATGCTTATAGTCAAAATAAAGCTTTTACCAAACGTATCGTTGATGCTTTAATGCAATCCTATGAAGAAAAACGTGAATTAGAAGTCTCTATCCCTGAGTGGGAACCTACTATTAAAATTAAGATTAAAGATCATGAATGCTATGCTTTGTGTGATTTGGGTGCTAGTGTTTCCACGATTCCTTAAACTTTGTGTGATGTGCTAGGTTTCCATGAATTTGATGATTGTTCTTTAAATTTGCATCTTGCAGATTCCACCATTAAGAAACCTATGAGAAGGATTAATGATGTTCTTATTGTTCCAAATAGGAATTATGTACCCATAGATTTCATTGTTCTTCATATAGATTGCAATCCTGCATGTCCTATTATTCTTGGTAGACCTTTCCTTAGAACGATTGGTGCAATTATTGATATGAAAGAAGGAAATATTAGATTCCAATTTCCGTTAAGGAAAGGCATGGAACACTTTCCTAGGAACAAAAATTAAATTAACTTATGAATCTATTATGAGGGCCACTTATGATTTGCATACGAAAGATGGCAATACCTAGATATATTCTTGTTTTTATGCCTAGCTAGGGGCGTTAAAGTATAGCGCTTGTTGGGAGGCAACCCAATTTTATTTTTGTTCTTGCTTTTTGTTCCTGTTTAGTAATAAATATTTCATCTAGCCTTTGGTTAGATGTGGTTTTATGTTTTAATTAGTGTTTGTGCCAAGTAAAACCTATAGGATATTCTTGGGTGATAATTATTTGATCTTGCTGAAAAAGTCAGAAACTTTCTGCTCACGAAAACAATTGTTAAAAATTACCAGAAAGTTGCAGTAGATCAATAATCAAATTATCTAGGCCGTCCTATTTTTTTAGATATTTCTAAGTTACAGAAGTTTGCATTTGATACAGATTACTACAGACTGTTCTGTTTTTGACAGATATTGTTTTTCGTGTGTTGTTTGCTTATTTTGATGAATCTATGGCTAGTATCGGGGGGTATGAACCATAGAGAAGTTGGAATAAAGTAGGTTTAACACCAATATAAATAAATAATGAGTTCATTACAGTACCTTAAAGTGGTGGTTTGTTTTATTTCGCTAACGGAGCTCATGAGATTTTCTGTTGAGTTTTGTGTTGTGAAGTTTTCAAGTTTTTGGGTAAAGATTTGATGGATTTTGAAAAAAGGAGTGACAAGAGCCTAAGCTTGGGGATTCCCAAGGCACCCCAAGGTAAAATTCAAGGGTAACCAAAAGCCTAAGCTTGGGGATGCCCCGGAAGGCATCCCCTCTTTCGTCTTCATCTATCGGTAACTTTACTTGATGCTATATTTTTATTCACCACATGATATGTGTTTTGCTTGGAGCGTCTTGTATGATTTGAGTCTTTTCTTTTTAGTTTACCACAATCATCCTTGCCATACACACCTTTTGGAGAGACACACATGAATCGGAATTTATTAGAATACTCTATGTGCTTCACTTATATCTTTTGAGCTAGATAATTTTGCTCTAGTGCTTCGCTTATATCTTTTTAGAGCACGGTGGTGGTTTATTTTATAGAAATTATTGATCTCTCATGCTTCACTTATATTATTTTGAGAGTATTGTAGAACAGCATGGTAATTTGCTTTGGTTAAAATTTTAGTCCTAAAGTGATGAGCATCCAAGATAGGTATAATAAAAACTATCATATAAAGTGCATTGAATACTATGAGAAGTTTGATTCTTTATGATTGTTTTGAGATATGAATATGGTGATATTAGAGTCATGCTAGTTGAGTAGTTGTGAATTTGAGAAATACTTGTGTTAAAGTTTGTGATTCCCGTAGCATGCACGTATGGTGAACCGTTATGTGATGAAGTCAGAGCATGATTTATTTATTGATTGTCTTCCTTATGAGTGGCGGTCAGGGACGAGCGATGGTCTTTTCGTACCAATCTATCCCCCTAGGAGCATGCGTGTAATACTTCGTTTTGATAACTAATAGATTTTTGCAATAAGTATGTGAGTTCTTTATGACTAATGTTGAGTCCATGGATTATACGCACTCTCACCCTTCCACCATTGCTAGCCTCTCTAATACCGTGCAACTTTCGCCGGTATCATACACCCACCATATACCTTCCTCAAAACAGCCACCGTACCTACCTATCATGGCATTACCATAGCCATTCCGAGATATATTGCCATGAAACTTTCCACCGTTCCATTTATTATGACACGCTCCATCATTGTCATATTGCTTTGCATGATCATGTAGTTGACATCGTATTTGTGGCAAAGCCACCGTTCATGTAGTTGACATCGTATTTGTGGCAAAGCCACCGTTCATATAGTTGACGTCATATTTGTGGCAAAGCCACCGTTCATGATTTTCATACATGTCACTCTTGATTCATTGCATATCCCGGTACACCGCCGAAGGCATTCACATAGAGTCATATTTTGTTCTAAGTATTGAGTTGTAATTTTTGAGTTGTAAGTAAATAAAAGTGTGATGATCATCATTATTAGAGCATTGTCCCAAGTGAGGAAAGGATGATGGAGACTATGATTCCCCCACAAGTCGGGATGAGACTCTGGACTGAAAATAAAAAGAATAAAAAAAGAGGCCATAAAAACAAGAGAAAGGCCCAAACAAAAAAAGAAAAAAATGAGAGAAAAAGATAGAAGGGACAGTGTTACTATCCTTTTACCACACTTGTGCTTCAAAGTAGCACCGTCATCTTCATGATAGAGAGTCTCCTATGTTATCACTTTCATATACTAGTGGGAATTTTACATTATAGAACTTGGCTTGTATATTCCATTGATGAGCTTCCTCAAAATGCCCTAGGTCTTCGTGAGCAAGCGAGTTGAATGCACACCCACTTAGTTCCTTTTGTTGAGGTTTCATACACTTATAGCTCTAGTGCATCCGTTGCATGGCAATCCCTACTGACTCACATTGATATCTATTGATGGGCATCTCCATAGCCCATTGATACGCCTAGTTGATGTGAGACTATCTTCTCCTTTTTGTCTTCTCCACAACCACCATTCTATTCCACATATAGTGCTATGTCCATGGCTCACGCTCATGTATTGCGTGAAGATTGAAAAAGTTTGAGAACATCAAAAGTATGAAACAATTGCTTGGCTTGTCATCGGGGTTGTGCATGATTTAAATATTTTGTGTGATGAAGATAGAGCATAGCCAGACTATATGATTTTGTAGGGATAACTTTCTTTGGCCATGTTATTTTGAGAAGACATGATTGCTTTATTAGTATACTTGAAGTATTATTATTTTTATGTCAATATTAAACTTTTGTCTTCAATATTTCAGATCTGAACATTCATGCCAAAATAAATAAAATTACATTGAGAATTATGCTAGGTAGCATTCCACATCAAAAATTCTGTTTTTATCATTTACCTACTCGAGGACGAACAGGAATTAAGCTTGGGGATGCTTGATACGTCTCCAATGTATCTATAAATTTTGATTGTTCCATGCTATTATATTATCTGTTTTGGATGTTTATTGGGCTTTATTATGCACTTTTATATTATTTTTGGAACTAACCTACTAACCGGAGGCCCAGTGCAAATTGCTGTTTTTTGCCTATTTCAGTGTTTCGCAGAAAAGGAATATCAAACGGAGTCCAAACGGAATGAAACCTTCGCGAGGATCGTTTTTGGAACAAACACAATCCATGAGACTTGGAGTGGACGTCAAGGAAGCAACGAGGCGGCCACGAGGTAGAAGGGCGCACCTAGGGGGTAGGCGTGCCCCCCACCCTCGTAGGCCCCTCGTGGCTCCACCGACCTACTTCCTTCGCCTATATATAGTCTTATACCACGAAAACATCCAGGAGCACCACGAAACACTTTTTTCACCACCGCAACCTTCTGTACACTACTAGAAAAAGGGCTATAGATGGGATTGACACTAATGGCGCACCAGACAAGCGGTGCGCCATTAGTATATACTAATGGCGCACCACCTTCTGATACGCCATTAGAGTTGAAACTACTAATGGCGCACCTGGCCCAGGGTGCGCCATTAGTATCAAAAAAAAATTTAACTAGTGCGCCTGTCCAAACATACTAATGGCGCATCCAGACACAGTGCGCCATTACTAGTTGTAACTAGTAATGGCGCACCTGGCCCAGGGTGCGCCATTAGTATCAAATTTTTTTTAACTAATGCGCCTGTCCAAACATACTAATGGCGCATCCAGACACAGTGTGCCATTAGTATCAAATTTTTTTTTAACTAGTGCGCCTGTCCAAACATACTAATGGTGCATCCAGACACAGTGCGCCATTACTAGTTGTAACTAGTAATGGCGCACCTGGCCCTGGGTGCGCCATTAGTATCAAAAAAAATTTAACTAGTGCGCCTGTCCAAACATACTAATGGCGCACCACCAGAAGGTGCGCCATTAGTAACCTGGATGACTAATGGCGCATTTAGAGTTGGTGCGCCATTAGTAAGTGGGCAGCAACAAGATATTTTGGACAGCCTCTCCTACCCACACTCACTTTGTCCCCACTTCATTCTCTCCACCTCCTCCTTGTCTCGGGTGCCTCCTCTTTTTCACCTCATTTCCACCATAGATTCATTCAATTTAAGTGGTTAAATTACCTTGTTTTGATAGGTAAGTAAGGGGGGAAGCTATATTTATGTTGTTCTCCCTACAACAATGTGCACATGCACTTTTTATGGCCTAGCTAGATCTATGTATGTTCGTGGTGTTGCATATGTTTGTGGTGTTGCATATGTGTTTGTGTTTGGAGGTGTACCGGTATTTGAAATGCGATAGTTGCCAATATTTTGCCGGAATGTTGATTCATTTCCGTTTCGGCGAGAATTTTGGCATTAAGCATTCTTTTTGGTCCTATTTTTAGGGAAAGTCATGCCAAATTTTTTCTTGGTTCTAAAATATCGTTTTGCTCTACCCCGCAGGCGACCATGGTCCGCATGATGACCGAAGGCATCGTGAATAGGTTTTTGAGGTCCGCGAAGGCCGAGATGCTTCAAAAGAACGAGACGGAGATAAGATGTCCGTGTCGAAGATGCAAGCTGAAGAGCCTTATTGCGGACCCGGAATCCTGGCAGGTGCGGGACCACCTGCTCTTGCGTGGTTTCATGGATGGCTATCGGTGGCAAGGTGATGAAGATGACTACGAAGTCGTCCATGGGGGCCGGGCAAGAAATGAGGAAGGGCAGCAAGACAACCACCGCGGCTCGGGCGGGCGAGAAGACGAAGAATCCCCAGGAGATGATCACGACGGTGATGCTGTACACAGTCATCATGTAGAAGATGCAGGACATGATGATGAGGAAGATGCCGGAGCAGACGACGGGCATGATCATGAAGATGATGATGCCGGCGGAGCAGACGACGCTGGACCATCGATGGGCTGGGTGCAGGACCCTCATATTCAAGAGCTGCTTCTCAAGCAGACGGATAACGCAAGAGCTGCCGCCCGAGAGAAAGCCAAGATGGATCAACTTGAGTTAGACGCGGTTACTCCATTGTATGAAGGATGCAGGCCCGAGGATACCCGCCTGAAAGTAACGCTCATGGCTCTGGAGATGAAGGTAAAACACAAAATGACCGACGCATGCTTCGACGAGAACATGTCATTCTGGCACGAACGTCTTCCCAAGGGGAACAAGTGCCCGACCAGTTTGGAGGAGGCGAAGAAAATCGTGTGTCCTCTGGATTTACCGCACGTGAAATACCATGTGTGCATGAACAATTGCATCATTTATCGGGACGAGCACGCGGAGTCTACCATATGTCCGGTGTGCGGCGTCACTCGATACAAGAAGAGGAAGAAAGCTCCTCGAAAAGTGGTGTGGTACTTTCCGATCACTCCTCGTCTGCAGCGGTATTTCGCGGACCCTAAGGTAGCAAAGCTCCTGCGTTGGCACGCGGATAGGGAGGAGAAGAAGCGAGAAGATGACGCAAATGATCTGGAGATAGATAAAAAAGACAAGATGCTGAGTCACCCTAAGGATGCGAGCCAGTGGCAAGCGTTGAACTTCGAAGACCTAGAATTTGGGAACGATCCAAGGAACATCGTGCTGGGCGCGAGCACCGATGGAGTCAATCCGTTTGGCAGCCAGAGAAGCACACATAGCACCTGGCCTGTGTTTGTGTGGATGTACAACCTTCCCCCCTGGTTGTGCATGAAGAGGAAGTACATTCACATGAGTATGCTAATTGAAGGACCGAAACAACCAGGGAACGACATCAATCTGTATCTGGGGCTGCTGAAAGAGGAGCTTGACACGCTGTGGAAAACGCCAGCCAATACGTGGGACGCCGCAGAGAAAGAATATTTCCCTATGAGAGCCGCGCTGCTCACGACGGTGCACGACTATCTCGGTTACGGATATGTCGCGGGGCAGGTGGTCCACGGATTTTCTGGATGCGTCAGGTGCATGGATGACACAACGTATCGCCAGCTAGATAGAGATCCCGGGTCTTCGAAAACCGTGTTCATGGGACATCGAAGGTGGCTTCGCGACGATGACCCGTGGAGAAAACGCAAGGATCTATTCGATGGTGAAACCGAACCCCGAGGACGCCCGCGTACGAGGAGCGGCGAGGAAATAGACGAGCTGTTGAAAAATTGGAAAGACTGCCCACTGCCGGGAAAGAAGCAAAAGGCGCCAGAGCCGGGAAAGAAGCGAAAGGCGCCAGAGCCGCTGCTGAAGGTATGGAAAACGAGGTCTGTTTTCTGGGACTTGCCGTACTGGAAGATCCACCGTGTGCCTCACAGCCTTGATGTCATGCATATCACGAAGAACGTGTGCGAGAGTCTGCTTGGTACCCTGCTCAACATGCCAGAGAGGACCAAAGATGGGCCGAAAGCAAGGGCAGACTTGAAATCAATGGGCATCAGGCAGGAGCTTCACGCTATATATGATGATGATGATGATGATGAGGCGAAGCAGGACACGGAAAGTCGTCGCAAAGGCAAAAAGGCCAAGAAGACCGGAAATGACTACCCTCCCGCGTGCTTCACTCTAAGTCAGGAGGAGATCGAGCAGTTTTTCACCTGCCTCGTAGGAGTAAAACTTCCTTACGGTTACGCGGGGAAGATAAGCAGATACCTAGACCTAGCGAAGCCGAAGTTCAGCGGGATGAAGTCTCACGACTGTCACGTGCTGATAACGCAGATACTTCCAGTTGCAATCCGTGGGATCATGGACGCGCACGTCCGTGAAACGCTATTTGGCCTATGCAACTTTTTCGACGTCATCTCTCGGAAGTCTGTTGGCGTGAGGCAACTCAGAAGGCTACAGGAAGAGATCGTGGTGATACTATGCGAGCTTGAGATGTACTTCCCGCCCGCATTCTTCGACGTTATGGTGCATCTGCTGGTCCATATCGTGGACGATATCATCCAACTCGGGCCGACGTTCCTGCACAGCATGATGCCGTTCGAAAGGATGAATGGTGTCATCAAAGGATACGTTCGCAACATGTCACGTCCAGAGGGAAGCATAGCCAGGGGCTTTCTGACCGAAGAGTGCATCTCCTACTGCACGAATTATCTAGGCATCGAGAACCCCGTTGGTCTGCCCGTCAACAGGCACCTCGGCAGGCTCGCTGGATGGGGTCACCGTGAGGGTCGCCGCGAAATGCATGTCGACTTCGAGGGTCGACTCGCCGACTTTGAAAGAGCAAACCTAGTCGCGCTACAACACATAGACGTGGTCGATCCTTGGGTGGTAGAGCACAAAACCTTTATTAAGAAGACGTACAATGACCGAGGCCAACAGAGGACGGACGGAGATATACTCAAAGAGCACAACTCATGTTTCACGCGTTGGTTCAAGCAGAAGCTTCTGTCGTACCCTTTACATGAGGATTCTTCCGCGGAAGAACAACTCATATTCGCCTTGTCACAGGGCGCCGAGCACAACCTGATGACCTATGAGGCGTACGATATCAACGGCTACACATTCTACACCGAGGCCAAGGACATGAAGAGCGATGGTTATCAGAACTCCGGGGTAACGATGGAATCCTACACCGGTAACGACAAGGACAGATACTACGGAAGGATCGAGGAGATCTGGGAGCTGAGCTACGCTGGAGAGAAGGTCCCGATGTTCCGTGTCAGATGGGCCAAGAGCGTCCTAAAAGAAGACCGGTATTTCACCACCATGGTTATACCCGAAGCCAAATCCAAGACCGCAGGCGCAAACGTCACCGCGAAAAATGAGCCATGGGTACTGGCTTCCCAAGTGGACCAATGCTTCTTCATTACCGACCCGTCAAAGCCCAGTCGTGTTGTCGTGAGGAGAGGCAAAAGGAAGATCATCGGAATGGATGGAGTAGCCAATGAGCAAGACTTCGACAAGTACGGCGACCCGAGAATCAAACATGACGACGATGATGAAGTAGCAGCATACACCACAAGAAGAAGCAGGACCACCCTACCTAAAGGACGTCCGTTCCACAGAAGAACTCCATTTGCGAAAAAGAAGGGCAAGAAGATTGTGAACAGATAGCTAGCTAAGATCGATTGTATTTAAATCGTAGCCTTCATTTCTCGATTGTATTTCATGGGCACTTTTTGAACTATCATGAATATTTTTAAATTTCATGGACACTCGATCTCGATCCCCCTCCATCTCGATCGCTATCCCACCTCGCCAGATCCGGTCCCCCTCGCCGCCGAGCACCCCCCGGTCCACCGCCCCCCGCACCCCGCGCACCCTCCCCCGCTCCACCGGCATTACTGTTTGATGATATTTTTAAAAAATTATTACTGTCTTATAAAAAAATATTACTGTTATGATTTAAACAAGTTTGAACATATTTAAACACAAATAAATATCAAACAGCATTTTAAATGCATAAAAAAATTGTGGAGCCTGGGAATTGAACCCAGGACCTCCTGGTGTGAGAACTGGCTGCTGACCAGTCGAGCTAGTAGAGGGAACTTGGTGTGGATCAGGTCAGGTGGAAGATAACCTGTTGGCTCGAGCAGAAAAAAAAATACTAATGGCGCACCAGGGTGAGGTGCGCCATTAGTATGGATGTACTTATGGCACACCGAGGGGTGGTGCGCCATTAGTATTGTGCCCTCGCCCAAACCTATCCCCGGCCCAAACCTATCCCCTCTCTCTCCCTCGCCCTCGCCCTCGATCCCCTTCCCCTCTCCTCTCCTGACGCCGCTGCCCCGCCGCCTCGACGCCGCCCCGTCGTCCTCGTCTCTGCCCCGACGCCCCGACGCCGCTGCCCCTTCCCCTCTCCTCTCCCGACGCCGCTGCCCTGACCTCCTCCTCGCCCCTCGACGTCGCCCTCGATCCCCTTCCCCTCTCCTCTCCCGACGCCGCCGCCCCGTCGTCCTCGTCCTCGCCCTCCTCCTCGTCCGCGCCACCGCCGCACCGCTTCGACCTCCTCCTTGTCCCCTCCGGCCTCCTCCGCCTCCTCAGGTACTGCCCCACCTCTCCCTCCCCCTCCGGCCTCCTCCTTCCTCTTTGAATGCTTAATGTGGAACACAACTTACACTATATGCTATACGAGTAGTATGTTGCTATGTCAAGAACACTAGAACGAAGACTGTATCAAATGAACAGTTAGAACTCTAGCATGACAGGGAGATAATTAACACAAACTGTCTCTTTGTACTCTCTTCCCTCCATGTGTATGTGGTCAATCCTCGCAAGTGCTGAATGCTTTCTTTCTTTTCTTGTCTGTTCCAACTTTTGATTTGACCGCAATTAATACAATGCTGAAAAGTTGTAATTGTTCAAGCCACTGTTCCTGTATGAGATGTAGACCCAACATGCAATTTGCTCTCTAATGTCAACAAGAATTAAATTGACAATGAGATACATTTCAGTTTACTTTTGACAATGCTACCTTTGCTTTGATCCTCCTTTTCGGACACACTCGGCATAGCTCTAGGACCTTGTTCCAAGATGTTTTCCTGGGCAGCAACAGTATTAGTCTTTGCCTTACTTTTTTTTCTATGGCCCTACAGGTGGAGGCAAATGATTAAATATTTTTTATCTTCGTTAACAAACTAACTTTACAGTAACTATTCTGCGTTACATAGAAAACTAGAAATAACCACATGTCCTTGATTGATTTGTAGTTTTGTAGTTGGTTGTTACAGAACGCAGTACCTTGGTTGTGAAGATAATAAAAATTATGACAATGTTGTGTAGGAGTAGTAATAAGAGAAGATCGCTCTGAGGTGAAGGAAGCAAGTGAGAGGCAAAGTGAGTTATTCTCTGGTCGTGTATTTAGTTAGTTACTTACTCCTGGTAGCTAATAAGTGGTTACTCTTTGGACTTTGGTGGTGTATGTATCAAAGCATGTTGTAAATATAGCAGCTCTGTTCCTTTTGTTGTAATGCCTAATGCCTTCATATTCTACTTGTATCACTGTATCATTGTAGCAAAAGTACAAGGATCAGATCACTTGGGCATGAAATGGTTCCAGAAACCAAAAGCCTGTTGTAAATTATAGCAGTTCTCTGTGTTTTTGTGTAATGCCTAATGCCTTCTCTGTGTTTTTGTGCATAGATTTTAGGGCAAATCTAGCACAGTTAGCAAAGTTAGAAATCTTTTAGGAAATTAGGGTAGTAGCAAAAACAGTAGCAATTTAAAAAAACAGTACCAAAAATATTAGGTATAAAAACAGTAGCAAATAAAAAATATTAGCAAATATAGCTAGGGTAATTTTGTTTAGGTATAAAAAACAGTAGCAATTTTAAAAGAATAGTAGCAATTTTAAAACAGTAGCAAAAAAATTAGGTATAAAAACAGTAGCAAATAAAAAAAGAGTAGCAAATATAGCTAGGGAAATTTTGTTTAGGTATAAAAACAGTAGCAAATAAAAAAAGCAGTAGCAAATTAAAAAAACAGTAGCAAAAAATTAGGTATAAAAACAGTAGCAAATATAGCTAGGGCAATTTTGTTTAGGTATAAAAAACAGTAGCTACAATTTGTAAAAAGCATGAGCAACTGAAAAATCATCCTGAAATATAGCTAGGACAAACTTCAGTCTTTTTTTTGTTTGTAACAGAAACTACAGTAGTAAATATTTCCTGAAGTAAATATTTTCAGTCATTACAAATATGATACTGCTTGGAGATGATACTGCTTGGAGATGCATATGTTGTTTTACCTCTTCACATGCCAATGTATTTTCCATGTTGTGATGGAGGCCTTTTTTGCCTTGTCCACCCGAGAGGCCCTTGAGTTTGCCGGAATGTCGATTAACTTCCGTTCCGGCAAATTCGGGTACTCCATATGTCCTATTTTCAGCAAAGGTCATGCTGAAATTTTCCGTGAATTTTAGCATGACTTTGCTAAAAATAGGACATATGGGGTACTTGTGACTAATGCATGGGCCGGGGTATCTTAGTAGTTAATTAAGTAGGATCAAGTGGCCCCGGCGTACTTGTGACTAATGCATGGCTTTTAGGGTGCCTCGGTGTCGATAAAAACCGAAATGATGAAAGCTTAGGCTTTTAGGGTGCCTCGGCGTCGAAAAACCCTCAATGATAAAAGCTTAGCTTTTAGGATGCCTCGGTGTCGACAAACCCTAAATGATGAGACCATGATCTTGTTCCTTGACAATAACCAACTTTTTGACCAAACTTTGTTCCTATTTAGAGAGAAACATGGCCAACAACGATGAGGCCGGGGGTTCGAGCGTCAAGCCATTCTGGAAGCTGTCCCAGGAGATGGAGGAACAACCTCACTTGTATGAGGACGCCGCCTTCCCCACCGATCCTGAGACCACTGATGGTACCGCCGAGGATGACCCCACTGATGCCACCACTGATGGTGCCGCCGAGGATGCCACCACTGATGATGGCGGCGCACGCACAGATGGCAGCCAACCGAAGAGGCAACGGAAGGACCGGCGCCCGACCGTGCTCCACACCCTCAAGGAGGAAGTTACTGAAGTGGACTCCGACGGGAATCCAACGGCGCCCGAACGAATAGTCAAGGGGTACTCGCTTCAGCTCGGGTGCATTCTCCGGAGCACCGTCTCGATCAACACCGAGAACCTGAGGCATCCTGACCGAGGGAATTTGCGCAACCTCCTCTTCACGAAGCTGCACGAACGATACAAGTTCCCCGCTGAATTTGAAAACACAAGCCTCAAAGGGAATAAAGTGAACAATGCTGCCCTCACGAAGATGAGCAAGGCCCTGTCTACTTGGAAAAGCAATGTGAAGAGAATGATCGAGAAAGGTGAGAGTTATGAGAAGATCAAGGAGAAAAATCCTTCGATCACCGAAGATGACTACAACGACTTCAAGATCAATTGCTCGAGCACCGCAAACTCCGAATCAAGTAAGTGGGGGAAAGAAATGCGGGAGCTGAACTTAGGGGAACACACACTCGGTCCCGGCGGTTACAGAGTGGCGGAGCCTATATGGGACAAGGAGGAGGCGGACCGTGCCGAGCAAGGCCTACCGCCCCTCTTCGATAAATACGGTGACAAGCAGACCAGGAACTTTGTCAGGGCCCGGTACAAGAAGGACCCGAAAACAAAGGAGCTTACCACGGATCCGAAGACCAGGGCGCTTGAGCTTGTTCTGGTAAGGAATACACCCCCTCGTAATTAGCTCCATATGGTTGCATTCTAATTAATGAAGCCAAATTTCTAAATGGTTCACATTCCTTCCGCAGGCGACTGAAAGCAGTAGCGCGGGGTCGACTAAGAGCAACCCTTGGGACACCACTCTAAATAGGGCGTTGAATGTAATGAAGAACAAGGATAAGCTCAGTAAGCCGACGTCAGCTGGTCGTGTGGCCGGCAAAGGCTTGTCGACAAAATGGTCGTCATACTATGACACTGCTGGGCGAAAGGAGAAAAAGACCAGCTCGGAAAGCCAGGCGCGCGAGGTTCAAGAACTCAGGGCACAGGTGGCGCGGATTCCGGAGATTGTCCAAGAGCAAGTGCAACAACAACTCGGAGCGACGATCACCGCCATTGTGCCTACCTTGATCCAGGGGATTAGTGCGTGGATTGCGGGCGGCCAACAGGGGCCGCCCCCGATTCCTAGCTTCACGGCCAGCAACTCGCAGAACGCGATGGCGGGGCCATTGGTGTCTCCGGCGGAGGCGGCATTGGTGTCTCCGACGCCGGCACGGGAGCTTAATGCACCCGGGTGTACGCCGGCCGGCACCTCTGCAGCAAGCGGCCCCTCCGTCAACTGCACGCCCGCCGTTGGCGGTGCCTCGACATTAGCCGAGCTCGACGCCATCATCACGGTAACTAATTAAGCCTCTCTCGGCCGAGGACTTCATCTCCTTGCCTTTGACTGGGCATCCCTAACGCCCTACATGTTTTCGCAGGGCGCCGCCGACGTTCCGTGCACTCTCCTGCACTTCGTGAACAACGAGTTGGTCGATGTCGCCAAGGGCAAAATCGTTCAACCGGGCAACCCCTTGTTCCACGGTACCCAGATGCCACCCAACTTGTTTAGGGTTCAACTGGTTCGGGTGCTGCCAGGCTGCGACGAGGTGTTACCTCCGATTCGACCCCTCGGGGCCGACGATGATGACGTGATGAACCTCAGCGCCTGCCTGAGCTGGCCCCTGCTTTGGCCGAAGAGCCAGATTCGTTTGGGGGCGGGGGACACCACCCCAAAGACAACACCGCCAGTCGTGCCGGCGCCAAGTCGGCCCCATGGCAAGACCGCCGCAACGGTGCCGGACATCCCTATGCCACTGGATCCAAACATGCATATGGCACAGGATCAGAACGACGACGACGACGATACATTTGCCAACGTCGATCAGTACTTTGCCGATCATGGGGACGGTGGCGACTTCATGGGGCCTCCTTCTCAAGAACCCAACCCAACAAAAGACGTGTGCGATCTAGCTGGTACCGCGGAGAAGCCAAGTTGCAACAGGCGTCGTCTGCAGTTCAGCTCTCAGGAGACGCCTCCAGCTGCCGACTTCACCGAGCCTCAGATAGGCGAGGTGCCAAATATGATCAGCCCCAACACACTCAAGAAGGCGGTCTGTGAGCAGAACTCGGTCCCATTACAGGAGATCAAGAAGAAGGCACGCAAAAGAAAGACTAACAAGGGTGCGGGCCAGCCGGCACCGAGTACGATCCGTGCTCAGGACGGGCCACCTTCAACTGCGGATATCTCGAGGAGGGTGCATGTGGCGGGTAGGCCGATGCTACCGAGAAATATGCTCGATGCTGCAACCGGTGCTATGCGGAGTCTGCATGACAGTGTTCTTTCTTTGGAGAAGCGGCGTCTCCGAGAGAAGGATGTGGCATACCCGGTTTTCGCGGCCAAGGTGCCAGAGGGCAAGGGCTTTGTGGATAACTCCATCGGGGGTACGATCGTCCTGCGGTTTGATGACATCCACGCTATGTTGAACCTTCATCCGCTGCACTACACCTTCGTTCGGCTATTTTCGCTGAGTATGGAGATGCGGATCATTCGCGACAAGACCCCGGACATCGTGATAGTCGACCCCTTCTACATGCGTGCCAAGATCTTGGGCAGCGCTGGGGACCGGCAAGTCGCGAGTTCTTACCTCGAAGGCGTCATTCTGGCAAACCAAGATAAGGATAACTTCCTCGTGCCTTACTTTCCCGAGTAAGTCCTCCCCTCAACCGCCCCGTAACATATGAATTCTTAGATTTCGATCGTTTTTCTTTTAACATTCCGTGTTTTCTGCAGTGACACACATTGCACGCTCATCCTCCTAAGCCCCAAATATTCCATGGCCACGTATTTCGACCCGGACCGTCAGTCGAACGTAGACTACACAAATGTCAAGAAGGTTCTTGATGATGTTCTCCCCGGCTACGTCAAATCTGGAGGCACCTTCACCAGGCCTATTCGTAAGTACGGCAAGCACGTGTTCTCCCACAATACGACGTTCTGCTGCGTCAAGCAGCCGCCTGGCGGTCAGAAGGATGCCTACTACGCCATCCATCACATGCGGGCGATCGTGCGGGACCATAATCACCTTCTCCTACCAAATAATCTCAAAGATTGGGCCGCAAGCTTGGGGGCAATCCAGGACGCGGACATCAGACAAGAATTCTTTCGCATCCAGTCGGAGTTTGCGGAAATCATCCATCAAGATGTCCTTCGTACCTCGGGGCAGTTCTACCTCAGAAATCAACCGTCCAACAGTGACATCGACACAATCCTACAAATGCAGGCTGACAACGCCCGTTGTTTCATGACTCCCACGATAGACGGCGGCTTCATCCACGCTCCGGTCCCTTGAGTCGAGTCGAAAGCAGTGATGCTGTGTCTAGTTCTGAAACATCGATTGGCTCATGTTGTAATTAAACTTTAATGAACTTGTAGTATGTCTCTTTGGTTTCGAGAGTCGTTCAACTTAGATGTAATCGATGCTATTAATGTCTTGCTTTTCTCTTCCGATCGTTCTGTTGCATACTTATATATTGCTTATGTATTGTCTGTGAATTGGTACTAACGTTTTGTTTGGCTACTGCATAGCGATGCCGTGGTATGTCGTGTACAAGGGTAAGGTTCCCGGAGTCTACGACGACTGGGAGGAGTGTCGGAGACAGGTTCACCGATTCAGCGGTAACAGTTACAAAGGGTACGCCACTAGGGCCGAGGCCGAATCTAGATACGACCGCTATCTAGCGGGAGAGGGGAGGGAGCGTTGGAGGAACCGGATGAAGACGAGTTTCATCGTGATGATGCTCATCGTGATGCATCGGACCGCAGCTCTCTTCTATGTGATGGTAGTTTAGATGATCGATATCGACTTGTAATGTGAAGACAAACTCGCGGTCTCGAGACTTGTAATATAATGTTCTATCTTTGTTCGGTCTTTTCAATTCGGAGACTAATATGATGAATTGTATTCGGAGACTAAAATGATGAATTGTATTCAGAGACTAATCTTCTATTGTATTCGATGAATCTGTTGTTGATGTGTGCTGTCTATATTTTGTCCAATTATACATTTTGTAACCTGTGCAAAAAACAAAAAATTAAAAAATTAAAAAAACCTAATATTCATACTAATGGCGCATCACATCATAGTGCGCCATTAGTATGCCAAAGGATACTAATGGCGCATCACTAAACAGTGCGCCATTAGTATGCCGAAGTTACTAATGGCGCATCCTGTTGTTGTGCGCCATTAGTATGCCAAAGCACCTGGGTATAGATGACCCCCTGGGAGGCATACTAATGGCGCACTGTTGTATATACTGATGGCGAATCTGGGGTGCGCCATTAGTATACCAGATACTAATGGCGCACCAGTGGTGCGCCATTAGTAAAATATACTAATGGCGTGCTACTAATGGTGCACCACTAATGCGCCATTAATAGCCAAATTAGGTGTGCCATTAGTAGGCCTTTTCCTAGTAGTGGTACCCGTGAGATCCCATCTTGGGGCCTTTTCCGGCGCTCCGCCGGAGGGGAATCGATCACGGAGGGCTTCTACATCAACACCATAGCCTCTCCGATGATGCATGAGTAGTTTACCACAGACCTTCGGGTCCATAGTTATTAGATAGATGGCTTCTTCTCTCTCTTTGGATCTCAATACAAAGTTCTCCTCGATTCTCTTGGAGATCTATTTGATGTAATACTTTTTGCGGTGTGTTTGTCGAGATCCGATGAATTGTGGGTTTATGATCAAGAGATTATCTATGAACAATATTTGCTTCTTCTCTGAATTCTTATATGTATGATTTGATATCTTTGCAAGTCTCTTCGAATTATCAGTTTGGTTTGGCCTACTAGATTGATCTTTCTTGCAATAGGAGAAGTGCTTAGCTTTGGGTTCAATCTTGCAGTGTCCTTTCCCAGTGACAGCAGGGGCAGCAAGGCACGTATTGAATTGTTGCCATCGAGGATAAAAAGATTGGGTTTATATCATATTGCTTGAGTTTATCCCTATACATCATGTCATCTTGCTTAATGTGTTACTCTGTTCTTATGAACTTAATACTCTAGATGCATGCTGGATAGCGGTCGATGTGTGGAGTAATAGTAGTAGATGCAGAATCGTTTCGGTCTACTTGTCACGGACGTGATGCCTATATACATGATCCTGCCTAGATATTCTCATAACTATGCACTTTTCTATCAATTGCTCGACAGTAATTTGTCCACCCACCGTAGAATATGGTATCTTGAGAGAAGCCACTAGTGAAACCTATGGCCCCTGGGTCTATTTTCCATAATATAAGTTTCCGATCCATTTTATTTTGCAATCTTTACTTTCCAATCTATACCATAAAAATACCAAAAATATTTATCTTATTATCTCTATCAGATCTCACTTTTGCAAGTCGCCATGAAGGGATTGACAACCCCTTTATCGCGTTGGTTGCAAGGTTCTTATTTGTTTGTGCAGGTACGAGGGATTTGCGTGTAGTCTCCTACTGGATTGATACCTTGGTTCTCAAAAACTGAGGGAAATACTTACGCTACTTTGCTACATCATCCTTTCCTCTTCAAGGGAAAACCAACGCATGTAGGTAGCAGTACATCGTCGAATATTATCACTAATACACCTCGAATAGTATCGTACATATAGCATCACTAATACAGCTAGAACCGTAGCGCCCGACGGGTATCGGCGCGGGCGGTGGACACCCAAAGAGAAGGAACCATCACATGATCATAGCTCAAGTGAGATCCCTAAAGAACTTGCCAGGTATTGTCTAACCTGCCCTCCAACGCAACCATGTAGCGACAGACGTGCTCGTCCTCCTCCCTGACACGGTGATGTGCCGCCTCCGTGGTGTCCGAAAGCCTCAGCACCGTCGCTGGCCCACGCGACCACCACCAAACAAGTTTTAGGTCAACGACGGACTGGCTCCTCACCAAGCTACGCCCCCCGGAAGGTAGCACCTCCCAGTACCAGCCCGGCGGAGCCCATTCCCGGACATGGCCCCTCTGATCAAGCAGGCCTCCTCCGCCGAGTCGACGACGAAGATGCGGGATAGGCATCGTCGACGTCGATGCGGGAATAATTACTTTAACTAAAAAATAAACTAGTTCTATTAATTTTCTTACTAAAAATAAACTACTTCCATAGTAAAATAAACTAGTTTTATTAAATCAACTAGTTCAACTAAGCACTTGCTATAAATAAAATAAAGTAGTCTTACTAAAAATAAACTAGTTTAACTAGTTCTATTATTTTTCTAACTAATTCTATTAAGCACTTACTAAAAAACATCTAATTCAACTAATCTAAAATGCACACTAACCTAACATCTAATGCACTAACCTAAATCAGAGAATGTTCAAATAAAGTAGTATTGCTTGGTTTTTTCAAAAGAAATGTTCAAATAGAAAATTTAGTAAAAAAGTAAAGGTTTTGCGTAATGCATTCTTCATATAGAAAATTATTACTCTGTAATTTAATAATTTAGTACTGTGACTATACATAATAATCTGTACAAATTACTAGTATATATACATGGGAAAAATACTATATGAAAAAATGAAAAAAAAGAGCCGGGGCGGCGGCTCACAGCAGGGCTGGTCGGCGAGGGCGACGGCGGGGGCGGCGACGGCGTGCGGGGGCAGGGGCACGGGCGACGGCAACGGCGTCGGCGGCGGACGGCAACGTCGCAGGCGGCGGACGAGGACGACGCGGGTGGCGGAAGTCGTCGGCGTGGGCTCCGGGACGGGGGCGACGGCGACAACGTCTGGCAGCCTGGCGGCGTCGAGGAGGTCCACACGTGTCGTCGGGGGCAAACAGCAAGATGAAAACCAAAATTTTCACAAGTGTTCCTTATATACATGAAGCTTTAGTCCCGGTACTTGGCACGAACCGGGATGAATGTACCCCTTTGGTCCCGGTTCGTAACACCAACCGGGACCAAAGGCCTCTTTCCAGCAGCCGAAAGGGCGGGAAATAGAGACCCTTAGTCCCGGTTGGTGGCACCAACCGGGACTAAAGGGGGGCATTGGTCCCGGTTTGTGCTACGAACCGGTACCAATGCCCCCCTTTCGTCCCGGTTGGTTCTACCAACCGGGACCAAACGCCTTGTCCTGCCCGCGCCCAAATGTTTAGTCCCACCTCGTTAGTTGAGAGGAGCTCAAAGTGGTTTATAAGCCCCACTGCGGCTGCCCTCTCGAGCTCCTCTCAAATGCAGGCTTACTCACACACTATGCTGCATGTGGGCCTACTGGGCCTTCTGCGGGCCTGAATCCTGGCCCATGGTTGGGTTTCTAGTCGTATTCAGGCCGTGGTGGCCCAGTAGGTGGCACTTTTTTCTTTGTTGTTTTATTTATTTTATTTTGTTTCTACTTACAACAAAATACTTACTGTTGCTATTTTATTTGTTTTATTAAAGTTTATTTTGTTTTATTTTGTTTCTACTTATTTATTAAAGTTTATTTTGTTTCTACTTATTTATTTTATTTTATTTTTTTCCTTTTTTATTTATTTTTATGAAAATTCTTTTTGCTTATGATGTTTTGAACATAAAATACTTTGATAATTTTAGTTGCATAAATTTTATATAATTTTAGTTTCAATAATACTAGAGGTTTATAAAAGCTTTTTAGTTGATTCCTTTTGCTATTAGAGTTTCATTAAAGTTTTCTAGTTCATTTTTATTAGAGTTTCATTAAAGTATTCTAGTTCATTCTTTTAGTTTATTATTTTTGCTATTAGAGTTTCATAAAAGTTTCCTAGATCATTTTTTATATTAGTTCATTTTTGAGCTAAATGACCCTGAAATTGAAAAGCACTACAAATGAACTCTGAAAAGGTTGAAAGTTGGCATGGTATCATCATTTCACCCACATAGCATGTGCTAAAAAGTTGAGAGGGTTACGACAAAAACTGGATGCACTTCGTGTACAAAACAGACAATCTCTTTCGAAGTATCAGGGTTACGGACGAAAACTCATCTGTTACAAAGGGATTTCATTTTTTTGAACTTATTTGATCTCCAAACTCTTTGTGTGTTCAAAATGCACCATTCAAAGCCACATCAGCAATTTTTAACCCTTTCTGACTTCATTTGTTATTTTTCATGCATTCACTGATATTTTTGAGCTAAATGACCCTGAAATTGAAAAGCACTACAAATGAACTCTGAAAAGGTTGAAAGTTGGCATGGTATCATCATTTCACCCACATAGCATGTGCTAAAAAGTTGAGACGGTTACGGCAAAAACTGGATGCACTTCGTGTACAAAACGGACAATCTCTTTCGAAGTATTAGGGTTTCGGACGAAAACTCATATGTTACAAAGGGATTTCATTTTTTTGAACTTATTTGAACTCCAGACTCTTTGTGTGTTCAAAATGCACCATTCAAAGCCACATCAGCAAATTTCAACCCTTTCTGACTTCATTTGTTAATTTTCATGCATTCACTGACATTTTTGAGCTAAATGACCCTGAAATTGAAAAGCACTACAAATGAACTCTGAAAAGGTTGAAAGTTGGCATGGTATCATCATTTCACCCACATAGCATGTACTAAAAAGTTGAGAGGGTTACGGCAAAAACTGGATGCACTTTGTGTACAAAACAGACAATCTCTTTCGACGTATTAGGGTTTCGGACGAAAACTCATCTGTTACAAAGGGATTTCATTTTTTTAACTTATTTGAACTCCAGACTCCTGTGTGTTCAAAATGCACCATTCAAAGCCACACAAGCAATTTTCAACCCTTTCTGACTTCATTTGTTATATTTCATGCATTCACTGATATTTTTGAGCTAAATGACCCTCAAATTGAAAAGCACTATAAATGATTCTTTTTAGTTGCATAAATTTTATCTAATTTAAGTTGCATAAATTTTATTTTTTATTGATTCTTTTTAGTTGATTCCTTTTCCTATTAGAGTTTTATTAAAGCTTTTTAGTTGATTCTTTTTGCTATTGTAGAATATTAAAGTTTTGTTTTAGTTTTGTTTGGGTAAAAAAACACCTTTGGTCCCGGTTCCAGACACCAACCGGGACTAAAGGTTGTGGGCCAGGAGCAAGGTCCATTGGTCCCAGTTTGTGTCTGGAACCGGGACCAATGGTCTCGGACGAACCGGGACCAATGGTCTCAGAGGCCCGGCCCGCGCCCTGGCCTCATGAACCGGGACCTATGCCCCCATTGGTCCCGGTTCATGGGTGAACCAGGATTAATGGGTTTGCCCTGCTTGGACCAAAGCCCTGTTTTCTACTAGTGACCCGTGCGTAAGTGAAAATTAATGTGTGGGCGAACTGCTAAACGCCCACACACCGGTCCCTCCCTGTGGTGAAAACGAACGTGTGGGCGACCAGATGAATGCCCACACACCAACCCAGTCCTACGTGGCACCACAAACTTGCCAAGATTCGTGCAGCCACAAACAGACGTGGATCCACGCGTGTGGGCGAGATGCAAACGCCCACACGTGTGGGCGTTAGTGTTTCCGAAAATAAATACCCCATGAGTTTATAAATGAAAAAAATATGTGTACCATCGGTAAGCTCGGTATGAGCATAGGAAGGCAATACCCATACCCGCTTACCCGCATATCTATATACTAATTTCTTCTAACAGATAGGTCTTGTGTCATTCACCAAAGAAAAAAAGACCTAACCACTTTACAGCCTCGACCCAAAAATCCTCCCGCTACCCATGTGCATGATCTTATTTAAGTGTGTTCATCTTGTTTTGTGAACTCGTACTTTTGTCTCTGATTTTCTTCATGTTATTATACAGTCTCCTTGATTTGATCATTTCAAAGTTGGGGCTACAAAAGTATCTTCAATAAATGAAGATTAGAGAAACATGAGTCCCTCCTGTTTGTTTTGTAATTGAAAAAAAAGAAAGAACAAATGTGAGTGTTTCTCTATAAATTTCACTTATAGGCTACTCATCGTGCGATAGATTAGATTCTCGGTTGACCGTTCCTTTAGAGTTAGGTTCTCGGATGCTTTGAGCATCGTGCGATGCAGGTCTAGCCGCGTGTGGGCAACCTATCAGCCTGATTTTGGCCCGGACTCCTACGGACAAGCAAACACACTCTTACTTTCTCCCCAAATCCTCACTATGTCTTCTCTACTTTATCTCTACTCTCCGTCCTAGGGCTGCCAATACCTAGGTGGAGCTTGAGGCCATATCCTCAACTCTGGCCACCCGCCTCCGAAACGATGACATGCACCGCAAATCACACCACACGATGACGGTCGAAGGTTCTTCTTTTGGTGTATTAGAGATCGAGGTCTTTTTCCCTCTAGGCATGTTTATAGGTCACTCTTTTAGTGCTATTAAGAAATAAGAAAAGGAATGATGCTATGATGTCCAAACATGATGTTTAGATTTTTTTTGTGTTGGAACCTTAAGTCATTTCAAATATTCCTAGGGTCCCTGCCGTACTGAAAGTGTCCGTCGATAGGGAACAGGAATGATCAGCTACAAAGATGACTTGAAGATGGTGTACTATTTTGTTGAATGGTTGGGCTTTTAACCAATTTCAATATTTTCAATAATTCCCAGGAAATCCCAAGGGAGCATATGACTTATTTATGTGTGACAGGGGAGTCTGGAAAGTCCAGTCCCATCCCCGCTGTGGAGGATGTGTTGGAACAAAATATAAGATTGGTTTCCTCACACACCAATAAGAGCTTGACAAGATACGGACGGCGAGTACATCGGCGGAAGTGTTTGACGATTGTTACTTTTTGGCTTGTGATTTTCTCATTACTAGATTCGAGCACTATAATAGGGAAGCAAATAAAGTTACCTATGAACTTGCTAAGTTAGCTAAATTTTCTTCAAGTTTTGACTAGTTTGAGAAGCCTTTGAGCGAAATTTTACCCTTCCTCATAAACAATGTAATTGTTATTGAAAATGAATAAAGATCTGTGTTTTTCCAAAAAAAAGCGCTTGACAAGATGAGACGTACACGTGCACTCCTCTGCCGTCCGCCTCGCCACACCTAGCAGGGGCGTTGTGTATCGTGGTCAAACTGAGCCGCTCTAGGACCTATGCAACGTTTATGCACTACCTTCTTTTTATCAGGCAAGAAAGAATCAAAAAGTTTTACACTAATGGAAAACGAAACCGAACACTGATTGGGTTGTTTCCCCTCATCTCCTATTTAGTGCTTCCAGTTTTGTTTGCTGGAGTCTAATAAGAGCTTGCTACTCTTCCATAGATAGAACTTACTTCATACCCTATTTGTTTGCCTCCCGGTTCCATAGCATTGCGCTGTCTGCAAACCTGTATCTGATGATCCTATGCGAGAGATGGCCGATCAGATTTTCGGAAGCGCTCTCTTGTGACTGCGAACTCTTCTCTAATGTGGTTGCGCACAACTACTTCTTTGCTATTGGCATGGCTAATACGCACACGTGTGATTTTTGGCTAATACGCGCACATTGCCAATATTGTCTGATACATGAATTTAATAAACCTCTTCGTAAACAAAATATCAGAAAACTTAACTCCCATGTTAGAGCTCATCTGAATAAAGAAGAGAGTGAGGAAATGAATGAGAGGTGACCGCAACAGTAACAAACAAAGTAATATGGCACCCAAAACGCAGGAACAAGCAAACATTTATCCAAGAAACAATTCGTATCTAAGATATAGCCAGAATCCCTTGTTTTACAAATGGTGTCGACAGACGATGTACAATTATTTATCAAATCGGAGAACTTGAAGATAACATACGCATTTTATCTAGGAAGACACATGTGAGATAAAAAATTGCAAGCAAGATAAGGTAAATTGTTTGATAGAGGACACACATGCAAGACCTAGAAGAACAAAAGCAACCCAATTGTCATGGTTTTGTCACGGAAGATGTCCTAGAGAATGGACTTAGTCATGGAGCCATCGCTACGGGTTAGCTTAAAGGGGTTAAAGCGGACAAGGGACGCAAGAGAGTTTTATACTAGTTCGGCCCCTTACGATGAAGGTAAAAGACTACATCTAGTTGTGATGGAATTGATGGAGTTTCGATGACCAGGGAGCGAATACGCTTGGCTTGAGTCTCGAGTTGTTGTCTGTCGTTCCTGAACCGCCGCCGGGTCGTCCCCTAATATACATGGGTTGACGCCCGTCGGTTTACAGAATCCCGAGGCCGGCTCATAATCGTGTCCGGCTCGGTCTCTGCTACTTCTATCTTACAACACAAGTTTACATATCAACGCCGGTTTATGTCTACATAAAGCGTCCTGGGCCTTCATAAAGCGTCACCGTCTGTCTTCATGGACTTCAGATACAGATGAACTACTTATGGGGTTAACCCGGCCTCTCCTGGCCGGTTTACGCCTAGTGGTAATATCCCCAACATTAGGCCCCAGATTGATTTGAACTGGTTCTTGTCAATCCTCAATACTTAAGAAAACTTCTTCTTCAACATCTTCACATAATCTTGTAAACCGCCGTGACATCATCTTCTAGGACCATGATAAACCGCCGTGACGTCACCTGTGTTGGGGAACGTAGCAGAAATTCAAAATTTTCTACGCATCACCAAGATAAATCTATGGAGTTTACTAGCAACGAGAGGGAAGGAGTGCATCTACATACCCTTGTAGATCGCGAGCGGAAGCGTTCAAGAGAACGGGGTTGATGGAGTCGTACTCGTCGTGATCCAAATCACCGATGATCCTAGCGCCGAACGGACGGCACCTCCGCGTTCAACACACGTACGGAGCAGCGACGTCTCCTCCTTCTTGATCCAGCAAGGGGGGAGGAGAGGTTGATGGAGATCCAGCAGCACGACGGCGTGGTGGTGGAAGTAGCGGGATTCCAACAGGGCTTCGCCAAGCGATGCGGGAGGAGGGAGATGTGTCACGGGAGGGAGAGGGAGGCGCCAGGGCTTAGGTATTGCTGCCCTCCCTCCCCCCACTATATATAGGGCCAAGGGAGAGGGGGGCGCAGCCTTGGCCCTTCCTCCAAGGAAGGGTGCGGCCAGGGAGGAGTCCATCCTCCCCAAGGCACCTCGGAGGTGCCTTCCCCTTTTAGGACTCTCCCTTTCCCTTATCTCATGGCGCATGGGCCTCTTGGGGCTGGTGCCCTTGGCCCATATAGGCCAAGGCGCACACCCCTACAGCCCATGTGGCCCCCCGGGGCTGGTGGACCCCCTTGGTAGACCCCCGGACCCCTTTCGGCACTCTCGGTACAATACCGATAAAGTGCGAAACTTTTCCGGAGACCAAAATAAGACTTCCCATATATAAATCTTTACCTCCGGACCATTCCAGAACTCCTCGTGACGTCCGGGATCTCATCCGGGACTCCGAACAACTTTCGGGTTACCGCATACTAATATCTCTATAACCCTGGCGTCACCGAACCTTAAGTGTGTAGACCCTACGGGTTCGGGAGACACGCAGACATGACCGAGACGACTCTCCGATCAATAACCAACAGCGGGATATGGATACCCATGTTGGCTCCCACATGCTCCTCGATGATCTCATCGGATGAACCACGATGTCGAGGATTCAATCAATCCCGTATACAATTCCCTTTGTCTATCGGTATGCTACTTGCCCGAGATTCGATCGTCGGTATCCCGATACCTTGTTCAATCTCGTTACCGGCAAGTCTCTTTACTCGTTCCGTAACTCACATCATCCCGTGATCAACTCCTTGGTCACAGTGTGCGCATTATGATGATGTCCTACCGAGTGGGCCCAGAGATACCTCTCCGTTTACACGGAGTGACAAATCCCAGTCTCGATTCGTGCCAACCCAACAGACACTTTCGGAGATACCTGTAGTGCACCTTTATAGCCACCCAGTTAGGTTGTGACGTTTGGTATACCCAAAGCATTCCTATGGTATCCGGAAGTTGCACAATCTCATGGTCTAAGGAAATGATACTTGACATTAGAAAAGCTCTGAGCAAACGAACTACACGATCTTGTGCTAGGCTTAGGATTGGGTCTTGTCCATCACATCATTCTCCTAATGATGTGATCCCGTTATCAACGACATCCAATGTCCATGGTCAGGAAACCATAACCATCTATTGATCAACGAGCTAGTAAACTAGAGGCTTACTAGGGACATGGTGTTGTCTATGTATCCACACATGTATCTGAGTTTCCTATCAATACAATTCTAGCATGGATAATAAACGATTATCATGAACAAGGAAATATAATAATAACCTATTTATTATTGCCTCTAGGGCATATTTCCAACAACATGTTTCTTTTAAAACTGTGTATAATCCGTCTTCATTAATGAGCCTCCGACAATCGAGGCGACAGCTCCGCCTCATATCCAAAAATTCGGCTCCTCGATTTTCGCGCCTGACGTTTATCTTTCTGCCCTTATAAATAGGGCCAGGGGGTCTTTCCATTCTCCCCCTCGTGCCTCTTCACGTCATCGTCATCCTCGAGACGCCCGAACCTTCAACCTCGGCCGCCGCCGTCAACCTTCGACTGTTGCACCAACCTTGGCCGCTGCATCGACCTGAACGTACCAGAGCTCCTCCGCGCGCCGCCGCTGCTCAACAGCCTCAGTAAGTCTCCCCTTTCTCTTACCATAGATCTGCACTTAGGGTTTCTGTCGTTCATCAGTGTTCATCGCCGCCCTTCTTTATCCTTATTTATATCCATGGATTAGATCCAAAAACCACATAGATCTCGCGCGGTAGTAGTTTTAGCACCTGTTTGATATCCAACTCATCTCATCGTGGTGAACTTTTAGTACACTGGAAATTAGGTCAGAATATATTTTGTTTTTCCAATGCGCGGTAGATCTGAAATTACCATGGCGAGATGTGAAACTTGTTTCTTCCTTCACTTATACACAAGGAGTACCAGATTGGGCGGTTTAACTTTATATACAAAATGATGACCCAATAGATACCATTAGTCCCCTGTTGAACCGCCAATGCATTCATCATTGTACTGTTTCCATTGTCAGACTCTGGTTTACGAATAACCAATTCTGGTTTATCAATATGCTTGTATCCTTATACCGCTGTATAATTGTCCACGGTCAATCTTAAACCGGCAATAATCATGTTTCAGATTTCCATTGCCATGGCCAAGCAAGTCTATGAATGTAATTGGGCTCCTTCTCGAGTAACCGAAGAACAATTAAACAATCTTGTTAAAACGGGCGCTTTAGCCAAGAAAGATGTCATCCACTAGAGGGTCCCTGGCCCGGAAAGTCCTCCTACACCCAAGGATGGAGACGTAGTCGTGTTTGCTGATCATCTCGGACGAGGTTTTAGTCCTCCCGGTTCAAAATTTTCCGGGATGTACTGGCCAATTTTTAGCTGCGCCCTGAAGACATCGGTCCCAATTCTGTGACCAACATCTGCCACTTCCAAGTCTTCTGTGAGGTTTATCTGCAAGAGGAACCTACAGTCGAACTGTTTAGGGATTTCTTTCACCTAAACCATCGCATAGAGTTCTCGGATGGACCCAATACGGAACTGGGCGGAATGGCGATTCAGAAAAGGAAAGAAGTCACCTTCCCTCATCCCAAACTCCACAGTCACCCCAAAGAGTGGAACCAGATATGGTTTTATTGCATGGATACATCTCCACCTGATGTAAACCCCCTGCCGGGTTACCGCCCTGAATGCCTGAGCAACACACATCCTTTTCCTCAGATGTTGACTGCAAGAGAAAGGGCCAACTATGCTCCTCAATTATCAAAGCTTAGAGCCTTCATGGCAAACGGTTTGACAGAAGTTGATCTTGCTCGTTGTTGGATAAGCTGGAGTATTCTGCCCTTAAGCCGGCGCTCCGGTTTGATGTGTGAATATACGGGGAGTTTGAAGGATGCTCAGCGGCACATTGACATTCAGCTTACATATGCAGAAGTCACTAAGGCTGTAAAAAAGATACTTAACGAACCGGAGGCTGTTTGTGCCCAAACCGTACTACTCCCTTTCTGCACCTTCAACAAACCACCAGCTGTAAGAATCATATAATCTTTTTATCTGAAGTTGCTTCTGTCCAAATATTTTCTGAAAGTGTGATTATTTCTAACAGAGTGATGATCCGTTCTGGAACAAGAAACCATCACAAGACAAACCGGCGAAGCCGCAAGACAAACCGGTCAAGCCAGTTCGTCCAAAGATCAAGGTTGTTAAAAACCTGCCAAGAGAAGGACCACTGCATCCTTCGATCCACCAGCTGATGACGATGTGGGTAATCCGGAACCAGAGGTGGAACTTGACTCTCTTTGTTCATTTTTCGTACATCTCATTGACAATGATTATTATCAGGACGACGCTGAAGGCAGTCATGCTGAGGATGTAGAGGTAATCAGTCTTTCCTCCGATTTAGATCCTCTGCCGACATCAAAAATCCGTCGAGCAAACCGGAAAGTAAAATTTTCTCACCCCCTTGCTTACTTGGACCCAAACTTTCTTTTGAAGACGCAACAGCACGAGGCTTGCCGTACAACCCGGCACAGCGGCCAGGTAGTTACCTCTGCCGGTTTACCGAACAGTCCGGTTCGGAAACGCCGATCAGAGGTCTCTTATCCCATTGATACTTCATGCCCAAAAACAGGTTGTTTCCGCCAGCCTCTTTACCCGTCTGATTCAAATTATCAGGGTACTTCTCACTCATCCTCTGGCAAGTCATCGGCCACACAGCTTCCACCCCTCAAAACAGTTCCTGGGTGAGCTATGCACGTGTCTTTATTCTTGATGTGTTATCTTTACATACTGTACTGATCCTTATGTCTATCTTTTCTCAGCACCAAGCCAAGACCCAGCAAGAAGGCCCGGTTAAGCAAACCGGCTGATGATAATGTAGCTGCTGAACCAGAAACAACTCCAGATCTGGAAGAAACCGACGCTGACGCCATGCTTAATGATCCGCCGCCTCAAGACCATGACTTCCTTGCCGAACAAGTGCAAGTTGATGCTACAAGCCATGCAGACCGGCCAACCAGCCCTGTCCGAACTGATGGTAAACCGGTCAGTCCAGTTAAGGATACTGATAAACCGCCAACTCCAGTGAAGGCTGCTGATGACAAAGATGATGACATTATGATTACTGGCACTGACCACACCACTCCTGGCAATCCTGTCGCTTTGTCAAAACATACTGCCAAGGATGAGCTCTCTTCTATCGGCAAAGGCAAATGGGATGCCGATTTATCAAGCTACGCCCATCTCAATGCTCAAGACATTCACTCTGGCTTCTTGAACCGTCTGTATACCAGCCGTGACTATGAAGCTAGTTTGGTAAACTTGACGAAGGAGCGATATGAGGTAACTACTATTTTTCTCTTTTGTCCAATTGCAGTTTATCAACTCCTAGTAGCCCCCAAGTAACGGTTTATGATATCAATCTAAACCGGGACATAGTAACAATTTCATGTTTGCAACAATGCACCTTAACTTCACTGATGTAGCCCCCAAGGGCCGGTTTAACTTTATAAAGATGAACCGGGACTTTGTAGAAGAATTCCCATAGCAGCATTTTATGAGCAAATACACATTAGCCCCCAAGTGCCAAGCTTAATACTTGTATTGTGCTTGGGACTTGTAAAAATTTCTGATAAAGAGCAAATATGCATTAGCCCCCAAGTACTAAGGGCATAACTTGTTATGTGCTTGGTACTTCAAATATGTACTGTCAACTCATTATATATCTGTCTCTTTGTAGGTTGAACTGAGCAAGAAGGAAAGCCAAACGCTGATCTGCAAGAGAACCTCAAGTCCCAACAGGCCGAAACTTCCAAGGCAAAAGATGAGCTGAGGAGCGCCTTAGCCACTATGGAAAAACTAAAGGAGAGCTTCACCAAGGAGCGGGCGGATTGGGAGACTGAAAAATCCGCTTTGATAAAAAGGGCTGAAAACGCAGAAGCCGCTCTTAAACCGGTGGTTGATGAACTGACCGGCGTAAAGCGGCAGATTCATGCCATGACTGCCGTTGTGTTCGGTAAACATCTTTTCCGTAATACTTTCAACATATCTTTCCCATGTGTTGCCGGCTTACCGATGTGTACAATGGTGCAGGAACTCGCATTAGCCATCTGGGCTCTGACGTACAGAAGAAATTGAAAGCGGCCTATACTCTGATAGAGCAGTTGTATACCGGCGCACAGCGGATTATCTGCACCACTTCACACAATAAACCTCCTCCAACATTGATGAAGGACACCTTAGAAAGGCTATCCATGCTGCCTGCCAGGGTTGAAGAACTAAAGAAAGCTGCGGCCATCGGAACAGCCCCCAATCCGGCCATCTTGTAACTGATATAACGACTCGGTTTCTCCAGTCGATGACTCGTCGCCGGAATAAACGACGGTCTCACCACCAGATTCCGATCTATCCTCAGATTCCCCTCCATGGATAAGTCTCACGAAGGCACGCTTCATGACAGGCTTGACCCGGGCAGATCTCGCACGCTGAGCCATTTCGACGAGGTCGATGTAGATGTCCGGCTCAGGGCCCGGTTCGCCAATCTTGCCAATGAAAACATGTATGCCACCAAAGGGGACCCGGTACCCGTACTCGATTGAGCCGGCCTCGGGGCCCCAGCCTGCATCATCGATGTAGAGCTTGCCGCGACGACTCTTGGTCATCCGGCCCACAGCGTAACCCTTGAGTCCTTTGAAGTTGCCCTGCAAGAACTTGAAACCATCGTGCGATAACCCTACGGTGGGCGCCAACTGTCGTGGTTTTGTCACGGCAGATGTTCTAGAGAAAGGACTTAGTCGTGGAGCCATCGCTACAGGTTAGCTTAAAGGGGTTAAAGCGCATAAGGGATGCAAGAGAGTTTTATACTAGTTTGGCCCCTTATGATGAAGGTAAAAGCCTACGTCTAGTTGTGATGGAATTGATGGGGTTTCGATGACCAAGGAGCGAATACGCTTGGCCTGAGTCTCGAGTTGTTGTCTGTCGTTCCTGAACCGCCGTCGGGTCGTCCCCTTATATACATGGGTTGACGCCCGTCGGTTTACAGAATCCCGAGGCCGGCTCATAATCGTGTCCGGCTCGGTCTCTGCTACTTCTATCTTACAACACAAGTTTACATATCAACGCCGGTTTATGTGTACAGGCCTTAAACCGGCTTTGGGCCCTGGGCCTTGATAAAGCATCACCGTCTGTCTTCATGGACTTCAGATACAGATGAACTACTTATGGGGTTAACCCGGCCTCTCCTGGCCGGTTTACGCCCAGCGGTAATATTCCCAACACCAATCAACCTATGTCTACCGATAAATGTTCGGAACCATGTCCAGAGTTACTTTACATGACAAAATAAACCTCTGATCTAAAAAGCTTAAACCTAGAGCAATTCAATTCTACATAACTGACCCAACTGGTAGTCTGTGGTAAAAATTGGCACATGACTGGTTCTGCATTTTTACCACACGCCGACATGGAGGGGTACAATTCCCGTAATTCAATTCTAGTCGCGGTCCGGAAGAAAGACACTAGTAGAAAATAGGGCTTTGGTTCGGGCCTGGCCAGCCCATTAGTCCCGGTTCTTCACGAACCGGGACCCATGGGGGGCATTAGTCCCGGTTCGTGAGCCCAGGGGGCCGGCCGGGGCCTCGTGGGCATTGGTCCCGGTTCGTCTGGATCCATTTGTCCCGGTTCTAGGCATCAACCGGGACCAATGGGACGCGCTCCTGGCCCACAGCCATTGGTACCGGTTCGTGCCTAGAACCAGTACAGAAGGAGGGATTTAGTTTCGGTTCCTGCCACGGACCGGGACAAATAAGTTGCCTATATATACCCCATCGCCGTAGCAGAGCACTCCACAGTGCTCTGTTTTTTGCTGGCCGGCGAGGGGGAGGGCATTGGGTGCTCTAGCTCACCTCCTATGCACATGAGGTGTTCAATGAAATGCCCGAGCCACACTAGTTAAGCTTTCTCCTCTCGAAGCTCGACCTCGGAGCTCCATTTTTTCCGAGATTTGTCTAGGTTTAGCGGTCCGTCACGCCCCGTCCCCGTTTTCACCGACGTCGATCGCCCGCGCCGATCTCGTCGCTGGCACCACCGTGGTGAGCCTCTTGTTCTTATCTTCTTTCTGATTTTCTTACTTTAGATAGATACTTGTCTGATTTTCTTACTTTAGATAGATACTTGTCTGATTTTCTTACTTTTGACACACATAATTATATATAATGCACGCAGATGAACCTACAATGGATGTACGGTCACAGACACACCTCCGAGTACATTAAGGGCATGCATAATTTTCTCGAAGTGGCTGAGGCAAACAAGTAGAATGGTTTTATGTGTTGTCCATGCCGTAAATGTGGGAATACGAAGTCTTACTCTGACCGAAAAATCCTTCACACCCACCTGCTTTACAAGGGTTTCATGCGACACTATAATGTTTGGGCGAGGCACGGAGAAATAGGGGTTATGATGGAAGACAATGAAGAAGAAGAGGACGATGACAACTATGTGCCCCCTCAATACGGTGATGCTGCAACGGGGGGAGCTACTGAAGATCCAGAGGAACCAGACGATGTGCCCGATGATGCTGCAACGGGGGAAGCTGCTGAAGATCAAGAGGAACCAGACGATGTGCCCGATGATGATGATGATCTCCGCCGGGTCATTGTCGATGCAAGGACGCAATGCGAAAGCCAAAAGGAGAAGCTGAAGTTCGATCGCATGTTAGAGGATCACAAAAAAGGGTTGTACCCCAATTGCGAAGATGGCAACACAAAGCTCGGTACCGTACTGGAATTGCTACAGTGGAAGGCAGAGAATGCTGTGTCCGACAAAGGATTTGAGAAGCTACTAAAAATATTGAAGAAGAAGCTTCCAAAGGATAACGAATTGCCCGACAGTACGTACGCAGCAAAGAAGGTCGTATGCCCTCTAGGATTGGAGGTGCAGAAGATACATGCATGCCCTAATGACTGCATCCTCTACTGTGGTGCGTACGAGGATTTGAACGCATGCCCGGTATGCGGTGCATTGCGGTATAAGATCAGACGAGATGACCCTGGTGATGTTGACGGCGAGCCTCGCGGGAAGAGGGTTCCTGCGAAGGTGATGTGGTATGCTCCTATAATACCACGGTTGAAACGACTGTTCAGAAACAAAGAACATGCCAAGTTGATGCGACGGCACAGTGAGGACCGTAAGAAAGACGGGAAGTTGAGAGCGCCCGCTGACGGATCACAGTGGAGAAAAATCGAGAGAGAGTACTGGGCTGAGTTTGCACGTGACCCAAGGAACGTATGGTTTGGTTTAAGCACGGATGGCATTAATCCTTTTGAGGAGCAGAGCAGCAATCACAGCACCTGGCCCGTGACTCTATGTATGTATAACCTTCCTCCTTGGATGTGCATGAAGCGGAAGTTCATTATGATGCCAGTTCTCATCCAAGGCCCTAAGCAACCCGGCAACGATATTGATGTGTACCTAACGCCATTAGTTGAACAACTTTTACAGCTGTGGAATGGAAATGTTGTATGTACGTGGGATGAGCACAAACAGGAGGAATTTAACCTGCACGTGTTGCTGTTTGTAACCATCAACGATTGGCCCGCTCTCAGTAACCTTTCAGGACAGACAAACAAGGGATACCACGCATGCACACACTGTTTAGCTGACACCGAAAGTATATACCTGGACAAATGCAGAAAGAATGTGTACCTCGGCCATCGTCGATTTCTTCCGACCAACCATCAATGTCGAAAGAAAGGCAAGCATTTCAAAGGCGAGGCAGATCACCGAAAGAAGCCCGCCATGCGTACCGGTGATCACGTACTTGCTATGGTCAATGATTTACACGTAATCTTTGGAAAGGGTCCCGGCGGACTAGGTGTTCCGAATGACGCTGAGGGACGCGCACCCATGTGGAAGAAGAAATCTATATTTTGGGACCTACCCTACTGGAAAGACCTAGAGGTCCGCTCTTCGATCGACGTGATGCACGTGACGAAGAACCTTTGCGTGAACCTGCTAGGCTTCTTGGGCGTGTATGGGAAGACAAAAGATACAACTGAGGCACGGGAGGACCTGCAACATTTGCACGAAAAAGACGGCATGCCTCCAAAGCAGTATGAAGGTCATGCCAGCTACGCTCTTACCAAAGAAGAGAAGGAAATCTTCTTTGAATGCCTGCTTAGTATGAAGGTCCCGATTGGCTTCTCGTCGAATATAAAGGGAATAATAAATATGCCAGAGAAAAAGTTCCAGAACCTAAAGTCTCATGACTTCCACGTGATTATGACGCAACTACTTCCGGTTGCATTGAGGGGGACTTCTACCGGAAAACGTCCGATTAGCCATTGTGAAGCTATGTGCATTCCTCAATGCAATCTCTCAGAAGGTGATCGATCCAGAAATCATACCAAGGCTAAGGAGTGATGTGGTGCAATGTGTTGTCAGTTTCGAGTTGGTGTTCCCACCATCCTTCTTCAATATCATGACGCACGTCCTAGTTCATCTAGTTGACGAGATTGTCATTCTGGGCCCCGTATTTCTACACAATATGTACCCCTTTGAGAGGTTCATGGAGTCCTAAAGAAATATGTCCGTAACCGCGCTAGGCCAGAAGGAAGCATCTCCATGGGCCATCAAACAGAGGATGTCATTGGGTTTTGTGTTGACTTCATTCCTGGCCTTAAGAAGATAGGTCTCCCTAAATCGCGGTATGAGGGGAGACTGACTGGAAAAGGCACACTTGGAGGGGACTCAATAATATGCAGGGACGGGTATTCTTGGTCTCAGGCACACTACACAGTTCTACAGAACTCTACCTTGGTGACCCCGTATGTCGATGAACACAAGAACAATCTGCGCTCCAAACACCCGGAGCAGTGCGACGACTGGATTACATGTGAACACATCAGGACTTTCGGCGGTTGGTTGGAAACACGTCTCAGAGGTGACAACACTGTTTGTGATGAGCTGTACTCGTTGTCCAGGGGACCATCTTCGACTGTATTGACTTACAAAGGATACGAGATAAATGGGAATACATTTTACACGATCGCCCAAGATCAAAAGAACACCAACCAAAACAGCGGTGTCCGCTTTGATGCAGCAACTGAGAGGGGGAAGGTCACATATTATGGTTACATAGTGGACATATGGGAACTTGACTACGGACATTATTTTAAGGTCCCTTTGTTTAAGTGCAAATGGGTCAACCTGTCAGGAGGCGGGGTACAGGTAGACCCACAGTACGGAATGACAACAGTAGATCTGAACAATCTTGGGTACACTGACGAACCGTTCGTCCTAGCCAATGATGTGGCATAGGTTATCTATGTGAAGGACATGTCTACCAAACCGAGAAAAAGAAAAGATAAGGAAGCGAATACGTCATACGATGAGCCAAAGTGCCACATAGTTCTTTCAGGAAAAAGGGACATCATGGGAGTGGAGGGCAAGACAGACATGTCCGAAGATTATGAAAAGTTTCATGAAATTCCTCCCTTCAAAGTCAAGGCTGACCCAAACATCCTGATAAAAGATGAAGATTATCCATGGTTACGGCGCAATAAGGAAAGGACACAAGCGAAGAAAAAGTGAAGACTTTCTCTCCATAACTATTATGATGATACCATGCCAACTTTCAACCTTTTTGTAATTCATTTGAAATCCCTTTGTAACAGACAAGTTTCCGTATGAAATCCTGATACTTCGAAAGAGATTGTCCGTTTTGTACACGAAGTGCATCCAGTTTTTTCCGTAACCCTCTCAACTTTCTTGCACATGCTATGTGGATGAAATGATGATACCATGCCAACTTTCAACCTTTTCAGAGTTCATTTGAAATGCTTTTCAATTTCAGGGTCTTATAGCTCAAAATAATCAGTAAATGCATGAAAAATAACAAATGGAGTCAGAAAGGGTTGAAAATTGATGATGTGGCTTTGAATGGTGCATTTTGAACACACAAAAAGTCAGGAGTTCAAATAAGTTTAAAAAATGAAATCCCTTTGTAACAAACGAGTTTCCGTATGAAATCCTGATACTTCGAAAGAGATTGTCCGTTTTGTACACGAAGTGCATCCAATTTTTGCCGTAACCCTCTCAACTTTCTTGCACATGCTATGTGGATGAAATGATGATACCATGCCAACTTTCAACCTTTTCAGAGGTCATTTGAAATGCTTTTCAATTTTAGGGTCTTATAGCTCAAAATAATCAGTAAATGCATGAAAAATAACAAATGAAGTCAGAAAGGGTTGAAATTTGATGATGTGGCTTTGAATGGTGCATTTTGAACACATAAAAAGTCAGGAGTTAAAATAAGTTTAAAAAAATAAAAACCCTTTGTAACAGATGAGTTTCCGTTTGAAATCCTGATACTTTGAAAGAGATTGTCCATTTTGTACATGAAGTGCATCCAGTTTTTGCCGTAACCCTCTCAATTTTCTTGCACATGCTATGTGGATGAAATGTTGATACCATGCCGACTTTCAACCTTTTCAGAGTTCATTTGAAATGCTTTTCAATTTCAGGGTCTTATAGCTCAAAATAATCAGTAAATGCATGAAAATAACAAATGAAGTCAGAAAGGGTTGAAAATTGATGATGTGGCTTTGAATGGTGCATTTGAACACACAAAAAGTCAGGAGTTCAAATAAGTTTTTAAAAATGAAATCCCTTTGTAACAGACGAGTTTTTGTATGAAATCCTGATACTTCGAAAGAGATTGTCCGTTTTGTACACGAAGTGCATCCAGTTTTTGCCGTAACCCTCTCAACTTTCTTGCACATGCTATGTGGATGAAATGATGATACCAAGCCAACTTTCAACCTTTTCAGAGTTCATTTGAAATGCTTTTCAATTTCAGGGTTTTATAGCTCAAAATAATCAGTAAATGCATGAAAAATAACAAATGAAGTCAGAAAGGGTTGAAAATTGATGATATGGCTTTGAATGGTGCATTTTGAACACTGAAGACAAACCTCTAGTATTATATAAAATTGATGCAACTAAAATTTATCAAAGTATTTTCTGTTCAAAAACATTAAAAGCAAAAAGAATTTCCATAAAGAACTTTTTTGTTACAAACTTTAATAGCAAAAAGAATTATCATAAAATAAAATAAATAAGTAATTAGAAACAAAATAATATAAACTTTAATAAAATATATAAGTAGAAACAAAATAAATAAAATAAAATAAAATAAAATTAGAAACAAAAAGAATTATCATAAAGTAAAATAAATAAGTAATTAGAAACAAAATAAAATAAAATAAATAAGTTTTTTGTTGTAAGTAGAAACAAAACAAAATAAATAAAGCAAAAAAAGTAAACAAAAAAAAGGGAAAAATAAAAAATATGCCACCTACTGGGCCACCACTGCGTGAATACGACTAGAAACCCATCCATGGGCCAGGATTCAGGCCCAGTAGGCCCATCAGGCATAGCAGTGACAATTAGGCCCGTAAGCCTGCAATGGAGAGGAGCTCGAGAGGGGTGCGGCAGTGCGGCTTATAAACCACTGCGCGCCCCTCTCAACTAGCGAGGTGGGACTAAACTCCCACCACCACGCCGCTGTGCAAGGCCTTTGGTACCGGTTGGTGGCAACAACCGGGACTAAAGGGTGGCATTGGTCCCGGTTGGTTCCACGAACCGGTACCAATGCACCCCTTTAGTCTCGGTTGGTACCACCAACCGGGACCAAAGGCCTTGGTCCCGGTTGGTGGCACCAACCGGTACGAAAGGTTGCATTCGTCCCGGTTGCTGTCACGAACCGGGACCAATGCTTCGTCTATATAACTAGCACTTCTGAAATTTTTCATTCAGTTAGTCTTCCCCGCCCCGACGACGCCGCTAGGCTGCCCCTCTGCGCCTCGCCGTCGCCGTCGTCGCCCTGCCTCCGATGCCGTCTCGCGCCGCCGCGCGCCGCCGGCCCTGCCTCCTCGTCGCCCGTCGCCGCGCCCCTCACCGTCGTCGTCGCCGCGCCCTGCTTCCTCATCGCCCGTCGCCGCGCCCCTCACCGTCGCCCCCGTGCCCTGCCTCCTCGTCGATCGGCGCCCCTTGCGCAGTGAGCTCATATGAATTTTCCTAATTTAGATGTGTAGTTAATTTAGATGTGTCGTTAATTGAGTTGTTGTAATTTGTTCATAAATGAATATGCAAAAGTTAGAAATTTTTTCTGTTCATAGATTTTTTTTGGTGATATTATTGTTGAATATGCAAATGTTTGTATGTTCATATATATGCAAAGAAAATGTCAATTTTTTTCATAGAATTTTTATGATTTTTTTCTGTTGTAATTTTGTTCATAGAATTTTTATTTTGTTCATAGAATTTTTTTTGATTTTTTTCTATTGTAATTTTGTTCATAGAATTTTAATGATTTTTTTGTTCATAGAATTTTCTTTGTCAATTTATGTATATGTTCATATTATGTATGTATAGGAAAATTGTGTATGATCAAAGTCATTTATGTATATGTTCATATTTAGAAGAAAAAGCAGGAGAGGAAAAAGGAAAATAAGAAGAGAAAGTATTTAATATAATTAGTTAGAAAAATAATAGAACTAGTTAAACTAGTTTATTTTTAATTAGTAAGTACTACTTTATTTTATTTATAGTAAATGCTTAGTAGTTGAACTATATAGTTGATTTAATAAAACTACTTTATTTTACTATATATAGAAGTAGTTTATTTTTAGTAAGTACTACTTTATTTTATTTATAATAAGTGCTAAGTAGTTGAACTAGTTGATTTATTAAAACTACTTTATTTTACTATAGAAGTAGTTTATTTTTAGTAAGTACTACTTTATTTTATTTATAGTAAGTGCTTAGTAGTTGAACTAGTTGATTTAATAAAACTACTTTATTTTACTATAGAAGTAGTTTATTTTTAGCAAGAAAATTAATAGAACTAGTTTATTTTTTTAGTTTCAAGCAATTATTCCCGCATCGGCGTCGACGATGCCTATCCCGCATCCTCGTCGTCGACTTGGCGGAGGAGGCCGGCTTGATCAGAGGGGCCATGTCCGGGACTGGGCTCCGCCGGGCTGGTATTGGGAGGTGCTACCTTCCGGGGGGCGTAGGTTGGTGAGGAGCCAGCCCGTCGTTGACCCGATCCTTGTTTGGTGGCGGTCGCGTGGGCCAGTGACGGTGCCGAGGCTTCCGGACACCACGGAGGTGGTACGTCACCGTGTCAGGGAGGAGGACGAGCACGTCCGTCGCTACAGGGTTGCGTTGGAGGGCAGGTTCGACAATACCTGGCAGGTTCTTCAGGGATCTCGCTGGAGCTATGATCCTGTGATGGTTCCTTCTCTTTGGGTGTCCACCGCCCGCGGCGATACCCGTCGGGCGCTACGGTTCTAGCTGTATTAGCGATGCTATATGTATGATAGTATTCGAGGAGTATTAGTGATAATATTCAACGATGTATGGACGCAAGAGATTTGGTTTTATGATTTGAATACTACTTTATTTTACGATTTGGTTTTGCTTATTGAATGCTCAAATTGGAAAAGTACTCCTACTTTGAATGCTAAAATTGGAGAGAACTATGCAAGGTGTATGCATTTGGTTACTTGATAGCTTATAGGGTTTTTGTTTTTACAGAAATCTAGGAGCCCCCTCCATCATCCGCGCCGTCGTCCCCGTCACCGACCCCCCTCCGACCTCAAGGTGAGACCAGCCAAATCTCCATGTCAATATGAGTCCTCGGGTTGACTTTAAGTCTGTCGAGTCTCCACCATATATGAGAGGACGAAGAATCCCGACTGTTGTCGTGGGGGTAGCTTCTCCTTCGTTCCCGTGTGCTAGACAATTTGGTGTAATGCACTCGGAACGAAAGGAGGAGCTACCATAACCGACGGTCGCAAATGTCAGAGAGGAATCAGTGAGGGAGAGTCTCCAACCATATATATATGAGAGGACGAAGAATCCCGACTGTTGTCATGGGGGTAGCTTCTCCTTCTTTCCCGTGTGCTAGACAACTTGGTGTAATGCACTCGGGGACGAAAGGAGGAGCTACCATCACCGATGGTCGAATATGTACACGACGTGAGATGAGTGTTTTCAAGAAAAGACTCGACAGACCGATAGTCAACCCGTGAATAATAATGATCTAACTTAGGTTTTTTAGTACATATATTTAATTGTAGACGTTTAATATTTGAATTATGAACATAGGAAATGTCGTACTCGGATGACGAAAGTCTCCCGGGGGGGTGCGACTGGTGCCACGACGACCGAGGTCTGTGCGACAGGCCTCACCTGGACGAAGATCGACGCTTCACATTAAGCTGGTGGAGACCTTCGATTTTGAAATGGTACACAACGACGACAAGTGTTATTTTTTCGTAATTAAGCACGACTTCAACTATTTCAACGTGTACTTTTCATCTTTTACAATTCGACTAGCTTATCCCATGCCATGCAAGACGCTACGTCTTGGAGAGGATGTGTTTTGAAGACCATGAAAGTATGGAAACAAAGAAAATTCACCTAAGGACCCATCATGATATGGATTTTGAAGTAAATCTGTATAATTCTGAGAGGGTAACCCATTTTGGTTGCAAAAATTGGGAAGCATCTTGCAAGATGTATGGTTTTGATGAGGGTATGCTTGTCACCATGGATCTTGGTGATCCTGACATCGAGCAAGACAATATGGACATTTGGGGTCCTTGTTGATACGCTTCCAATTCTACCGCTATGTGAGTTTCTCAAACATAGTTATTAGCTAATTTATATTGTTCATTTCAAAATAGTTGACAGCTTATTTCCATTGACAGCTTATTTTGATTGTTCAAACAATGTGCAGAACATGGTAGACAGAACCTACTACATCGATGGCTATGAGTTAACTTATAAGGAGAAAACTCATCTGGTCGGATTTTGTACTGATCTTGAGAATTATAATATCTATTGTAAAACTCCTTCACATTATGGTCAATACATGCCGCTAGTGCACATGTCGAACTACGGTAACTACTATGGAGATACCCTGGTAAGATTTTTTACTATTACGACATCTGTGCATTTTGCATACTTCTAAAACTAGTACATCATGCTAACTATGAAGTTATTACTATGTTTTTCAACAGATAATTCCAGAGAATTGTGTGCCTCATCTGATGTATCAGAGTGGTCGCCTTGATGTTTTGAACATACATCCAGGTCATCCTACGAATCTGAACTGTCCATACCGGATTTCTAAAAGAAGTGGAGACATGAAAATCAAGGAATGGAAAAAATGTATGGACAGTCGTAAGGAGGTTTTTGGAAGCAAAAGGAAGTGAAGCGCAAGAATTGGAGACAGGATGATCTCCATTCTTCATAATGGAGAGTCGGGGTCTATATTGTTTTATGCTATTTTACCTTAAAAGGGTATTTAGGTCCTACCTAATACTGATGATCATGTGCCTAGAACAATTAAGTAGGGTTGGTTCGATGACTATGAGGATGTTGATCGTATGACTTGTTATTAATAACGAATAGAAGTTGTATGATGATGATTAGTAGGACTTATTATTATGATGATGCATGATACGGGCATGAAGAGTTATTACATATTAGTGGGTGAAATGAACATGGATTGGATTAAAGTGAAGGCAACAAGCATGTGGTGCATGTCGAAAGTAGTACTAATCCAAACTTGATCAAGTTAGGATTAATATTACTTTCGACATGCACCACATGTTGCCTTCACTTTAATCTAAGCCATGTTTAGGCATAGCAGTAGCGTTGGTAAACCAAACCCAGAAATAAGAGAGGACACTTCTCTCTGTTAGCAAGCTTACACACCCTAAATTACCCCCTAAACCACCTCCTTTCAGAAAAAAAAAACAAAAACCTCAGCTCCTGCCACCTGCTGACGCATGGTGCCACCAACCGAAACTAAAGGCCCTGGGCTCGCTGCACCGGCCACGTGAAGGTCCATCTGTCCCGGTTTGTGTAAGAACCGGGACTAAAGGCCTAGGGCATTAGTAATGACCCTTTAGTCCCGGTTCAAAAACCGGGACAGAAGGGCCTTACGAACCAGGACAATAGGCCCTTTTCTACTAGTGAAAGGGGGATCACCTCACGCACGTTTGCTGCGCTCCGTTCAAGCGCACGCTGCCTCGTTGCCAAATCGCAATCACCGCCGCGGCCGTCTCCTTTATTCTCTATGTGTGTGTGTGAGAGAGAGGTGGTAGGTTTTCTAGACGAAAGCACACATTGCAACCAAGCTAACCAGGCCAGATCGAGCACCAGACGCATGCATAGGCTGACATCATGGGCCGCGCGCCGATTTTCAAATATTCCTAGGGTCCTTGCCGTGCTGAAAGTGTCCGTCGATAGGGAACATGAATGATCAGCTACAAAGATGACTCGGAGATGGTGTACTTTTTGTTGAGTTGTTGGGCTTTTAACCAATTTCAATATTTTCAATAATTCCTAGGAAACCCCAAGGGCCCATATGACTTATTTATGTGTGACAGGGGAGTCTGGAAAGTCTAGTCCCATCCCGGCTGTGGAGGATGTGTTGGAACAACATCTAAGATTGGTTTCCTCACACACCAGTAAGAGCTTGACATGATACGGACGGCGAGTACAGCGGCGGCCGTGTTTGACGAATTGTTACTTTTTTGCTTGTGATTTTTCCATTACTAGATTCGAGCAATGTAATAGGGAAGCAAATAAATTTGCCCAGGAACTTGCTAAGTTAGCTAAAAATTTTTCAAGTTTTGACTGGTTTGAGAAGCCTTTGAGCGAAAATTTACCCCTCCTCGTAAACGATGTAATTGTTATTGAAAATAAATAAAGATCTGTGTTTTTCCAAAAAAAAAAGCGCTTGACAAGATGAGACACACACGTGCACTCCTCCGCCGTCCGCCTCGCCACACCTAGCAGGGGTGTTGTGTATCGTGGTCGAACTGAGCCGCTCTAGGACCTATGCCACGTTTATGCACTACCTTCCTTTTGTCACGCAAGATAGAATCAACAAGTTTTACACTAATGGAAACGAAACCGAACATTTATTGGGTTGTTTCCCCTCATCTCCTATTTAGTGCTTTCAAGTTTGTTTTCTGGAGTCTAATAAGAGCTTGCTACTCTTCCATAGATAGAACTTACTTCATACCCTATTTGTTTGCCTCCCGGTTCCATAGCATTGCGCCGTCTTGGCATGCACCATGCAGTGAGACAATATGCCGCCGCAAACCTGTATCATGCCGCCGCAAACCTGTATCTGATGATCCTATGGGAGAGAGGGCTGATCAGATTTTCGGAAGTGCTCTCTTGCGATTGCGAACTCTTCTCCAACGTGGTTGCGCACAACTACTTCCTTGCTATTAGCGTGTCTAATACGTGCACGTGTGAGTTTTGGCTAATACGCGCATATTGCCAATATTGTCTGATACATGAATTTAATAAACCTCTTCGTAAACAAAATATCAGAAAACTTAACTCCAATGTTAGAGCTCATCTGAATAAAGAAGAGAGTGAGGAAATGAATGAGAGGTGACCGCACCAGTAACAAACAAAGTAATATGGCACCGAAAATGCAGGAACAAGCAAACATTTCTGCAAGAAACAATTTGTATCTAAGATATAGCCAGAATCCCTTGTTTTACAGATGGTGTCGAAAGACAATGTACAATTATTTAACAAATCGGACAACTTGAAGATAACAAACACATTTAATCTAGGAAGACACATGTGAGATAAAAAATTCCAAGCAAGATAAGCTTAATTGTTTGATAGAGGACACACTTGCAAGACCTAGAAGAACAAAAGCAACCCAATCAACCTATGTCTACTGATAAATGTTCGGAACCATGTCCAGAGTTACTTTACATGACAAAATAAACCTAAAAGCTTAAGCCTAGAGCAATTCAATTCTACAGAATTGATCCAACTGGTAGTTTGTGGTAATAATTGGCACATGACTGGTTCTGCATTTTTACCACACACCGATATGGAAGGGTACAATTCCCGTAATTCAATTCTAGTCGCCGTGCGGAAGAAAGAGGGCAGAGGAGACAAACGGAGTCAGAGGGGAGAGGGGGATCACCTCACGCGCGTTGCTGAGCTTCGTTCAAGCGCACTGCTGCCTCGATGCCAAATCGCAATCGGCACCGCGGCCGTCTCCTTTATTCTGTCGTGGGAGGGAGGGAGGGGGAGAGAGAGAGAGAGAGAGAGAGAGAGAGAGAGAGAGAGAGAGAGAGAGAGAGGAGCAAGGAAGGGGGAGAGGCGCTAGGTTATCCAGACGAAGCCACACGTTGCAACCAAGCTAACCAGGCCAGATCGAGCACCAGATGCGTCCATAGGCTGACATCATGGGCCCACGCGCCGATTAGAGCCTCAATACACCAGAGCGCATTAATATCTTGGAGCGTAGTACCTGTAAGGCTGGTCATAGTGGGGAGTATCATATACTAGTATCATGCATATGATACTAGTGTATGATACTACATCTATAGTGCATAGTATTATAAATTAGTATCATAGGTGATCTCATTTATTGACATGCATGACACATAGTAGCATCACATTTATTATGTTACGGTATCAACCTATGTTACTATAACCATCTCTCTCTTCTTTAATTCTCTGCCACATAAGCATGTTTGCGAGTCTCAAGTGCATGGTACTACTTATGTTACCCCACTATGGCCAGCCTAAAGATTAGTTCATACCTATGGGAATCACTGGGTCCATAGTTAAATCAGGGGGAGAGAAATTAATTACTAGGACCTAAATTTAAACCAAGAGGGAGAGATATTAATTACCGAATCCCACAGTTAAAATCAAGTGGAGTAGAGATCAATTATCGAACTCCACAATTAAAACCAGGAATTTCGATACACATCGAGCGTTGCAACGCTCCCCCAGCAAAAAAAATCGAAGATACCCACACATACACACATAGTCATCCTTATGAATGCACACAAGCACACCCTACTTTTATGAGCTTCTCCGAGATACTGAGCCGGCACAACATCTTGCGATTCTCGAAGTAACCACAGACATCTCGTAGTCGACGGAAATGTCTTCTCCCACAGAACGTACATCGTTGGAAAGACTGAAATAAATCCAGAAAATAGATGCACCAGTGTTAAATGTAGGACTTCAACCCTGGTGGGTTGCTTTCACCACAAGGAACCTAACCATCTGAGCTATGCCGAGTTCACGCCCAAATCTTGTTAGTTGTTGACAGACATGTCGACTATATCAAGATCGGCGTGTCTTGGCCAATAGGTCGAGAAAATTGGCGTTTATCTTGGCTTGACTGGCCATTCACCTTTTTTCAAACTTGTTTAGAAACTCAAACTTTTTTGGTCAGTTTAAATAATTTTCACGCTTTCAATAATTGTTCCTATTTTCCCCAAAAAAACTACACAAATAGAATATGTTCAAGGAAATTCACAAAAAAATTAGTTCCAATTTTTGTTCGTATTTTTCTGTTTTTTATTCCAAATTCCAAATTTGTAATGTTTTTAAAAAATGTTTGTAATTTAAAAAAAAATCGTGTTCAAAATTTGTTCTCCCTTTTTAAAAAATGTTCGTGTTTTGACATTCTGAGGAAATTTGGAAGACACAAACTTTTTTAACAAATTTCTTTTAAGTGCTAATATTTTTTAGTTTGTCGAAAAAGCAAACATTTTTTTTTTCAAATTTTGAACAAATCCCTGTGCGTGGCATCGTCTATTGGAGGAGCTCCTAGTCACCGCTTTAAGCTCCGGTTAGGAAACTGGCGCTCGTGCGGATGCCAGCGGGCCGTAGCCAAATATTGCGCAAGCTCGGTCCCCCGCTCACCTGCTTCGCACGCTCGCTCGCTTCGCCTGTTAGCTTTGAAAAAAGTTAATGAATTTGAAAAGTTAGGATGTTTGAAATATAGTTCACGAATTTGAAAATTATTCATGAGTTAAGATTTAAAAAGTTAATAAATTTTAAGAAAGTTGACTAGTTCGAAAAAATTGTGAATCTAAAGTTGCTACGAGTTTAAAATTTTAAAATACTACGAATTTGGAAAAAGTTCAGGAATTTTAAAAATTTTCATAAGTTCAAATTTTAAAGATTCATAAATTTTAATTAAGTTCTCGTTTGGAAAATTTGCACAAATCTGGAAATGTTTGCGTACTTTGGAGAATGTTTCACGAATTTTAAAGAAGTTCACAAAGAAAAGTTAAAATAAAAAAGGGAAAATAAATATAAAACGGTAATGGAAAAAGAAGGAGAAAAAACCAAGCGGAAACCATGCATAAAAAAACCAAAAGAAAAATAGCATGGAGACACTATGGAGATCTGAACCGGAAATGTGGACAGCAAGAAGTAAAAGAAGATGAGCTGGTAACTGTGTTAGGAAATAAGCTGGAGGTATGCGTCAGGTAAAAGTTGGCAGGGCCGTTCAATCCTGCGTCGTATCGGCTGGCGCTCGTCGTCCGCCCAGTAGTTTCGCTCGTTTTAAGTGGTCTACCTCCGACAGTGAAGTGTACTCTGCCTAGCCAGCCTATGATGCCAACCTCTTTGGTAGAAATCCCAATCCTACCAACGGTGTGGAAAATCTAACCTAAGGCAAAGATCAAGTTCTATATTTGGCTGCTTTTACGAAACAGACTCCGACTGCTAATTTTTGTTTTTTCTAACCAGGCTCCCCCCCCCCCCCCCCCCCCCTCCCCCCTTACATTAATTTCCTAATTGAAATATCCAGTACAATAGTTGCACATAACAGCAGACTCTGACTGCTACTCCTACCTCTGGTTTAATCTACCAAAGTGTCTTATATTTTGAAATGTAGGTAGTAGTTGATAGGCTGCTTTCTCGGAATTCGCCCTATATCGTCTTGCTGCCCCTGTGATCAACTTCCGGAATCGGCTGCCCACCTTACCCCTTCTTCTGTGATCATGTATAGTAGTCAATGAAAATGCATAACACCTGCTAGTTGCAGTAAAAATAGAAAAAAATGACAGAAACTTCAATACACCAGGAAAATAGGAGTGCTCTTCTGATTTGGCAAGAATATGAGCTGCACACTTACAGTATCCAACATCTGGATATCACACATTTACAGTATGTGTGTACTAATGTACTACTGGATGCACTTGCATTTATAAAGATGTAGTAGCAGTACTAACACCTTTTCGAAAAAAAGTAGCAGTATTAACTAATGCATGTATCTTTTAGAAAATGAGGATGACCCCCTCTGCATTTGGACGATGCATACGGCCATTTTATTAATTATTCTCACAAGACCTTATAAAGCCATACAACAGCAAGACTAAAGCCACCGTCTAAGTAACAACTGTCGCTACACCTATCCAATTGATGAAGGGGCGCAGATAGTCTGGGCCTAACACCAAACAGACATCGTAGCCAAACCTAAATATCTAAGACCTGAGGTCCCAACCAGGACGCTTGCCGGGTATGGGGCACCTACCAGTCCGGCGCACTCCTCAACCAGGACGCCTGCCGGGTATGAGGCTGCCACAGCCACCTGCCACCAATGCATCTTCAGAGCTGTACTGTTGCATGTACCGTGCCAGGTCTCTCTGCCATCGACGCCACCATGACGCCCGACAGCGTCTCCTCCTGCACGAGTCCATCCTTCCACAGCGAACTCCGAATCTGCACAGCGCCACGCCGTTAAGATCCGTCGCCATCAGTGTGTAGGATGAATCACCGCTCCACCAAAGAATCCGGCCTCTGGTCCCTCGATCACGTGTGTACCTCCAAGAATGACGCCCCCAAGGGAGGAACGACACCAGAGCGCCGCCGTCATCCGATCATCCGATCTAGGGTTTCCCCCGGAGGTAGCAGAGAGTGCCCTTGAACTTCTCTACGGCGATGCCTTCAAGAAGGGAATGACGCGCCGCCACCGCCGGCCTTAGCAGACGCCGAAGGCAAGTTTTCACCCAGATCAGTTCGAAGGGATCCAACTCTCGTGCACGGGCCGCCGTCACCACCAGCACTACCAGGCAGAACCCTGGAGCACCGACAGATCAGCGAGCCACCGGTACCACCGCATCCAGATCGCCGGCCACGCCGGGCCGCCGCCATCCGCCGTGCCGTCTGGGTCAGAGACGGAGCTGCCGACCGCGCACAGGGACCGCCGCCGCCTGCACACGCCGGAGCGCCACCGAGAGCCCAGCGCCCGCCACCGCTTGCCGAGGGCCGCCGCCGCGCGTCCCGAGCAGACTCTCACGCACACCAGGGGAAACCGCGAGCGCGAGCCCTGCCGTCGCCCCCAAGCCCGCGCCGACGCGCCCCGCCTCCAGCGCGCCGCCAATAACCGCTGCGATCTGCCCGCGCCAGATCCAGCGAGTCGTGGGAGAAGAGATCCCGCCGCCGACGCCGATCGGGCTTTGCCCGGCGGCGCGCCTCGGCGGCGGCGAGGAGGAGAGGTCGGGGGAGGGACGAGGACGCGGTGGCGCTAGGGTTCCCCCCGGCCGCCGCGCAGGGGCGACACGGCAGGAGAGGAGTTTGGTTTTCCACATCGATATCCATCATTTGGATTCCCGCATCGATATCCATCTCACACATTCAATGCAAGCTCGAAGGAACATCTATAAAGAGCAGGCTGATGAGTTCACATCGATCCCATCCCATCACATCGAAAACAAAGCAAAGCGAAGCCTAATCGTGTTCGAGTTGGCCATGGGGTTCAACAGAGCACAGTTGTTTGGTGCCTTCGCCCTGGGCTTGCTCATCATGATCCACAGTAAGTTCAGAGACCAGCGCCACACAACATGCCCATCCAGTCTTGTGCTAGAAACAAAAATCTAATTCTGTGGTGCAGGTGTGGAGGCGGTTAATCCCCGTCCCCGGATATGCCATTCCCCTAGCCATTTTTATAGTGGCTCATGCAACAACAGGAAATGCACGGAGACGTGCCACCACGAGCAGGGGCGGACCCAGAACAAAAATCTCCGGGTGTCCAACGTATACGCCATGCATGATGGATACCACACAATAATATACATAAAACTCAAAACGTCCAAAGGAAAAAAATTCTTGCCAAAATGAAGTGTTCCAATTGAAGTGCTAATTGAGTATGTAAAGTTGAATAAAAATCATAAGAACTCACCCCCAAAAAAGGAAAATCGTAAGAACTCCAAACAATAAAAACAACATGTTTCCAGTTTGTAGATGCAAGAATAGAAACAATAAATAAAACATATTGGTTGAATTGTACGCTTGCAAAAATTGATGAGTAATTAAAAATTCCAATTAGATGTGAATCACTTAGGGTAATTTTCAAATCGTAGCATTCAGATTATCGATTATGATACCATTAAATTTGATAACTCTGGACATATACAATTTAGACAACAGGTAAAGAAAATTTAGATCTGTACGTGTTCTTGAGCGAGATTGGCGACCTTACCGAGAGGCGTACCTATTTCCTTCAATTATTTGGCGATCTACAGCGGCCAGCGGTTTGAGAGCAGAGACGGGCGGCTGGCGTCTGGCGGCGGCTGCTGAGCGGGCGACGACGAAACTAGAGAAGGCGAGCAGGCAGCAACCGAATAGGCGCAGGTTAGGGCATGTACAATGGTGCTATCTTAGAAGTGCCACGTAGGATAAATGATGAGGTGGAGGAGAGAGAACTCATAAGAAAAGGCTTGTCTTCTCTTATCGAGAAATAAGGGATGCAGTCATTCCCGCGCCTCCTCAGAGTTCAGCGCATTCTGGCCGTGCGATCTGTTTGCTTGATGCGTTTCCGACCGTTAGATCGATGCGGTGAAGGATTCTGGCCGTCGGATCGACCCCGCGCGTCTGTAGCAATGAATAGTTACCGCCCCCCGGTCTTTCTCACTTCGCGGACCCGTTCCGGTCTCGCTGACGTGTGGGGTCGCCCGTGTGTGGGCCGCGTTTGTCAGCGGCTGTGCCTGGAGATGCGCCCGGTGTACGTGCTTTGCTGTCAAAATATCACGCCACCGCCAGTAATTTCGCCACCCCGCCAAGGGCATTTGCGGGAATTCGCGTGCGTGGCGTCGTGTGGGTGGTTGCGCTTGGCATAGGAGCGAGGAGGGTCCCCGATTGGGTGAGAGCCCTAGCCCATTCTCCCCTTCTCCACCGCAGCCGTCGCCGCCATGGTCCCGTCCTCCTCTCCTCCCCGTACATCTCCCAGCGCCGAGTTCGCTGCCTTAGCTGCTCTCCCCACTACCAGCACGCCGTCGACGGCCAACCGGGCCGCCGCACGCAGGAAGGAAGAGCAGCAGCAGCCGGGACGAGGGCGGGGGGCGTCTCCTTCTCCCCACCCCCTTGGCGCTCAGCAAGAGGGGCGCTGCTCGCCGCCCGGCCTCACGAGAGTGGTCGCCGCCCCGCCGTCTTCGGATCTGGCCGCCGCCGCCATCTCTATTCTTGCCCCGTCGTTCTTTCGGTGCCGGGTGGATGGGTGTCATGGTGAGTTCGCGGATGGAAGCCGAGGCTGTGGGTTCCAGTTCAAGGCAAGGGCCAGCGGCACCAAGCCGGCGCCCACCTTCCGGTGCGAGTTGCAGCTGCCCAAGGGTGAACATGTCAGCTCCATGGCCGTCATCGCCAAGCTGCCCAGGTTGCTCTGCCTCTCTCTCTCTCTCTCTCTCTCTCTCTCTCTCTCTCTCTCTGTCTGATGTTAGCTTGATTTCCTCTTATTTTACAGAGTAGGAGTGGCCTACAAACATGAATCCAAGCAGTCTGACAGGGGAGGATACACCTCTCATGATGTTGTGTTCTTCAGTTTTGCAGGAACTGCACACATATCAAATTCCAATTGTACATTCATCTATTGTTGTTCTCACGTTGCCTCATCCGTGTCTTTCTTTCTAGGTTATTATTACCTGTCTTTTTTGGTCCATGATGATGGAGTACCCATGTCATCTATATAATGTCAAAAAATTCTTATTTGTACCTTCTGCAGGACAACGCAATATTTTGTCAAGAACATTGTCATTCCGGCGGTTGTAATCATGCAGACAGTGGGCTCATTTGTTTGCTGCTTGTGCTACTAGAGGTAACATTATAAGGCTTTCTACTACCATTGTTGCCTGGCAAGTTTGGTGAAATTGATGTGTCTCAATGGATGCATTGGCCTGTACCAGGCAAATTATGAAAGGGGCGACAGTCGATGACCCGATCTACTTCAGTGATGATAAAGATACGTTCAATGATGCTGTGTTCGTGATGGTTGGTTCAGTTATTCAGGTAGCCGCTGTATTATCCTCAGACGATATATTGAATCATATATGCAGATAGACTTGTGCAAGAACTAACTCTTGATTTTTTTTCTGGACCATTGTCTTTGTAGTGCATATATGATTGACTAATAGTAATTTAGTAGTGCATTCTCAGGGTATCTATGTAGTGCATATAGTTCATGATTGACTAATAGTAATTTAGTTTTGACTGCCATCATATCAGAATAGTTAGATTGCAGTTTCAATCATAAATAGATCGGTTTATGATTGAACTATTGCTGCTGTCCAAGACCTTTCGATTTTATATCCTGGTGATCTTTCTGTCGGACTTTCTGATCCTCCTAGCTGCACCTTGGCGAAGTCGGTCGGACTTTCTGATTCTGCTAACGATCAGTACGTGTGATGGTCCATTAATCATTTTTTTGAAAGTGCATTTTTTAAAGAAACTTCCGTATGGTTAAATAATACACATGCAGACATGCGGTTTAGTTGATTTGGTCTTACAAATATTATGGATTTCTGGTTTAGATACCGGAATCGCTGATAAATACCACGCCTAGCCTCTGTTTCCCTTCCTTAGCTAACAGTGCTACGCACATATTTATGGCATTCCTGTCTACCCTGAAGCAGCATAAAGGAACAACCCATGGTAAAAGGCTTGTATATGGCCCAATCAATTAAACATTGACATGGCGGAAGCCGAATATATGGTTCTTCCAATTATTAGTTACCCTTTTTCATTCTCAGAGCAACTGAATTAATATGATGACAAAACGTACTAACCAGTTAAGTACCATGGTTTCAGAACCATATTCTAATATTCATACAGGCAAATCATTTTGAGGCGAAGAACCCAGATGTATTTTTCCTCAAAGTAACTTAAAAACCAAGCGATCGGTCTAGCTTGGGGTCTCAATGCGCATTCGTATCTACTGTAGTGTGCTGCTGTTTGTTTTGTACAACTTATAAGAAACTCTGCACATGCATATGATGCCTATGAATGAAAGATCATGTAGTAATGTTTTTTTCCTTCTTTCCGGGAGAGCCTTTAGCTGCTAACAAACATTGTGTTGTTTATTGTGTGAGAGCTTTGAGCAGAGGAACCAAGTAGAAACTGCCTAGGCCTTACTTGTGTTGATGTGATGCCTTAGCATATATGATTTCAAATCAAACATTGTCATATCTTCTAAATTAGTGTTTCCCATCACACAACAGAAATAAGTGATTCAAATTGATATGGGAGTGTTCTAAGAAACTTCCTAATGTTCGAAACAATTAGTGGTTCAATTGCAATATATTGTAAACGGTTTATTGTATTAAGAATGTTACCATGGTTTGAGATTCAATTGGTGAGGTCGGATTTACTTTTATATTGTTTGGATCATGTTTACATGTTTTTCTTGGTTGCAAGTGCCCTACAATTTTATATTGACCGCACTTATAATGCTTAGAGAATTCCAAGCACGAAACCATGGTATGCACAGTTGGTCAGACCTTCAAAATTATATGGTCTCCAGCTCATCAACTCATTGAAAATAAAAGGTCTGCCATAACACTTTGCCCTCTTTTATCATGTTGGTTCACTTCTTTTCTGTACCACTTGCTCTTTTGGTACCTCATTTTACATGTGCCTAATAAGTAATGCATCTTCCATCAGTATTCGCATATGGTTGAGATGAAAAGTTGCATCTAATATCATGTAGTTCCAGTCAGAGTTTTCTGGTCCAGTACTTGCCAGGGAATACTTACCTTGCCATTTGCTGTGATTATGTGCTCTTATGGGGCTGGTTTGTAGATTGGTGAACTCAAGAGGCTGTTGGAGGGAGGTCAAGTATGTTGGGTTATAGAGGCGAGCCCCGACACCATCAGGCATTCTTACATTGTGCACCTGATCTCTACCATGTAGATGGAAAGGTCTATGTGGGCTTGCCCAAGATTGCTACTCTCTGCAGGTGAATTGGGCACTTTACAAACTCGACTTCTATGCTTCCATAATCAATAGTCCTGATTGAATGAGTTGTATCGGTGATGTAAACTCGCTTCATGTATATAATCAACGTGACTTACTGTGCACATATAAGCTATGATATATTGTTCATACACTTCCTATTTCTGTGACTCGTCATCTGGATGGCAGAGTAATAATTAGTTGTGACGTTTGTTGGTATAATGTATTGAACCTTTATCCTTTTGGTATATCATATTGCATTTCCTATGAAAATGCACTACTGATATGTAATAGACTTTGGTACTTTGGATATTTTTTTCTTAACTTATGAAATATAAATCATGCCTTACCAGGCTGTTGGCTATGGCTGGTGCGGGTGGGGTGCGGCAAGCCGCACTTCCTATCTAGTTTAAGAGAAGACAAGAGATGATCTCTTAGCACAATATGTCTCATCACGTTTTTAGGAGTTGCTAGTTATTGAAGATAAGACTAAGAGATGACCCATTGTAGACTCTTTTTTGTCATCTCTAGATTACATGCAAAATTTAAGATAAGACTATCTTATCAACCATTGTACATGCCCTTATGCACGTACGGTACATCATAGTATGATCCAATCGATCGATAGCTACGAGCTCGCGCCATACGATCGATAGGCGGATGGGCCAATGCTACTAGATGGGCCGCGCCAGCTCGCACGCTTGCTTCAAATCGTCCAACCGGTGTCCAGCTATATTTTTTACCGGTGTCCAAGCTCAAAAACATACCTACATATCACGTAAGGGGGACTTCTACCCGGTGTCCTGTGACACCGGCTGTGCCAACGTAGGTCCGCCCCTGACCACAAGCACTTCACCGGCGGCTACTGCACACGTAGAGGGGCTGTTAAAGAACTTCACTGTCAATGTACCATGAGATGCAGCAAGCATAGTCCTCCACCGCCGGCGGAAGTGCTGCCACCGCCGCCGTTAAAAGTGCCACCACCACCAAATGTCATGCCGGCGAGAAAAATCTCTGGAGGCATGAACTACTGACTTAAAAGATCATTTTCGTGTCTCCATGGAAATGTTCAATTTGTAAGGAACTAAACATGCATGATTGATCGCATGAAAATAATTTGAAGTGTCGAAACAATAATAAGAAAAACCTCTTTAATTTGAGACTCTGCCTGACAGAATTGTGGTCGGTTTTACTAAATAGTCTCCGTTGCCATGATTTCATGTCACGCACACTCATGACCTATCATATATCATATCAAATACATAACCACGGCATATTAAAGTGATCCGATATTTGTCTTCAAGAGGATTGAGCATTGATCTCGACTTGACACTGACTTGAAAAGAAATAATGTAATTATGAATACCTTTTATAGCTCAGTCAAAAGAGGAGGTAAGAATTCTAAAAAAAGAGAGGTAAGAGGGACCATGTTAAGATTATTCACACAAGGCTCGGTTCGTTCCCAATAGGAAAGGAAATAATACAATTTGACCAGTCTTTTAGTACAACTTTGTTCACGTTGATTAATATAGAAAAATAAAAATTCACAAAAAAGAATAAATACGAATTAAAAATGTTCACGAAATTTTCAAAAAAGTTCACCGAAGTTGAATTTTTTTATTAAATTTGAAAAAAGGTCATTGCATTTGAAAAAAGTTCATCGATTTTGAAAAAGAGTTCATTGATTTTTTGAAAAAATATAATCAAATTAAAAAAATTCATCGATTTTGAAAAAGGTTCATCATATTTTGAATAAAAGTTCATAATTTTTTTGAAAACATTTCATCGAATTTATAAAAATTTCATCGATTTTGAAAATAGTTCATCATATTTGAAAAGAGTTCATCGAATTTGAAAAAAAGTTCACAAATCTGAAAAAGTTCATGGATTTGAAAAGAAGTTCATGGAATTTCAGAAAAGGCTCATCGATTTAAAGAAAAGTTCATGTATTTTCAAACAATTCATCAAACTAGGAAGAAGAAAAAAGAAAAAAAATTAAAAAGGAAAAGGAAAAAGGTAAAAGGAAAGAGTGAAACGAAAGAAGAAGTTCAATCCTAGCTGATGCTGCGAGTTGGCGTGGTGGTTACACCTGCTGTAATGCGAGAGGGAGGACCCTTGTTCGAATCACGATTAATGCATGTATTTTTTCTTGAGACATGCATGTATTTTTGCTGATTAAAACAGAGAAGAAAGGAAACACTAATGGGCCGGCCCAGCGCGGGAGCACTTCAGGCGCCCGTTTGCGAACGGGCGCATATGCGCCAAATAGGATCCGCCAAGACACAACCCCTTAGAAGTAGTCTAGACTGTAGCATGGTAGCAGCCCATTTAGCATTGTTGGCCCAGGTGGGAGCCAAATCGTTTTCTTCCTCGTTTTCCCCCTGGGTTGTACAAATAGATTGCCATAGTGCCATACACCATATAAATGCATATGGTTGCCTCATTTTATTTAATATAAATGCATATGGGAGCATATATACTAAAAGTTTTCTGCAAAAATATTGAGTATGCATTGGATACCATCGCATTAAGCCCAAATCACTAGTTAAAGAGCACTCTTTGCAAAGGTCTCCCCGTCTTCCCAGGTTGCCATTAGTGTCACACTGCATATACGCCACTCGCCGCAACCTTGGAGTTTTTTTAGATTTGTTTATTCAAATGTTTATCTCTCAAACTGTGCGTCCAAATCTTGAACTGTTTTCACTGTTGGATTCCATGCATCGAAATCTTCAAAACTAGATCCCGTGTTGATAGATTTTGACGAATGTTTTTTCATGAAAAAAGATAGAAAAAACCCGAACCGGGATTACGTTATTCCCTTTCCAAGAGGCACCACCATGCCCCTCGCGGAAGCAGATCCGTGCCTTCATGAGAAGTAAACCCGTGCCTCTCGTGATAGGGAAAAACACGCTTGTTATCCCTTTTGCGAGAGGTACGGCCGTGCCTCACACGTAAGAAAATCCGTGCCTCCACAAGAAGTAAATATGTGCCACTCATGGAAGGAAAAGTTAAGAAAAAAAATATTTTTTCCTTTCCTAGAGGCACGGCCGTGCCTCTCGCAGAAGCAAATCTGTACTTCTACAAAAAGTAAATCCTTACCTCTCGTGGTACAAAAAGAAAGTGTGTTTTTCCCTTTTGCGAGAGGCACTGTTGTGCCGCTCACGGAAAAAACACATTTTTTCCCTTTCCGATAAGCACGGCCGTGCCCCTTGCGAAAGCAAATCCGTGCCTCCACGACAAGTAAATTCTTGCCTCTCCCGGAAGAAAGAAAACACATTTTCTGCGTCAATTTTTTTGTGGTCCAAAACCTAAAAAAAGGTCGGGAAAAACCAAAAAGCTGAAAAAACCAAGAAAAATCATCTAAAAGCCCAAAACGCGTGCAAAAAAAAAAATCCAAAGAAAACACCCAGAGCACGACATGTGGCGGCGGATGAGAGCGCTTCAAGTGACCCTTGGGAGGCTCCCGAAGGTGCGCTCGTTGATTAGACGCTCTTCACCGGGGGTAAAAATGAGAAAGGGAATGAGATAGAAATACCCGTATCCAACATTTGGATATCACACATTTACAGTATGTGTGTGCTGATGCACTTGCATTTATACACTATATAGTAGTACTAATGCCTGTATATCCAACAGTTGGATTCCCTCATCGATATCCATCTCACACATTCAATGCAAGCTCGAAGGAACCACTATAAATGGCAGGCGGATCAGTTCACATCGATCACATCCCATGCCATCACAAGCAAAGCAAAGCGAAGCCTAATCGTGTTCGTGTTGGCCATGGAGCTCAACAGAACACAGTTGTTTTCTGCCTTCGCCCTGGCCTTGCTCCTCATGTCCCACAGTAAGTTCAAATACCATCATGGCATCATCACAAGCCCATCCTGTTGCTAGTTAAAAATATCCATCCATTATTGTGCAGAAAACAAAAATATAATTCTGTGGTGCAGGTGTGGAGGCGATTCATCCCCGTCCCCGGATATGCCATTCCCCAAGCCATCTTTATCATGGCCCATGCAACAATAGGAAATGCGTGGAGGTGTGCCACCACGAGCACTTCACCGGCGGCTACTGCTCACGTAAAGTGGTTGTCCGTGACCTGATGGATGAGAACCTTATTAGAAGAAAAAGAAAACCTTACTGTGAATGTACCATAAGGTGCGACCATAGTCCTCCACCACCATCGGAAGTGCCTGAGCCGCCGCCATCCCAAGGGCCACCACCACCAAATGTCATGCCGGCGGGAAAAGTCTCTGGAGGCACGAACCATTGACTGAAAGGATCATTTTCGTGTCTCCATGGAAATCTTCAATTTATAAGGAACTAGACATGCATGATTGATCGTATGAAAATAATTTGAAGTACAGAAGCAATAATAAGAAAAACCTCTTTAATTTCAGACTCTGTTTGACAGAATTGTGGCAGGTTTCACTAAAGTCTCCATTGCCATGACTTCGCACACTGATGTTCTATTAGTCAATATCGCATTATCGTATCTAATTCGTAACTGTGACGTATTAATGGAATTTGATATTTATCTTTGAGGCGTGTGAGCCACTTAGCTCGACTCGAGGTCGATATGAAAATAAGTAGGCTAATTATATATGAACACTGTTTATAGCTCGGTCAAAAAAGAGCTGAAACTGAGCGAAGACTAGTTTGCTCGATTTTGACTCAAGATAGCTTGAATGAACATAATTGCTACTCCTTCTGTGCGGGAATACTTGTCGGAGCAATCGATTTATTTAGATGTATTTTAGTTCATTTTTTCAACAAGTATTTCCGAATGGAGGGAGTATGTTAATTTAACTAGCTAAATACCAATGCATTGCTACGGGATTAATAATATTTAAAGAGTGGCGGCATGTTACCGAATGTCCTCAATGGTCATGGTCTTCCTCGAAGGCACGATCAGAGCTCCCGACCTTCAGCGCTGGGTCGTCCTCGATGTGACCGTCGACCTCGCTCGCGAATGTTTCGGCAACCATGCATCAGCGTATGGACATCATTTATCATGGCGAACATTTGCTTGCCCATGTCAACAGCGCATGATGGCATTGTCCATGTTAGCAAGCGCTAGTCGGACATGTCAATGAGAGCCTGCTGGCAGTCACACGCGTCAGCGAGAGCCTGTGGCCGTCATTGCCTGCTAGTGTTTTCAAATTCATTCAACATCATTAAATGTCTCCCCAGTTAATTAATTGTTAGCCTAATTGAAAATAATCCCTACTTCTAATTATCAGCAAGTCTAATTAACTCACCATCTAGTTAATTAATTGCATAAATGACTCGACTTTCAAACGGATTCGATGTGGATAATCCTTATTTAAATGGACATAATTGAATGAACAAGTAATTAATTTGTCTACACTAGTAGAAATAGGGGCTTTTGGCCCGGTTGGTATGGGCCTTTAGTCCCGGTTCAAAAACCGGGACTAAAGGGTCGTTACTAATGCCTCCCCCTTTAGTCCCGGTTCTTACACGAACCGGGACTAAAGGCCGCGGCCACGTGGAGCTCCACCTTTAGTCCCAGTTGGTAACACCAACCGGTTACCAAAGGAAATTTTATGATTTTTTTTTTAAAAAGTTTGATTTTTTTTTTGATTTTCAAATTTCTGAATTATTTTAACCTCTAATCTCTAATCACCACCCCTCATCACTGCTCAATTTATCCCCTAATCTCTAATCATCCCTCATCATTCCAAATCATCTAACTTCCCGAACGGTCACCCATCCTCCCACTCCCCCAGCCTGAGCACGCTTAACTTCCGGGTTCTATTCTCCCTCGTTTCCAAGTCTTGCACTTGTTGTTTTCCTGACAATATTAAGATGTCAATCCTATTAACCCTCAGGAATTTAGCTTGAGCATGAAGTGACACATTTCACTGTTTGAGTTTGAAACTATTGTTTTAAAAAACAATAATTATTTAGTAACACTAATATTTCTTGAATAATTAGTTTGACCATTGTTTGACCATAGTTTGACCAGATTTGACCAAAATTCAAAAAAACTGAAACAATTATTTAGTAACACTAATATTCTAGAATAAAAAGTTTGACCACAGTTTGACCACAGTTTGACCAGATTTGACCACATTTTTTCCAAATATAAAATTTGAAACTATATTTTTTTCTGTTACTAGTAAGTTTCCCACTAGTAAGTTTGAATTTTTTTGCCTCTAGATCTTAAAAGCCCCGTATCTTTTTTTCTGTTAGGTTTTTGAGGATTTTGAAAATGTTAAACGGGGTTCCCCTAGTTAAATTCGGATGTAACTTTTCGAGTAGATGATTTTTCATATAAAAAACTTTTTAATCCGAGTTCGTATGCAAAAGTTATGCCCATTTTACAAATTCCAGAGAGATTTTGCAAATAAAGTCGAAATTCATATTTGTAAATTTTGCCAACAACTAGACCACATATCACATGGGAAACTTATTTTATTTTATTTTTTTGACATTTCCATCATTTTCTTTTGTTTTTTCTAAAACTGAAAAGGCGGTCCACGGGGGGGGGGGGGGGGGGTAGAGTTTGAAAATGGGACCTTTAGTACCGGTTCGTGCCATGAACCGGTACTAATGCCTCAAAGCCCATTAGTACCGGTTGGTGCCACCAACCGGTACTAACGGGCATCACACCCTTTAGTCCCGGTTCGTGGCACCAACCGGGACTAATGCCATAGCCGCACGAACCGGGACCAATGCTCACATTAGTCCCGGTTCGTGACTGAACCGGGACTAATGTGAATATTGCTGTGTGACCAAAGCCCTGTTTTCTACTAGTGCTAGCTAATTTATTTTATTAACTGTCTGATTTCCAAATTGATACGACGCTCAATTTCAAAACTTTTTTAGCACAAATGTCACGCGATTAATTCATTGCATTAATTGCCTGATTTTAAATTATTATTTTGGCGTGAATTTTTCTATTTAAATGAACCCAATAAATTGCACAAATAATTCACTAGTTGGCTAAATTTTTGCATTAATTACTTGATTTTTAAGTTAATTTGGCGCTCGGTTTTCAAATTGTTTACGCATTAATGACTGAGTGCGAACAACTACATACACTCGTCTTTAATAGTACATATACAAAAATAAATTCCATTTTTATCCTTTAGTTTTATGTTTGTGAAAGATTATACCCTACTTAACCAAAAAATATCCCAATTTTACAAAATTTAAGCAAACTGCTGACACTTTTTAACCCTTTTTTTCTTCTGTTTTGACTGGTGGCTCCAAGTTTCAGTGTTGACTTGGCTTGCAACGTAAAGGGGTTAATTATAGAAAATATGAAATGGCTAATATTCGTGTGTATTTGTCTGAGAACACTTGGCTTGCAACGTAAAGTGGTTAATTGCAGAAAATATAGAACGGCTAATATTCGTGTGTATTTGTCTGACCCTTGTGTAGGGCATATATAGGATTACATGCGAGGGAGAGAGACTTGAAGAAGAGTGCAAGTCATACATGTTTAAACCTATTCTATCTCTAACTTTTATATCTATCTTAAACACAGTTAACTTCTAGCATTCCCCCGGTCGTAGCTGGAGTGAAGCAGACGATTGCGACTGAATTTGAAGTCTTGCGCTTCTATCGTCTTCTCTGTGGTGCCATCATCAACTGCGTCTCTTATGGGTTGGCACCTAATGATAAGAACTGAACCTCGTGGCGAGATTCGATCTGTTATAGCGGCCCGGTCTTTCACGGTACTCCACCTCTAGCAGCAGTAGCCTCTCGCCTGCGCACGCGATGTACACGAAGTAGAGGGTTTGAACCTTGCGGCTCAGTTTCGAAAAAAAAACCTTGCGGCTCAGCACGAGAGAAACAATCTAGACGACGGCACCTCACGCGCAAAACAATTTCCTCGCAGAAATCGCAACAAAGAGGTTATCTAAAGCTACCTCAAAACCTTGGGGTGTCTACCTAAAAAAACATATGTTTATTTCATACCAAAATATAACCTAACTCTTACATCCACGCACCATGGATTTAAATAACGACTTGACTCTAGCCTAACCCCTCACGCACGCACATGACTTTGAAAAGAAAATAAACTAGTACTAAAATAAAAGACTCCAATCCTTTTACATTTTAGATTGAATTTTTTTCTAGCTAACAGACCGAACAATATTGAAGGAGGACCCCAGCCCGTGTCCTTCAATGACATAAAATCTCGTACTAGCAGCCTCGAAGTCTTGCCAAGTTGAGAAGCCTTCTCTACGTGGAACTGGCCAGAATAGAAATAAATATTTTTCCTTGACGTTGTTGACTGAGCCAAATATGTCACATCTGACTTGTTCCTTTGCATCAATGTAGGTTACGTTCTCTTTCCAAATATTAATGAACGTTGATTTCTCCTTGCCAAAACGAGCTTGGTCAATATAACATGCATAGCTGCTGTCTTGATTTAGCACGTCACCTTGCATGTAATTATTCTCTTTTAATGCCCGTCCAGAGACGTTTCTTTCTTTAGCGAATTGACATCCGATTGTATTTTGTAAACATCAACAACACTTGCATCCGCCATATCATCAGCTGCAACTACCATAGTTAAATTACCCATGGTGGTGTCACCTAAGGCGGTGATTGCGTCCTCTTCTGGTGCCTTTCTTGTCTCTCCTCTACCCCCAACAGTCAGAACGGAGGTGGCGTGGACGCTAGTGACAGCGCGGACGATGTTGCCTGGAGTTGTTGTCGATGAGTAATTGTACATGTTGTCCTGTATGTCGATGTCAAGGTAGCCGATCATGATGTAGCCGTGGTCGAGGTAGTCATGTCGATGATATTGACGCTGACACGCTGTGGATGATGATGCCGCACAAATACGGAGCCGTAAAAAAATGCGCTATGTTGTATATGACGGAGCTGTAAAAAGATGTGCTATGTTGTAAATGACGGAGCTACAGTAGTGGACAATGCACCCTGTGGATATCAGAGGGTGCCGTCGGTGATGAGTTCACTGGTTTTTTCAGGACCAGAGGAAACCCATCGAGTACACATCGATTTTGGCAGAACCGTGTGACTGTGAAAGGGGTCGTCACTTTAGTGACGCCATGCCAATGTAGTCGTCTCATCGTATATGATGCGGTCGTTACCGCCGTCGTGCCGCGGTTATTGCCATCATCGAAGTCGTGTCTATCAAAGGATGCTGGAGATGTCCACCTTGTGGATGGACGGCGGTGGTGTTTTCACGAAGATGTTGATGAAGACCAATGGCGGTTGATTTCTAGGGGCAGTGCCCCCCCCCCACCCCCCACCCCCAACTTTGAAATATTTTCATGATTTTCCTTTAGCCCTCCCTGAACCTTTTCCCTAGCTCCGGCACTGATGAAGACCATTTGATGTATACCTTGTCAATGATGTGTCGGCGATGACGTTGCAGCGGCGTGTCGACGATGATGCCATTTGAAGGGCCCCCCTGTCGCGACGAAGTGTCAACGCCGTGTCATGCCACAGAAGTCGATGAAGAATTCGCATTCGTTTCACACTGCCTGGCGTGTGGATGGTACATTGGTACGTATTGGAGTCGCTTCTTGTTAATGTTCTCTCGATGAAGTGTTTTTTCCTGGCCGTGATCGATGTAGTCGTACAGTGGGATGTTGATGTTCGGCTGACTGTAAATCCAGCTTGATGTTGGTGTTGATGTAGCATGCGGAAGTTCGCCCTCCCGTGCGGTCGACTCACCAAGTCGAGGGCCGTCCCGTGTTCGGCCTTTTGCAGCAGAGGAGGTGCGTGTCGCGCTGCGTTTGTGCGGATGGTCGACAAAGCAGCAGGGACGGCAGTCAGGGATATTTGGATGACGAACAGCCAAAGTGGTGGTGCTCGGAGATGCATACCTGAAGCTAGCCAAATCCATCCCATCGCTGGCTTGAAGTAGCACATGGGCATGCAGGCGCGTCGGTGGTGCAAGGGGCCATCTACTCCCTTCTTCTAAATACGAGTCTTTCTAGAGCTTTATATATAGGAAAACGTTTGCAGCCGGTCGACCGGCTACCTGTTCCGCCGGTCGCTCGCGCACATGTACTGGGCCCACGGGTGCTCTTCTCTCGCCACATACCTCATCACGTGTCGCCGTTCCCCTTTCTCTTATCGATTTGACCAAGACGCCGCAACTTTCCCTATCTTCCTCACAAATCACAGCCATCGTTGCGCACAATGGCCACCAATCGCTGCTGTAAATCGAGAGGAGGCAGGTGCTGCTGCGAGGACTCCGGGGGGAGGGAGGTGCTGTGTTTTTTGGGCGGTGGTTTTGCTGTCGAATCTGGTGCTGCGGCTGCCGGGGGTCCCGACGAAAGCTGGCCGGAGCCAAGGGAGACACGAGGGCGAGGTGTGATGCGGGGCGACAACGGAGGTGCCGGAGTGCCACAACCGCGCTGTGCCTAGAGCTTGGACCGGCGTGCCGAGGTGCGGGGGCATGCTGGAACCGGCGAGGCGGAGTGCTACCACCGGCGAAGAGCGGTGCTTCAACCGGATTCGGCAAGAGCTACTATCAGCGTCAATTTTTGCTACAACTAGGATTTGTTTTGCTGGAATTAGTGAATTTTTTTGCAAGGATTTGTAATTGGGGGTGTTTTTGGCTGGAACCAGCTCCAATTTTTGCTGCTACCATATATGATTTTGCTACAACCATCCTTCTGATTTTTGCTACTGCCCGTCTTTGATTTTGCTAAAACGAGTTTCAAATTTTTGCTACCACCGCCCTTTGTTTTTGCTGCTACCGTATTTGATTTTTGTTACCAGCCTTTCTTTTTGTTTTTCTGTTGGATTCATCTTTTTGCTGGAACCAACGAAGTATTTTGCTGGGAGCAGCAAATTATTCTGCTGGAACTGGCTTCTTCAATAGCACGGCCATGGCGACCGCTTTCCTTCCCTCGCGCAAGATGTGCCAGGGGAGCAACGAAATTGGCAAAGCTAGAACCGGCACACAATTTTGCTGGAATCGGCACCCAATTTTGCTGGGATTGGCTATGGTGACGGCTACGGTTGAAGCAACGAACTAGCGAGGATGTTTCAACCTGCAGGCTTTTTTGCTGGAACCGACTGCGTGTTTTGCTACATGGGGGCAGACACACGCGGGGCATGAGCGATGCGATCATCGAGCCGGCGAGGGGGTCCGGCGAGCTGCGCCGACGAGCGGTGACTGCGAGCCGACGACCGGCGCCATGGAGCCAGAGGCGGGAGGCCGCGGGGGGAACAACTAGCAAGCAGGGGACATGCGCGACTGGCGTCACTCGCGAGAAGAGAAGGAACTTGCGCGAGGCAATTCTGTGGTCCAAGACGCGTGCATCGGGCGGCTGCGCGGCGACCGGCCTAAATTTGGGCCGGTCGACCGGCGCCTAGTACTGGCCTTATATATATATAAACTATATACGAAACAAAATAAGTGAATCTACACCCTAATATATACAGAGTAGTATGTCTATATACATCCGCATGTAGTTCATATGAAGTCTCTACAAAAACTTATATTTAGAAATAGGGGAGTGTCTCTGTTGCATGCTTCATCGAGCCCTGCGATGCACGTGGTTTAACATGACGTTTAGGACGCGGGTGGCGCAGTGCGCCGTGGTCGGCAATGCCGTCCATGTATACGGGGTCTTTCTTCGGCGGGCGCTGGAAGGCGGGGTTGGCCTGGATCTGACGCGAGAAGGTTGCGGCGAGGCGCTCGTTGCCTCCTGGCTGGGCGAGATGCAGCGGCTGGGCTTGTGCGCTGCTCGTCCGTGGGGCGTGACAGCTTCGCTGGGTGATGGCGGCGGGCTCGGCCGGCTGGTATGACGGACCTGGCCGTGGCCTGTCCGTGGCGGCCTGGCGCTTGGCGCGGTGCCGCGCGGCGACGGTGATGCGGCGCTCTCCCGCGTGGAGGATCTGGTTGGTGCCCTATAGCTCGGTTCGATTTCGCTGATGGCCTCCGGTTCGGCTGGATCTGGCGGGTTTAGCCTGATCTAGTCCTCTATCAACCCCAAGGCCCGGTGGTGGTTCGGACTGCGGCTAGTTTTTGGCCATGTCCTGAGAAACCGGACCGGCGGCTCTATGCCGAGACCGGGAGGTTGACCGCGGTGGCGAGACCGGTCGATGTCTCTACGGTCCATGGCTTGGTGATCATGATTCAGATCTGATCGGCCGAGTGGAGTAACTGCAGACTATGCTGCAACGATCTCGTACGGTTTCATGACAGCGATGGCAATCGGAAGATCTTCCAAAATCTAGTGGTTGACTTTGGCGATGAGATGCAAATTATCAACGATGACTTGACGTGTAGAGGGATGGTTGTGCAGTTGCGCCGGACTGCATGTAACTGCTGGAATTGTGGAAAAGTGATGGCGACAACACTTGAGTGACTTCGATGGTGGTGTTAATCAAGCACCTGGTCACGAGCTCCGGGGTGAAAGCCTAGGTCTGACCAGATGATGGTTATACCTGGCAATGGCGATGTTCTTATGTCGTTACCTTGTTGAAGGCATTGCTCGGATATGTTCGGATTGATTCTTCGGGGTGAAAGCCTAGATTCTGGCCTTGGTGGTTCGATCCGGTGACGGCGACGCTTGAGTGTCGCTACCTTGTTGAAGGCGTTGCTGTCGAAGAACCTCATCGTCTATGTGATGTCATGAGATGGTTGGTGCGGACATGGTCTTTGTTGTAATTTGCCGATCACATATCTGATCATCTTGGTTTTTTTTGCCTGCACATAGCTTTGGTCTTATATGACTTTGCTATTTGCCGGCGTGTTTTTGGGTGCGTGCGTTTGTGTTGACTGTGTACACCCTAGCTATGCAGAGGTCGAGCGTGTGCTCTATGGGTTTATATCCTCTTGATGCTCCTGTTTGAGCCAATAAATCCACCATTTGTTGAAAAATACGCAACTCCTGGGTTGGAGTTGGATGTCGAAGAAGCTACACGCTCGCCCCATCGGAGGAGAAACGAACCTTGTAGTGCCGCCATGCACGTCAGGTGTCAATTTTGCACTGCTTGGTTTCACCGTTTTGAGGATCGCCAGATTTATTCGTAGCTAACGGGGAAGAAAACTTTTTTTTTTGCGGGAAAGCTAATAGGGAAGAATCGACCTAATATGATTGGATCTGTCTGGAATTTTAAAATTGTGAATATTTAATCTATATAAGAACTAATATAATCTATGAAACTGATCAGATGCTTATGTAGGGCATATATAAGATATGTGAGGGACTTGAAGTAGAGGGCATTGTCATACATGTTTTTAAACCTATTCTATCCCTCACTTTATCTATTTTAAACACAGTTATACTCCTAACATTAATTACTACGGTTAACAATCCACCTTTGACCTAGGCAGCCGCCGCCTCCAAAAAACTAAGGTTTTCTGCCTCCTGCCGGCGTCGGCGCCGGTCCGTCCCGTCTCCGGTGGCCTTAGGGCCATGGAGACGGAGTGGATCTCAGCCCTTGCCGGTGGGAGGGCTTCGTTTATATATATTTTTTCAAGCTTTGTTAGGGTTTGTATCCTGCTCAGGAAGGCGAGACGGCGGCGGCTCCCTGAAGATGGAATAAAGGTCTTCCCTCCTAGTCCCCGTTTCGGTGATGCATCTATCATCATCGGTGGGCATGTGGAGGTGTGTCTCCGGCGGATCTGTCATTGGTGGATTTGCTCGGATCTATTCGTCGTTCGTGTTCGTTCGTGTGTCTTCAGGATGGATCCTTTTGATCTACACTCTTCATCTGCGGCGGTTGCTGTTCTGGTGCGTTGGTTTTATGGGGCCTTAGCACGACGACTTCCTGACTGTCTACTACAACAACGTTTGCCCGGCTCCGGCGAGGGAGGGGCGATGACAGCGGCGCGCCTTCGGCTCGCTTCAGTGCTTGTAGTCGTCGCTAGGTGGTCTATGGATCTGGATGTAATTTTTATTATTTCTAGTGTTCGTTGTACTACCATGATTGAAGATGAATAGATCGGAAGTTTTTCCAAAAAAACATTAACTACTACGGTTGATTTTTTTATTCAGTTCACTTCGGTTTTTTCAGCACAAACCACCGGCCCGTTTGATGTACTCCACCAGCTCTGCCCCACCGGCCTCCGGCCGCCGCACCACCACTATATCCTAGCCTGGATCATGTCCAGCTCACCGATGTCCAACACGGACGTCCTGCCCATCGTTTAAACTACTGACTGATTTTTGCGTCTTCATGGAAATGTTCAATTTTCAAGGAACTGGACATGCAATCATGTGAAAATAATTTGAAGTATCAAAGCAATAATTAGAAAACCCTCTTTAATTTGAGACTTTGCCTGAGGGAATTATGGTCGGTTTTACTAAATAGTCTTCCTTGCCATGATTTCGCACACTCATGTGCCATGTCCTATTAGAGCCCTTGTCTTCCCGCCACATCCACTCAGGTCCCCCTCCTGCTCATCCTGCATCGCCACTCTTGCTCGTTGCTGCCATGCTCTCCCGCCACACGCCACCGCCACGGAGTCGATCCTCCTTCTCGATGGACTCCTCGAGAGCAACCTGTTTTTCTAGACTAGACGGAATGGCTTGGTGCGGTACGTTTTGCTAGCCGGTTACCCTACCTCGTATCCGTGGCTAATTCGATGGAAATTTAACTGTGCACTGGTGGCCTTTGTCTACCTCCAACTCATCTGCATATTATATGTCCCTATCTCAATTACAAGTAATTAACCTAGTGGGTAGCGGAAGCGGGGGCACCTAACCACTTGGTTGCAAGCTTATGCACCTAACCAGTTCACCCATCAGACCGATCTGATGGAAGAGACTAGGCAATGCATTTATACGTCAACACTATCCTCATGCGTGGCTCCCTCATGCCTAAATATGGATCGAAAGTAGGCTGCAATTTAATTGCGCCAGGCGGGTCTTGAACTCAAGACCTGTTGGCTCTGATACCATGTAGAAGTGCATGCTCTAGCCAATGCAACCAAAAGACCGATCTATGGAAGAGGGCTGGACATTATACTCGAACAAGGAGAACCGACATTGGCCGAACATGCCATTTTACGATAACCAGGTGTAGTATACTGCCAAGGATGTGTATGCGGCGTATGACATCTAGATGTGCATCATCAACTTCAAAAAGTGTCTGCTTCAAATGGAGGATCGGGAGGGGAAGAAGAGGCACACCCGGGTCATGTAGGTCTGTAGTTTGGAAAATTTGTTAATCTGTTTCTACAGTATTATGTTTGTGTAGTGCTATGATTTGTAATTAAAAGCCTGATGTACGTATTTGACTTAGTGTGTAAGAAGATAACACTATATTAGTCATGTGATTTCGATCAACGAAATCTGCCCAAAGTTCAAACCTATTGGGCCAACTAAGTTGTCACTTTCCCAGTTTGTCCAATACGTGTATGTAGAATTGTTCAGACTTTTTTGATAAAGTCGATATTTTTGGCTAGTTTTATAAAATGCTGTCATATGTAGGTCAAAAGTGGTCATTTCTAAGCAACTTAGTTTTGAATCATGTAAGATTTTTATGACAAGCTCATGTATCAATATATGGACACCATGCCAACTTTGAATTTTTTTTGATAACTTTCATTTCTATTTTTTTCCTAAAAAGTTGAAGAAAATGCTTCCTGAAAATCATTATTTCTCTATGTGTATCCTATTCAGATTTTTATCATAAGATATTGTACTACCTGTGATCCAAATTAATTGATGCTGCTTTAGTACAACAAAGTTGTACTAAAAGAGCTTCAATTAATATGTACTAAGGGAGTACCAATTTCTTTCATTTTTTAGTAGAGGGGTATTCTATTTTGCTGAGTATCGCTGGAATTATCATTGTATGGCCCGACTTGCATTCTCTCCACGTTTTGGACTATTTATACTCCAGTATATACAGTTCACGAGTTCTGTCGACAACTATCTCTGGTGGATGTAGGACGAGGGGCCACCGTAGGAACCACTCTTTGATAGGAACTCCTCCGAAGATGAACTTTATCACTTTATCAGACTTTGTTTAGAGACGGCTCATTTTCTAAAAAAAAGAAGAAAGCCCCCGGCCTCTGCATCAGTTTAGGGACGGCTCATTTCTTTGTTAAAGACTCGATTAATGGTCTACCTCTGACTGTGAAGTGTACTCTGCCTAGTCAGCTTATGATGCCCAGCTCTTTGGTAGAATCGCCCAACCCCACCTTGAAACGGTGTGGGAAATCTAACCTGAGGGAAAGATCAATTTCCATATTTGACTGCTTTTTACAAAACAGACTCTTACTGGCTGCTTTCTTGGAATTGGCCCCATATCATCTTGCTGCCCCATGTGATCAACTTCTGGGATCGGCTGCCCACCTTACCCCTTCTGTGATCATGTATGTAGTCAATGAAAAAGTAGAACACCTGCTACTTGCAGTCAAAAATACCCGTATCCAACATTTGGATATCACACATTTACAGTATGTATGTACCAATACACTACTGGATGCACTTGCATTTATACACTATATAGTAGTACTAATGCCTGTATATCCAACATTTGGATACCCAGATCGATATCCATCTCAGACATTCAATGCAAGCTCGAAGGAACCTCTATAAATAGCAAGCGGATGAGTTCACATCGATCCCATCCCATCACAAGCAAAGCAAAGCGAAGCCTAATCGTGTTCGTGTTGGCCATGGGGTTCAACAGGGCACAGTTGTTTGCCGCCTTCGCCCTGGGCTTGCTCATCATGTCCCACGGTAAGTGCAGATACCAACGCCACACCACACGCCCATCCTGTTGCTACTTGAAAAGATCCATCCATTCTTGTGCTGAAAACAAAATTATAATTCTGTGGTGCAGGTGCGGAGGCGTTCATCCCCGTCCCCGGATATGCCACTCCCCAAGCCATCTTTATCGTGGCTCATGCAACAACAGGAAATGCGTGGAGGTGTGCCACCACGAGCACTTCACCGGCGGCTACTGCTCACGTAAAGGGATTGTTAAAAGACTTCATTGTGAATGTACCATAAAATGCGGCCATCATAGTCCTCCACCGCCATCGGAAGTGCCGGAGCCGCCGTCGTCTGAACGGCCACCACCACCACCAAGAGTCATGTAGGCGAGAAAAGTTTATGGAGCCATGAAACACTCACTGAAAGGATAATATTTGCGTCTCCGTGGAAATATTCAATTTGTAAGGAACTGTATGCATCATTGATCGCATGAAAATAATTTGAAGTGCCGAAGCAATAATAAGAAAAACCTCTTTAATTTGAGACTTGCCTAAGGGACTTGTGGTCGGTTTTATTTTTCATACGCACGCTCATGTCCATATCGTATCAAGCCCTCGACTGTCAGCGCTTGGTCATCCTCGAGCGCTTGACCATCGACCTCCCCACGAACATTTCGGCAACCCTCAGCATGTGGACATCCTGCATAGCATGATCGTCATCCATCTTCGCTAACGCTTGGTCGCACATGCCGCAAGCAATTGGTGGTTGTTGTCCATGTTGGCAAGCGTTGGTCAGCCATGTCGCTGAGAGCTTACCGGCAGTACCAACGTCACCGAGAGTTTGCTGACTATCCTCAGCCACGAGTGATTTTGAATTTATTCCGCACGATCAACTGCCTACCAAATTAATTAATTGTTTGTCTAATTGGAAAAATGCCTACTAGTACAAATTATCTGCATGCTTAATTAATTGCCTACCAAATTAATTAGTTTCATTAATGACTCATTTTTTAAATTGATTTGGCGCAAAAAATCCCTAATTAAATGGACCTATTAAATTTCACAAGTAATTATTTGTCAAGATAAATAATTGCAGTAGTGACTTGGTTTCCAAATTGATTGGGTGCTTGCTCTTGAAATTATTTTCGCATTAATGACTATGTGCGAATGACTACGTACACATACACCTTTTTTTGTGGGAAAACATTCGATATATTCATCTCCAACCATGAGAGCAAAAAATAATAAAATTAGATCCAGATACATAGGCCACCTAGCGACGATTACAAGCACTGAAGCAAGCCGCAAACGCGCCGCCGTCATCGCCCCTCCCCCACCAGAGATGGGCAAAACTTGTAGTAGACAGCCGAAAAGTCATGCTGCTAAGGCCTCGTAGGACCAGCGCACCAGAACAGAAAGCGCCGCCTATGAAGAGTAGCGTAGATCAGAAAGATCCAAACTGAAGACACACAAACGTAGACGAACGACGAACAAATCCGAGCAAATCCACCAAAGGCAGATCCGCTGGAGACACACTTCCACACGCCCACCAGCGATACTAGATGCACCACCGAAACGGGGGCTGGGCGGGGAGAATCTTATTCCACCTTCAAGGAACCGCCATCGTCTCGCCTTCGTGAGTAAGACACAAACTCTAACAAAACTCGAAAACACAGTAGATATTCGATATTTGTCTTCAATGTGCGCGAGCCAAATGAGCTCGACTCGACCCTCACTTGAAAAGAAATAAGGTAATTATGAATACCTTTTATAGCTCGGTCAAAAAAAGAGCCAAAATTAGCTAAGACTAGTTTGCTTAATTTTGACTCTCTACATAGTTCAAATGAACATAGTTGGCATGTGAGTTGCAATACCACGAATGTAATTGGAATCATTCGTTTAACTTATTTTAAAATTTAACTTGATACTTTAGAAAAATACACCGTGGCGAGCGTGCCTATATTAAGATGTAGGAAAACATATCAAGATGAGTGAAAGCTGGACGGCTCCTCCCACTGGTAGAAAAAGCGGCTTCCATACGCCCCCATTAGTCCCCAAAACAATTGAACCGCGACAAAAGGGGTCTTTAGTCGCGGTTCGGGAGGAGACCCGCGACCAACTATCTGGGCCCAGCGCGCTCGGTCGACAGCTGGCGGACGGGAGGGGCTTTAGTCCTGGTTGGCCTGGCCAACCGGGACTAAAGGTCCCCGAAGGCCTTTAGTCGCGGTTGGCCAGGCCAACCGGGACTAAAGGCCCATCCCTATATATAGGACTCAGCTCACTTCACTTCACTCAGCTCACTTCACAATTTTCAGAAGGGGGTGGTGGGTTTGCTTTTGGTTCCTCGTATGCACACAAGGTGTTCGATGAAATGCCCGAGAGCCTGAAACAAACATGATATGAAGTGTCCGAGCCACACTTGAGCTTTCTCATTTATTTTTCCTCCGCGATCGTGGTTAGCAACTTGAACCTTTCATGTGTCATTGATAAAATATGCATGTGTGTAGTTCATTGTTTAATTTGTATTATTTCTAGCTAGTTAGTTTAACAAATGCATGATGGTTAATTATATACTTTATATAATAATAATGCAGATGAATCGGCAATGGATGTACGGTCCCCGACTCTCCGGCGAGTTCACTACGGGTTTGAAAGATTTCCTCGTAGTGACAAATGCGAACAAGCAGCAAGGTTTTATTATCTGTCCATGTGCTGTCTGTAAGAATCAGAAGGGTTACTCCTCCTCAAGAGACGTTCACATGCACCTGCTTCGGCACGGTTTCATGCGAAGCTATAATTGTTGGACCAAGCATGGAGAAAGAGGGGTTAGAATGGAAGAAGATGAAGAAGGGGATGATATCGATGACAACTATCATGATCATTTCGGTGATACTTTCATGGAGGATGATGCTGAAGGTGGGGAAGGGTTAGGTGAAGGTGAAGACGAGGCACATGATGAGCCCGCTGATGATCTTGGTCGGACCATTGCTGATGCACGGAGACGCTGCGAAACTGACAAGGATAGGGAGAATTTGGATCGCATGTTAGAGGATCACAAAAAGTCGTTGTATCCAGGATGCGATAATAGTCTGAAAAAGCTGGGCTGCACACTGGATTTGGTAAAATGGAAGGCACAGGAAGGTGTAGGTGACTCATCATTTGAAAATTTGCTGAAAATGTTGAAGAATATGTTTCCGAAGAATAATGAGTTGCCCGGCAGTACGTACGAACCAAAAAAGGTTGTCTGCCCTCTAGGTTTAGAGGTTCTGAAGATACATGCATGCATTAACGACTGCATCCTCTACCGCGGTGAATACGAGAATTTGAATGAATGCCCTGTATGCACTGCATTGCGTTATAAGATCAGAGGCGATGACCCTGGTGACGATGTTGAGGGCGAGAAACCCAGGAAGAGGGTTCCCGCCAAGGTGATGTGGTATGCTCCTATAATACCACGGTTGAAACGTCTGTTCATGAACAAACAGCATGCCAAGTCGTTGCGATGGCACAAAGAGGACCGTAAGTCCGACGGGGAGTTGAGACACACCGCTGATGGAACGCAATGGAGAAAGATTGACAGAGTGTTCAAAGATTTTGCAGCTGACGCAAGGAACATAAGATTTGGTCTAAGTACTGATGGCATGAATCCTTTTGGCGAGCAGAGCTCCAGCCATAGCACCTGGCCCGTGACTCTATGCATCTACAACCTTCCTCCTTGGTTGTGCATGAAGCGGAAGTTCATTATGATGCCAGTGCTCATCCAAGGTCCAAAGCAACCCGGGAACGACATCGATGTGTACCTAAGGCCATTAGTTGATGAACTTTTACAGTTGTGGGCCAGACCTGGTGTACGTGTCTGGGATGAGCACAAAGGAGAGGAATTTGACCTACGAGCGTTGCTTTTTGTAACCATCAACGATTGGCCTGCTCTCAGTAACCTTTCGGGACAGACAAATAAGGGATACAATGCATGCACGCACTGCTTACATGAGACTGAAAGTGTACGTTTGGTTAATTGTAAGAAGAACGTGTACCTGGGTCATCGTCGATTTCTTCCCCGAAATCATAACGTAAGAAAGAAAGGCAAGCATTTCAACAGCAAGGCAGATCACCGGCCGAAGCCTGCGGAACGTACTGGTGCTGAGATATTTGATATGGTCAAGGATTTGAAAGTCATCTTTGGAAAGGGTCCTGGCGGACAATCAGTTCCGCGGGGAGTTGACGGGCACGCACCCATGTGGAAGAAGAAATCTATATTTTGGGAGCTAGAATATTGGAAAGTCCTAGATGTCCGCTCTGCAATCGACGTGATGCATGTTACGAAGAATATTTGCGTGAACCTGCTAAGCTTCTTGGGCGTGTATGGGAAGACAAATGATACAAAGGAAGCACGGCAGGACCAGCAACTTTTGAAAGACCCAGATGACCGGCATCCGGAATGGTTTCAAGGTCGTGCCAGCTACGCTCTTACCAAAGAAGAGAAGGTCATTTTTTTTGAATGCCTGAGCAGTATGAAGGTCCCGTCTGGCTTCTCGTCGAATATAAAGGGAATAATAAACATGGCGGAGAAAAAGTTCCAAAACCTGAAGTCTCACGACTACCACGTGATTATGACGCAATTGCTTCCGATTGCTTTGAGGGGGCTCCTACCGGAAAATGTTCGAGTAGCCATTGTGAAGCTATGTGCATTCCTCAATGCAATCTCTCAGAAGGTAATCAATCCAGAAGATCTACCACGGTTACAGAACGATATGGTCCAATGCCTTGTCAGTTTCGAGTTGGTGTTCCCACCATCCTTCTTCGATATTATGACGCACCTCCTGCTCCACCTAGTCGAAGAGATTTCCATTCTCGGTCCTGTATTTCTACACAATATGTTCCCCTTTGAGAGGTTCATGGGAGTATTAAAGAAATATGTTCGTAACCGTGCTAGGCCAGAAGGAAGCATCGTCAAGGGCTATGGAAATGAGGAGGTAATTGAGTTCTGTATTGACTATGTTCCTGACCTTAAGCCGATTGGTATTCCTCAATCGCGGCACGAGGGGAGACTAAGTGGAAAAGGCACGATCGGAAGGAAATCAACGATATGTACGGACAGTCATTCTATGACTGAAGCACACCACACAGTTCTGCAAAATTCCAGCTTGGTGGCTCCGTACTTCGAGCAACACAAGAATATTTTACGCTCGGACAACCCGGGAAAGCCTGAATCCTGGATTAGAAAGGCCCACATGACCCGTGGAAAGTAGGGTTTTCCCAGGACAATGACCCGTACTGTTACAGAAGCCGTAAGAGAAAGACGGACCGGGATGCAGATCTTATGACGAAGTTTGCATCGGAACTCCATGAGTTGAAGCAGACCGTGCATGAACTAGTAAAAGAAAAATCGGCTGCAGGGCCGCATGAAGATCATGAAGCGGATCGCGGAAGCCAGCAGAGCAGCGTGGCTTCCACGGATGCCCCGCCTGGTGCTAGTGCACCGATGATCGAGATTCGTGCACCGGAGCCTCACTACCCCGTGGATGATGTAAAGGAGATGAAAGAATGTGATCTGCATTATCCTGTGGGGAACGTTTCCACGAAGGTAGCTAGCGGCAGTGCTTTACCCTGTACACCTGGAGCACTCCACCACAACAACCCCATTGCATATGGCTATGCTCGTGTCACGGTGGAAGACATAGTCCAAGGATTTGAGGACCTGGAGATTGACAAACCTACACCCGAAGGGGAGAGAAGACTTGGAGATGTCAAGCGCCAGATCATTCTATGGAAAAAGAAGTACATAGTGTTTCCAGGCGACGCGCCAAGGCTAGCAAGTCCACCCCCCTCCGATGGTGGTGGTGGTGGCGGTGGTGGCGGTGGTGGTGGTCGTGGTGGTTCACCTACACCTCCTTCACGCCATTCGACGCCGTCCCCCGATCCACAACCTCCGGCGGGTACGACGCCCCCCAATCCTCCTCCGGCGGGTACGACGCCCCCCAATCCACCTCCGGCGAAGAAGCAGAAGCAGGCGGACAGCAAGGAAACCCGCTCCTGGACTATTAACCCGGACCCTTATGTACCTAAGACCACAAGGGTACCGGAGCCATCACTGAAGCCTCTCCTCCCAAGGCCTGGGGAACTTAGTGAAGCTGAAACCAAATTGGCCGCGTCTGCTGATTATGAGAAATGGAAGGCGGATATGAAGGCGATAAAAGAGCCTGAGCCCAAGCAAGTATTCACTGAGAAGCAAAAGAAGTGGGCTAAGGATTTTTTGACGACACCGTCCCAAGCCGAGCTGAATATGCCTGACGACTATGGACATGAACTTCGTAGGCAAGCAAAAATATTGAGGGAGGAGAAAGAAGAAAGTAAAAAAAGCGGGAAACAAGTTGACCTGCTCGGGATGCAGAAGAAACAATCGACCCCCCCCGCTCATAGTGAAAGCCGGTCCGGAAGAGGACCCCGAGATCATAGCAGCTGCGGCAGCACTTGGATTGACTGTAGCGAGTGCCATGAAACAAGCGTCCGAGATGGGTTTGACTCTTCGTGCCTTCTTCGGCCTTGAGGATGCGCCAGTATGTGAGATAGCATTACAATATGTGCGGAATGGGCCTCTCGTCGAGCCTGCGCGGGAAAAGAGTCTACCACCACAAATGCGAAATCTGCTACGTTGGTACAAGCAATTCATAACATGGGCCGACAAAGAATATGTTTATGCGGATGTTACAGATGAGCATCACACCAAACGGTACTCTGTACAAGTTCATATGAGTGAATTGTTCCAGCTGTTCAATCTGCGCGACCTCGACAAATCTATGCTGAGTTGCTACGTTCTGTAAGTGATTTATTTCTACCTCATCTCGTTCTTCATTGCCTGCACTATCTATCTATATATATATATAGTCCTAACTATATTGTTGCGTACGCTACTATGCAGATTGAAGATTTGGGAATGCAAAATAAGAAACATCCATGATGTTGGGTTCATTGACCCACATATCGTTAATGGACATGTGTTACAACATCACCCCGAAGACGTGGAGAAAGACTTGTACAAGTTTATTAGAAAGCATCAACTCAAAAGTCATATTCTATTTCCTTACCATTTTGGGTGAATGTTTCTCTCTTGTGCCCATTCTCTTTTGTTTACTCCATGCATGGTATGTCTAATCGATGAGTTATGCATGACTGTGCATGTAACGTGTCCGCAGGTTCCACTGGATTCTGCTAAATATTGAACTTCACACCTCCAGAATTCTAATCATGGACTCTATGGATTCGGATCCAAAGCGTTGGGCCGACATGAGAAAAATGCTGCAAAAGTAATTATTTTCAATCATTGAGCTCTATATCGATCGGTCTCTTTCGTTCATTTCCTAATATCAAGTAACTAATAACTCCCTTATTCATTTAATTTTCTTTGCCCTGTAGGATTTGGAGACGGTTCTCAGAAGAAATTGTCGGTGAATTCAAACATGAGCTAGATTTCAGAAGGTTAGTTAATGTGGATAAGCAGCCACCGGGGACCAATCTATGTGGATACTATGTTTGTGAGAACATCCGGAGACACACCTCTGAGCGGAAGGCATCGGATAGCGTGCGGAACGCGACGGATAACTTGCGGAGGAGGCTTAGTCCAGAAGCTCGCTTCCGACCAATTCAAGAAGAATTAGCAGGATTTTTCATGAGGGAAGTCATCAATCCTAAAGGAGAACACTATACCGAGGACGAAGAAATTTATATGCATACCCGGGATTGAAACTTGTTCGAAGTTGTATATGGTCATCCATCCTAATTGTGTATGGAAACTTGTTCGAAGTTGTATATGGTCACCCGAGATTGAATATATATTATATATTCCTCTTGAATTCTTCTTGTTTGAAATTTCATATGCATGTATATAGTAGCGTAGAATATGTGTACTGAAACTTCATCAAAATTAAAATAAAACACAAAATAAAATATAAAAGAAATAAAACACTACAAATTAAAAAGAAACCAGGTTTAGGGGGGCTAAAACCCTAAACCTGCGGAGGAGGCCTTTAGTCTCGGTTAGCCACGAGAACCGGGACTAAAGGTCCTCCGCCCCGACGGACCACTAGCGCCCACGTGGACGGGCCTTTAGTCCCGACCAGCCACGAGAACCGGGACTAAAGCCTTTAGTCGCGGTTCGTAAGAGGCGCGACTAAAGGGGGGTATTTAGTCGCGCATATTTAGTCCCGGTTGCACAGCCGGGACTAAAGGCTGTTGCGAACCGGGACTAAAGGGCTTTTTTCTACCAGTGTCCAACTAAACATCCGCCGTGACATTTGTGTTTGCCATTGTGGCCATCTGATGCCATGCTCCACCATCGCTGAAGTAAACACCGGAGAAGAATGACGCGGCTGATCATCATCCCATAAACAAGAAACACCATCACGTGATGGTTTTACTTTGTAGTAGCCGCGTACCAGATCAAAGTCTTGGCCGAATCTACACGGCCGAGGACATGCTCTAGGCCACCGTCGGACGTGGCCAAGGAAGACATCCAACTCTGGTCGCCACACACCCAAAATTACCATTGACTGCATTATATATACTCCCTCCGTATCAAAATAAAGGACGTGAATAGGCAGCGCGCGGGCGCTAGATGGAGTGCCCGAGCATACCCTTTATATTAGGAAACCTATGTGCCACGTCATCCTACTATGTCAAAAAAGGAAAGTATATGAGCCTGCAACCTCACGCTGCCTCAGTCAAGCACCCACGCGCATTAATTTTCGGGTTTTAAAAAATTTAAAAAGCTATAACTTTTGATTCGAGCATCCGAATCAAGATCCGTTTTCACCGTTGGGTTTCTCGTGATGAGCTCGTCAAAACTAGATCCCATATGAGCTAAGGGGACCGCGTCCCTTAATTTCCGGAAGAGATACTAACGCGCATGCATGTGCTGACACACTCTTTATTCCGTTTTATTTAAAAAAAAGTAATAACTTTTCAACCGAGCGTCGAAATAAAGATCCGTTTTCACCGTTAGGTTTCTCGCGACGAGATCTTCAAAACTAGATCCCATATGAGCACGTTTTGATAATTTTAAAAAAGAAGCAACTTTGATCCTAAACGAGGCAACTTTAGTTTTAAACATAAGCAACTTTTATTAAATTATATGTACTAATGAATTTATCAAGCAAGTATGTCATATACCACTTAGAAATCACGGCAAATAATATTTTTGACCGTATATGGGCAACTAAGCATCTTCGGTAGCCAACTTTGGTGATGACAACATATTTTGATAGGATAGTTGCATGGATTTGCCAGGACAGTTGCTTGTTTTTGTTATTGAAATTGTTTGTTTTTTGTTAAGATGGTTGCTTGGTTTGTTAGGTCAGTTGCTTGGTTCGAATTAGAAATTATGCATTGTGTGTTTTGATAATGTAGCTGCATGGATTTGCCAGGACAGTTGCTTGGTTTTGTTAGGATAGTTGCTTAGTTTTGTTAGGACAGTTGCTTGATTTATTAGGACAATCGATTGGTTTTGTCATGACAGTTGCTTGGTTTACTAGGACAGTTGCTTGGTTTACTAGGACAGATGCTTGGTTTGTTAGGTCAGTTGCTTGGTTTTTACACAAACCAAGATGATAGGAAGTCATATTAGACAAACAAGAAGAATTGCTTACTGATAACACTAAAGTTGCCTATATACCACACAGAGTTGCTCAAAAAAAAGTTCATCGAAACCTATCCATATGGGATCTAGTTTTGAAGAACTCGTCGCAAGAAACCCAATGGTGAAAACGGATCTGAATTTCGATACTCGAATCAAAAGTTATGGCTTTTTAAATTTTTTGAAACTCAAATTAATGCATGCGAACTGACGTGGCAGAGCATCTTCCTAATCACGCGGGGGGACAACAGAGTGTGATTGTTTTCGCGCGCGGGCGGCTGATTTCCGTTTCTGGCTGTCTGGTCGCGCGCGGGTGGCTCCTTCCTTTTCTGGGAGAGCGCTCGGGGCTGCAATCGGGCACCCGTGCGCTCGCGAGCCACGTCCAGAAAAAAAAAAGGTGCATTTGTACATTCAAATGCAACAGTAAAGCCTCACCACCGCCGGAACCTGACGTGCCTGAGCCACCGCCGGTACAAATCTGATGTTCTGGAGCCGCCCTCTAGGGAACACAAGAAGAAGCTACCGCCGGTTGCCGGCCAACTTACTGAGTGAGCAAATGGTCCAGTCCAACGGTATGAGAAAATGATTTTAATAAGAGAGGAATTAATCAACGCTTGATTTGTACACATGCATAATTGATCGCATGATAATAATAATAATAATAATAATAATAATAATCTGAAGTTTTTGTTTGAGGGATAATAATAATCTGAAGTGAATCATCAACAAAACTCGAGTGTCTCAATGCCAAGTGTTGGTTGTCAACAAGTGGTAGTGGTAGGTTAATTATGCATACTAAGTGAAAGCCTGACCCAATGACGCATCCAACTCGCGATCTATTGATGTAGCTAGCATTTCCCCAAAATAAAAGATGCAGGTGGCATTTCCAGCTCGACACGGTTAGAATCTGTCAGGGAACTAAGCTCCATCTGCCCAAAGGGAGCTCCAACAGACGGGCAAAGAAATAGGGTAGTAGTACCATTCACAATGACCGAACAAGAGGATCTTGTGCAACTCGAAATACACCAAGCAATGATCGATCCACAGGAACAGCACGGTGCCTTCAGAAGTGAAATGATCCAGGCGGGTGGTCGTTGTTCTCCCGGCTCCCGTCGTCCCCTTCTCTGGAGGCCGGAGTAGCGGTGGATGGGGAGCCGGGGCCTCTCCTGTATTTAGTAGTTTTGGTTCAGGGTGCTTGCCTGGGGTTGCCGTGATGGCGCCTGGCAAGATGTCGTTACAGTGCTGCCCACCGCTGCCTTTTTTTTACGAAAATGATTTAAAACTTATTATCAAAGTTCATCGAAAGTATAAAAAATCTAAAACATAAGAGAAATTACATTGAGATTTGAAGGCTACCGAACAACCATTACTACCGCTAGAAGGAGGTACCGACCCCGCTATTGTCGCTCCTTTATCGGAGCCGGCTTGAACTTGCAATGACAGCCGAGAAGTCTTCGTGCACGTGCCACTAATGACTAGCGCCCTGGAGCCGCGCAGTCATTGCCGTTCAACCGTTGCATAGATCCGAAGTACCTCACACCAAATCTCGTCACATGACGAGAAATCCTAATCTCACTGCCCTAAGGAGATGGCAGGAATCTACGCCGGGGATGCATCGACTACATTTAGACGGACGAACTTGAGAAGGATCGAAGCACGAAAGACCAACTCAAAGAAGTAGCACCGGCATCTGCCCAAGCGCTGCACCTCCAAGGACTAAAAACCGTAACCTAAACTACCAACCGGTGTGGAGGCACCCAGATTCTCCTCCCCGCCACTGAGCACCGGAGTGGCAGGCAAAGGGGAGGCGAATCCATGGGCTCCACAGTGAAGTCTGGGGATTCTTTTGTCCTAACGGCCAATGATTAGGGGAGGAAAATGAGAGGCTGCCCACCGTCGCTTGCATAGTGCACGGTGGTCGTCGATATCATCTTCTGCTCTGGTTCCACGGTGACGTGAAAGGGAGGCAACGGTTCTTTCGCTAGTTCCCTTAACAAGCACGCACTTGCACAAGATCAAGCCTATCTCGTGTCCTCCCCTCCTTATTTTGGCCATCATGGCGATGCCACAGGTGGAAGAGCACGACATGACTTGGGCTTCTGATGCAGTGAGGTATTTTGCCAAGATCTGTTAGAGGGCCTCCAGCATGCCTCCCGTTTCTACATTCATCGTGGTGGTGGAGGCATGGACGCGGTCATTTGGATGGGGTTCAAGGGCTCATGGCGGTGGATTTGGAGGAATTGTGGTGCCTCAGGGTGGGCGTTCGGGTTTACCCAAATTTCGGGTCTGGTAATTCAGATTTTTAGAAATTTGGGTTTCTAAAATAAACACCCAAAATATTACTGAAAAAAGAGAAACCCAAAAATTCTGGTTTAGGTTCGGGTATTCCTGAATTACCTGAAATAGCACAACAAACAAAATGACAGCATTAACTCGTGGCATACTGACGGCTGATGCAGCGCTCCCCTTTGCTTCCCTCACTCAAAGGTTGTGGGATGTAGCCTCACCTTGTTTACTTCTCATGGAGGCAGGATACTGGGACTAGGAAGTCATCGACCTTATTGCAGGTGGAGGTGGTGAGCCTCGCGCGCGTCACAGACAGTGGCAGCGAGGTGTAGATGATGGTGACGATGTCGGCGAGGTGGAGGGAGTTAATGAGGTGGCCAACCGCCCGGCTGCATTGCACGCTCGTGGTTGCTAGTTCGGGACACAGGATGTGGCCGGCTGCGTTGCATTGTTGCCGCTGGTTCGAGAGAGACGGAGAGGAAGGAACGAGGCGCCCATGGGAGAGAGAGAGAGAGGGAGAGAGAGAGAGATGGACTGCTCGACTAGCGGCACAACATGCGAAGTGGGTGGGGGTTGCGACTATGCTCGGTCGACCTAGGGAAATCAAGGCCTTATTCTTATTCACATATTGGGCTGGGTTGATGCCAGAAGGTGGAATTTTAATTGGGCGGTACCATGAGTTGAAACCCAAATTTCCCAATAAAATTGGGTTTCTAAAAATGTAACCTGGTTTAGTGTTCTGGTTTTTCGGGTTAGGGCTAAATTGGTTCTGGTCTGGGTTTTTCAGGTTTGGGCGTTGGGTATCGGGTTTTATGCCGATCGTGTGTGGTGCCCTTGTTGGTCATGGCCTGGTTTCCTCCGAGGGGACACGTATCTTGTGGTCAAAAGGGGACCAATTTCATTTCTTCTGACCATGATACTAGAGATGAGACAAGGTTGCTTAAAGGCGCAGTCAATGCCATGCTGTCACGGAGGTCTCGCCGGCTCAAGTGGTGTCATTCGTGGACCAACGAGACTAGGTCCATCGGGGAGCAAAATCGGAGCCGATTGCAATATACGTTCTTTGTTTTTGTTTGGGGCTTCTTTTGCAAGATGCATAATCTAGTTCGTAATTTTGAGTTTCCTTTGGATCCTGTTTATAAATTGTACTTTGTTAGATTTCGTATTGTAGCCCTACTGTGTAAACCATACCTTATTGGTATTGGATTTGTATGTCATCATTATATATATATGTGATAGGCCACTTCTTTGAAGGTTGAGCAAGTTCCCCCAAAACCTACGTTTTACATGATATCGAGTCTAACCTAGGTCCTCCACCTCCAGCCCACCCGCCGCCGCCGCCGCACCAAAACCCTAAACCCTAGGGCTGCCGCCGCCGGCGCCATGACCGCTTCCGCTTCGAGCGCCGCCAGCTCCGGGTCTATCCCCGTGACGCTTGCCGCCCTCCTCAACCTCCCACCTCGCCCCCTGGCTCCGTCAGTGCCTCAGTTCTTCGGCACCACGGCCGTCGGCTCCCTGTTTTCAGCGCCGATCCCACCGTCACCGCTCGCGACGGCCTCAGCACCAGTCGCGCTGCCGCCGCCCGCGATGGCCTCCTCTGGATCCTCCTCCACACTCGCCGTCATCCCGGCGACCTCGGGGATCACGGCACCACCCGCGGCCGTGATCCCGATCGTCCCGGTGCCGCCACCCGCGGCATCGGTCGCGGCCGTGGATCCTGTCACGGCTCCGCCGCCAATCGTCCCTGCTGCTGGCACAATCACGCCCACCGGGCCGTTCCACTTCGACAACTTGATCGCCATCCGACTCACGCCGAACAACTACTTGTTCTGGCGCGCCAAGGTCCTACCGTTGCTACGCAGCCGGTCTCTCCTCCGGTTTGTTGATGGTTCGCTACCATGTCCTCCGCAGGTCATCCCTACCGTCCACGACCCGGCCATCAACCCGGAACACCGTATGTGGGTGCAGCAGGACCAGGCGATCCTCTCTGCCATCCAGGATTCCCTCGGCAACGGGGTCGCTGGCCTTTGTCTCTTCGCCGCCACCTCCATGGACGCCTGGACGACCCTGGAGCACGCCTTTGCCCAGGTCTCTACCTCCCGCTCGATGGCCCTTCGCAGCGAACTCGCCGACATCAAGAAGCTGGACTCCTCCGCTACGACCTACTTCAACAAGATGAAGGTGCTGGCGGACACGCTCACCTCTATTGGTCGGCCACTTAGCGACGAGGAGTTCGCCGGCTTCGTCATCAAAGGCATCGACGCCGACTACGACAATCTCGCCGAGGCCGTCCACAACGCCAAGCCAACGATGCCTCCTCACGAGCTCTAATCACGCCTCCTCTTCACCGAGCAACGCGTCGAGGCTTGTCGCTCCTCCGCCACCATCACCGCCCAGCCGGCGGCCTTCTGGGCCTCTCGTGGCTAGCGCCCACCTGCCCCGTCACCTGGCAAGACAGCCCCGCCCCCTACATCGACCCTGGGTGGGGGGCCTAACACTAGGGTGGTGTGCCAACTATGTGGTCGTGAACGCCATGTCGCCTCCAAGTGTCACCGCCGCTTTCAGAGGAGCTTCCTTGCCATCGGCAACGACGGCAAGGGCAACGAGCGCCAGTTTGCCATGACAGACTTTGGTCCTCCCGCCGCCGTCCCGGCTGCCCACATCGCTGCCGCCCCGTCTGCCCACATCGCCGCGAAGTGCAAGGAGCCGCGTCTCAAGCAGGGATACACACCATCCTACCCCGTTGATCCGGCCTGGTATATGGACACCGGCGCTACAGATCACATGAAGAACGAGCTCAACAAACTCTCCACCTACCAGCCCTACTACGGGCACGATCAGGTTCACACCGCCAATGGTGTAGGTATGCCCATCTGTCATATTGGCCAAGCATCTCTTTTAACTAGTCATCCCTCTAGGCAGCTCCATCTTCGTAATGTTTTACGGGTACCCTCGGTAACACGTAATCTTTTATCTGTCCCTAAGCTCACCCTTGATAATCATGTCTTATGTGAATTTCACCCTTTTAATTTTTTTGTTAAGGATCGAGCAACCCGGGACGTTCTGCTTAGTGGCCGCTTGAGCCAAGGCTTGTACCGTTTGGAGGATCCATCCGCCCCGTGCGTCTTCAGTGGTGTTCGTGTGTCGCCTTCCCAGTGGCACTCTCGCTTTGGTCACCCCGCCACACCCATCGTTCGCCACATAATCCACCGTCATGAGCTGCCATTAGTGTCTAGCAATAAAGAGATGTCCGTGTGTGATGCCTGTCAGCAAGGCAAGAGTCATCAGCTACCTTTTGTTTCATCTACTAGAGAAGTAAAAAAAACCCTTGAAATTGTGTTTTCTGATGTGTGGGGTCCGGCACAAACATATGTTAGTGGTCACAACTATTATGTCAGTTTTGTTGATGCCTATAGTCGCTTCACTTGGCTTTATCTTCTTAAGCGCAAATCTGATGTGTTTGATATATTCATACAGTTTCAATTGCATGTTGAACGTCTACTCAAGCATAAAATTATCCATGTTCAATCAGATTGGGGGGGGCGAATATCGCAACCTCAACACCTTCTTTAATAAGCTTGGGATCTCTCATCGTTTATCATGCCCGCATACACATCAGCAGAATGGCGCTGTTGAGCGCAAACATCGCCATATAGTTGAGACGGCCTCACACTTCTTGCTCATGCTTCTGTACCCTTTCGTTTTTGGAGTGATGCTTTTGCTACCGCGTGTTTTCTCATTAACAGATTACCTACGCGTGTTCTTAATATGAAAACTCCGATTGAGCTTCTCTTAGGTGAAACTCCTGACTATACCTTTTTTAAGGTGTTCGGGTGTGCCTGCTGGCCTCATCTTCGTCCTTATAATGATCGCAAACTTGAGTTTCGCTCCAAAAAGTGTGTGTTCTTAGGGTATAGTTCTCTCCATAAAGGCTACAAGTGTCTCCATGTCCCAACCAATCAAGTCTACATATCTCGGGATGTTGTTTTTTATGAGACCGTCTTCCCCTTTTCTGCCATGCCTCAGTCATCCACCACAGCACCATCTATGCATTCATCTCCTCTTATGCCTGGCCAATTTGAAGATGTTGCATATTCGCCTGTGTTGTTACCTAATCATGGTGCAGGAATTGGACGTGGAGCTCGCCTGGAACTCCTCCCTGACGGACCCGCTACGTCGCCTGTGGTGCACGTCGATCGGCCGGTGCATGCACCGCCTCCCGCCCTCGACCCCGCACCAGGCGCCTCGTCTCCAACGGCACCTGGGCCGGAGCCCATGCTGGCTACTGCAACCGGGCCAGAGCCTGCGACGACCTCCTTTGAGCAGTCTCCGTCGCCACCTCCTCGCCCGGACTCCCCTCCATCGTTGCCCTCGCCATCCGCGCGGGCGTCCTTGGTGCCTACTTCGCCCGGGTCTGCAGCGGCTCACACGCCGCCGGGGCCTACGTCGCCTGGCCTGCTGTCGCCTGGTCCGCCGTCGCCTGGCCCGACGTCACCCGGTCCTTCTTCGCCGGCATCCCCTGGACCGGCCTCACCTGCTCCGGACATCCCGCCGGCCCTGGTGTTTGCTCCCCCGCGGCGTCCACACACTCGCAACCGCAGTGGCATTGTTCGTCCCAAGGAGCGCACCGATGGCACGGTCACCTATCTTGCTGCTTGCCTGGCTCATGCTGTGGATGATCCAATCGCTGAACCACGCAGTTATCAAGCCGCTATGAGTATTCCACACTGGAGGGCTGCTATGGAACAAGAATATCATGCTCTTATGAAGAATAAGACCTGGACACTTGTTCCCCCTCCGTCTCGCGTCAACATCGTTGATTCGAAGTGGGTGTTCAAGGTGAAGAAACATGCAGATGGTTCCATTGAGCGCTACAAAGCGCGCCTCGTGGCTAAGGGCTTTAAACAGCATCAGGGCCTGGACTATGAGGATACATTCAGCCCAGTTGTCAAGCCTACCACTATTCGACTTCTTCTGTCTCTGGCAGTTTCTCGCGGATGGTCTCTCCGCCAGCTTGATGTGCAGAACGCTTTTCTTCATGGATTGCTTGAAGAAGAGGTTTACATGCGGCAGCCACCTGGATTTGTTGATCACACTCAGCCTCATCATCTCTGTCATCTGACGAAGGCCATATATGGACTGAAGCAGGCTCCCCGTGCCTGGCATGCTCGCCTGGCTTCAGCTCTACGCACTCATGGGTTCATTCCTTCGACGGCTGATACTTCACTGTTCTTGTTTCAGCGACCGAGTGTGACCATGTACCTCCTTGTGTATGTGGATGATATTGTCCTGGTGAGCTCATCTCCGACGGCTGCTGATGCTCTTGTGACTGCACTTGGTCGTGATTTTGCAGTTAAGGATTTGGGACAGCTTCATTTCTTCCTGGGTATTGAGGTCGCTCATCAGTCTCGTGGCAGTTTGGCTCTCACCCAGAAGAAGTACTCTCTTGATCTCTTGCGCCGTGCTGGTATGCTCAAGTGCAAGCCATCGCCTACGCCCATGTCCTCCACTGACACCCTTTCTGCTGCTGATGGTGCTCTTCTCTCTCCTGAGGATGCTACTGAGTACAGGAGTATTGTTGGTGGCCTGCAGTATCTGACGATCACGCGTCCTGATCTCTCCTTTGCGGTTAACAGGGTGTGCCAGTATCTTCATGCTCCTACTGATGTACACTGGTCTGCTGTGAAGCGCATACTGCGTTATGTGCGTCTCACTGTCTCCTTTGGTCTTCACCTGCGCCCCAGTTCCTCCGGAGTTCTTTCTGCATTCTCTGATGCTGATTGGGCTGGGTGTCCAGATGACAGGCGATCCACGGGGGGACATGCTGTGTTCTTGGGTCCTAATCTGATCGCCTGGAGTGCACGCAAGCAAGCCACTGTTTCTCGCAGCAGCACAGAAGCTGAGTACAAGTCGGTTGCCAATGCAACTGCTGAACTTATATGGATTGGGTCCCTACTTCGAGAGCTAGGAGTTGCTCAGCCACATCCTTCGGTCCTTTGGTGTGACAACATCGGTGCTACGTTTCTGTCGTCAAACCCGGTGTTCCATCCACGGACTAAACACATTGAGATTGACTATCATTTTGTGAGGGAATGTGTTGCACAGAAGCTACTACAAGTCAGGTTTATCTCTTCAAAAGATCAACTTGCGGACATCTTCACCAAGCCTCTACCTTCTCCCATGTTTGAGGTCTGTAGGCGCAATCTCAACCTCCTAGATACTTCAGGAGTGAGTTGAGATTGAGGGAGGGTGTTAGACTTCGTATTGTAGCCCAACTGTGTAAACCATACCTTATTGGTATTGGACTTGTATGTCATCATTATATATATATATATATGTGATAGGCCACCCCTTTGAAGGTTGAGCCAGTTCCCCCAACACCTACGTTTTACATACTCGCATGCTTATCTAATCAATATTGGGTCTTAAAAAAGAGTGAAATAGTATATTGTTCGTGTGTTTCTCTAATTTGCTGTAGCATAGCGATGATGAGCAATAGATTTTTAGAAAACGAACCTTACTAGGATTTTTAGGAGATCCGTTTTGCTATCTTTTCTGTTAAGAATAGGCTTAAAAAAATCTTGTGTGGGCCTTGATTAGATTTTGGAAACTTAGAGCATCTACAGCCGCGCTGAGCAAATCAGGCCCCTCAAACGCTTGCGGACGAACCCGGAGGCATCCGCGGGCACTGACCGGGCACGCCTCATATTTGCCACTCTGCATACATGTATCTCATATTCGGCGCCTTATCTCCGTACTACACATGCAACGTTGATCTACTCTACATGATCAAACGACGGACAATAAAAATCGGCTGCAAAGGAACATAAGATCGCTGCAAACAGATATTACCAAACTTGGGCACATCCAAAAGATCATAGTTCGTCACCGGACAAGTTCTTAAACTTCTACAACTAAAACGATATAAAAATTGAGGAGGGAGGGACGGACATTTCCTCGCCGGGCCTTTGCCCTTCCGGTCGCCGGCGCAGCTGTAGGCGTCCGCGGCTGGTGGAGGGTCTTGGTCATCCGACGAGGAGGTGCAGCTGTCGCCGTCGTCGGAGTCGGAGTTGGAGAGGACGAAGAGCCCCTTCATCCTACTTCCACTTCAACCTGGCGATCCGAGCCTTTTCCGCCGCAGCCTTCTTCGCCTCGTGCTCCGACCGCTCAGTAGCAAGCCGGAGCGCCTTGGCGTTCTTCCATCAGAGGCGGCGAGCGTTCATCTCCTCCGTCGTGAGGACCCATGCAAGGAGACGCGCGTCCTTGTCCTGGCCAGCCTCCATCCCGCAGCGGCGGCGCGCGAACTCCTCCGCCGCGTCCCTCTCCCGTGAATGCTGCCTCTCGCAGTGAGCAACGCGTGCCTGTGATTTCGGAGTGCGTGTGCGGACCGGCGGCGTGGGCACCAGCAGCCACCGCTGCCCGCTTGGACAAGCGGCCGGTGGGGGAAGGAGATGGCGCGGGGCCGGTTCGGATTGCGCTGTCCTGGCATCGTTGCGCGCGGGCCGGGAGGGTCCAGCTCTAGCATCCGCGCTATGCCGGCGCGGGAGCTGCGGCGACACTCTAGATCCGGAGCTGCCGCCGGTCTCCATCTTGGACTTCTCCAGCGCAATGCAGAGGGTCATCTCCTCCTCGTAGTTGAGCTCGGAGTCGGAGTCGCTGCCGGAGCTGGACATCATAGTGGATGGGATCGAAATTGGAGAGCGAGATGAGAGGACGGAGCGAGAGAGAGAGTGTGAGCTAGGGTTCGGAGTGAGGCGCCCAGATTGGGTTTTTTTTGTGAGACATATGTGGGGTCAGTGGTGGGTCGGGCCTGTCAGGCGGACGCGCCCAGGCGTGCCTGGGCCGCCCCATATCCATTGTATATTTGGGTTGGATATGAGGCGTGCCGGTCAGACATGACATCTATCCGTGGTTTGAGAGATTCGTTTGGGTCTATTTTTGGTCACCGATCAATGAACGGACGGCCTGCCCGGGTGTTTGAGACGAGTATAAGAGGCCCAGATATAGATACCAAGCCAAATGACCACGTTGATCGACTCCATGTTAGCTAGACTAGCCGCTGAATGAAGATGTTGCATTATTAGGTTGGAACGCCCTTCAGATCTGGGCGTTGAATGACGAAGCGCTCAACAAATATCTTTTTAACTTTTTTTGGGATTTCTTTTTCGGGATTCTAGAATCTCACTCGACTAAGGACTTAACGAAGTTTTAGTCGATGCTATATTCGTTAGATCTTATGTGGTGATTCATGTAAAATTTTGTTTTAATTTTTTTCTTTCATAGTTTCAGTCGACTGAGATCTAACCACATCTTTTTTATTTACCGAAACATATGTATAGGCGTTTTGCATTAGAGATGGCCTTAACATAATTTGTTTTCCACGACGAGTTCTCTCACAGATTTTTTTTCATGTAAGCAACTATGAGTAGCCAAGTATTATTTATGTTTTGCTCTTACACTGCCACCAATGTAATTGCACCAAGAGCCAGTAGAAGGTTTTTTTGGCGGGGTAGCACAAGCTTTTATTTAGATACACATGATTAATTACTGGAGATAGATACTATACACAAATGCTTGTATCCAATATTTGAATTTCCATATCCTCTAAGACATTACACAAATGCTTGTATCCAATATTTGGATTTCCATATCCTCTAAGACATTACACAAATGCTTGTATCCAATATTTGAATTTCCATATCCTCTAACACATTACACAAATGCTTGTATCCAATATTTGGATTTTCGTATCCTCTAAGACATTACACAAATGCTTGTTTTCAATATTTGGATTTCCATGTCCTCTAAGGCATTGAATGCATAGCCAAGAGGAGTGCAATAAATAGCACTCAAACCCCGTTCTTCTCCTCACACCATCATTCCAACAACTTATTTTGAGCACTTGGCCATGGCGTTCAGCGGCGCCCAGATGCTCGCTGCCTTCACCATGGGCTTTCTTCTCATGGCCTTCTGTAAGTTGATATAGCAGATTTTATCACATTGCAATTCCATGCAATTTTAAATCAATCGATGAAACAACTGCGACTATAATTTTCTGGCGCACACTCTAATTCTATGTCACATGCAGGTGCGGAGGCTCGGGTATGCATGTCCCCTAGCAAGTCGTACAAAAGGAGCCCTTGCAAGAACGTTCGCTGCACCGCGGCCTGTCACAAAGAGCACTTCAAGGGTGGGTACTGTGCCACTAAGAAGTCAATTGTTGGCGATGAGCTCAACGAAGACAACGACGACAACTTCTTTCACAAACAACCTAAGAAAAAGACGTGCATGTGTACATTTCAATGTAGTAAAGCCCCACCACCACCGTCAGAACCTGACGTGCCAGAGCCACCGGGTGAACCTGAGGTGCCAGATCCTAAGAAGAAGCCGCCGCCGCCATATGTACGTGATGTGCCGGAGCCGCCCTCGGGAGAAAACAAGAAGAAGCTACTGCCAGCTGTTGACCAGTGAGCAAATGGTCTATTCTGCCCGTTCGTGGAAAATGATTTCAATAAGAGAGGAATTAATCAATGCTTGACCTGTACACATGCATAATTGATTGCATGAAAATAATAATAATCTTGGTACTGTTAAAGGGAGTATGTCGCTGTGATGGTCCCACCTTCTTCCACCCCCCCCCCCCCCCCCCCCCCCCCCCCCCCCATAGAGCCAACACTGATTTTTTTCTCGTACAACCCCACACATCCAAGGACCCAACACCTGTTTTCCCCTAAAAACTGCTAGACCAACGAACGGGCTACTTTCCTTTCCAATCAAAACCTACCACGTTAGCTCTCACGTAAAGTATGTCAAAAGATTTTCGTAGATGTAGCGTTATCCTTCATCCCATCCACGCTCGGATAAAAGAAAAGGAAAAGTCAATGAGATCCCGCGAAGCATGAACACATATCCACACACCCCATCTCCCCAACCATGTCGCCCACGATCACGTATCTCTCCCCTCACCCGAGAAAATTTGCCGACGCTGCTCCACTCCTCGTTTGCCTCATGGTCCTGGGAGCACGGCCGCTAGGATGGGGGACGGGTGGGAGCGTGCACTACAAGAAACCTGTTAATCCATGACGGATTTCTGGTGACATTTTCAGAAACTGTCATGGATGACCTGGTACAACCCCGCAAGCCCGCTAAAGCCCGTCTTCCTGTTCCTGTATAAAAACCTAACCCTAAATTCTCCTGCTCAGCTCCCGCTCTCTGTCCTCCTTGGCCCCCTCCCCCGTCTCCCACAGCACGGCACCACCCACCACTCCTCGCGTGCTTCCCACACCTCGCCGCCGGCCCTCCCCCTCCCTTCCCCTTGCCTTGTAGCTCCAGCAACAACCAGATCCGCCGTAATCCCCACCCATCCATCCTTCTCGCGACACATCTTCGACCCCTTCGTCCTCTAGTCCGACTAGATCTACTGCTCCTGGTCTCTAGCGCTCGCCCGCGACCCCTAGCGATGGCTAGGGTTTCGGCCGCGACATCGTGTCCAGCGCTGCGCATCTTCGACGACTCCTCTCCGCCTACACAACGCGTCTCACACAGCTCCTCTCCGTCCACATCGTGCCCCCTCGCGCCCATCTTGCGGGCTGCACGGTGCTGTCGCTGTCCAACGTCTGGCGACGGGCGACCAACTACTGGGCTGCCATCGGCGAGACCTTCTTCTCCACCAAGGTTAGCCCCCCGCCTGACCCAGGTCACACTAACCTCATCCCTGATGCCCCCGCCCCCTCTCGTGATTCAGTCTGATCCCCCTCACGCATGTGTGCAGGAAGTGTAGGGCCCAACAGTTTGTGAATCGTTTCTGAGTACTTGGCATTCAAGGAGCAGCTTGTCGATGAGTAGTAAGTTCAGGATGAAATCTTAGCAGCGTAGGTAACTTGTTCATTCTACTTGTACAACCTTCTGAATTCATTCTCTCTATGTGGACAGCAGTTAAATTTGTGCTTGTGCTTGATTCACCCACTACTCCATATGCTGTCTTTGGGTTCAGAGTGTGTTGATGGCTCATCCAATTGATGAACTGTTTTTTAATCGCTGATGTATCTAAGGGAGGAAGACAGGGAGTGATGTAGTTGTGCAACTGCTTGCTTCTAAAACCTTATTATTTTGTTTGTGTTTTGTAAGACTGTAGGGCACACCTCAATTGGAAACACATCTGCACTAGAGCAATTTTGTTTCAGAATGCCACATTGGTGGTGATGTCTGAATGCAGGTAGCGCTAGCAGCTGTGCCACCGCATGGCGCACAATAGAGCTTAAGAGGGCAGCCGCGGTGGAGCTGCTCCGCGATTAACCAGGGATTAGTTCTCTATTGTCACTCCTATTATTTCCAGTCCCCAGCTCAAGTGTTACTGAACTGCACTTATTTAGTTCATCTAGTTCAGAGTTATGCATTTTTCACCAGGGTTTTCAACTAATTTGTTTGTGCCCCACTAATCTTGGTGGTTAAATATATCATCTTAAGCACTCTAATCGAAGTAATCCCAGTATGCATGTGGCTAAAATCAATAACTGATACATCCTAACCACTATCTCAGTATCTCTTAACAGAACCATTTTCCTTTTTATAGATCTATTAATGGCCATGGCTCTTAGTTATTTTGTATGCCATTTGAAGTTCAGTTGACAAACTAAGTGTTGTTTACTATTTTCAGTGCCCTGATAAATATTTAGTTTCATGTGTAAACTTGTTGAGACATGAACATCAGAATCTTACGCCAGCCAAACCGTCGAGCAGTGGCAATGCATCATGGATATTGTTTGTTAGTTACGCCATTTTGGCCGGATTTATAGGGCCTCAACTGGTGCTGCTATAGTACATGAGTTTTGCTATGTATGTTCTATTACATTATCACTTATAAGTCAACTTGATAAGACTTCCATCTGACACATTTCTGTTTGGATTAATTTGTAGCAAGCTCATGTTTATTGTTTTTTTATAATAGATACTTTATTATTCTCATTTGTAGGCACAGTAAGATTTAAGGATTTTAGAGAATATGCAATTGATTTTTGAAGTTTCTTCTAATTCTCTTATTTCTACTACTATCTATTCATATCTTCAAATGTCTAATGTTGTTGTAAATATGGTAGGTATGATTGGGTAGCAGGTTACTTGGTGCTGTCCATCACAATCCGCCAGGACATATAGTTGACATCACGAGGGTCGAGGACTAACAATGAATAACAACCTTAGTAGCTTATATGTTCTGTTGTTGTAAATTGGATTGTACTGGACAACTAGTTCCTAACCTTGCTGTGTGATATATTTTGTCAATATATGTTGTATATTACCATTTTATGGAGGATTTTATAAACTGCTCCGTTGTAGATACCTATAGATTTTGTAAATTGTTCTGTTGTGGATACCTATGGAGGATTTTATATATTGAACAATTTGTGTAATTTATTGCACTTTGGAAATACAGTCTTGGGCCAAAATTGGCAGTATTTTGTGTAACCCATTGCGCTGAAAGTGTATTGGTTCAAAATTGGAATGAAAGAAATCGACGAGACTAAATTTAAATTGATCCCAGATTCATGACGAATTTCGTGACGAAAAATAGTGTCCACATAGGCAGCCACGTCATTCCAGTTTGTCAAATGAAAATCCTACGTGGCATTGGTCCATGACAGTTAGTTCCGTCACAAAGGCTCGGGCCTAGTTTGGGCTTGGCCGGGCTTGAAGCAGATCCATGACGGTCAAGATCCGTCATGGAGAGTATGATGTCAAATTATGACGCGATATACATGACGGATTTCAAATCCATCATGGATGGGCATGCATGACAGTTTTTGGCTGATCCATGACAGTCAAGATCCGTCATGTATTAACAGATTTCTTGTAGTGGTGGTGCAAGATTGGAGGCAGAGTAGGGTGTCTTGCAGTGAAGATGTTCCCCACAACCACTTGTTCGCCTCGTCGTCATCGTCGTGGTTGTGGGAGCGCGGCCACCGGGATAGGGGCGGGGTGGGAGCGCGGTGCGCGATTGGACGCAGAGTAGGGTGTCTTGCAGTGATGCATCCACCAAGTTTCCCAGGCTGCAACGTCCTTTGACATGGATACAAGCGCATGCAGGGAGAGAGAACTGAGTGGGAGGTGTATGGGGTCAACGCCCCCGTTAGCTTGTTGCTCGCCGCTGCTGGACGAGATTATGGTGGGTGTCGATTTGAAGCGTGGGGAGAGAGCACCGAGGAAGAGCATCGCATTGGGGATCGATTTGGCCCCGATCCGGCTTAAAGGAATACAAGCCATGCCCATGCCACCCCATGGACGCACCTGACCGAGGTCGGGGCTTGCCGTGGGTGCATCCTGTAGGAGATATGCCCTAGAGGCAATAATAAATGTTATTGATTATCTCCCTGTTCATAATTATGTTTATGTTCCATGCTATAACTGCTGTGGTTCCCGAGCCCGTATATCCATAAAGGCTCTGGGGAGAACCCATATGCACGTGTGGAATAATAAACGGTAAAATGTATTCCTAGTCGTGCCTCTAAGACTAGCTCAAGTGTTGCATGATGATTATGTTTTCCCAATCATGGGCATGTCTATGCCAAGAAACTTTGAGGGCACAATGTCAGGAAGGACATTTGTGTTGAATCGACCCGAATTGATGCTATGCTATGAGATACATTCGTCACAAGTTAATGGTTTATAACACAGAGATAGTTAATATTTGCATAATTCCTTAGACCATGAGAGTATCGAGTTTCTTCATGCTTGCTTCATGAACTTTGGGGTTTGTTAAACGTCATCCGTAACTGGATGGCTATTACGGCGGCTTACGGGTTCATGGGAAAGTATGTTAAGTAACTTGATAGCTCGAGATTGGGATTTGCTCCTCCGACGATGGAGAGATATACTCGGGCCCACTCGGTGTTACGGTGTCCATCATCGTCTGGCCAGACACTTTGTGATTTGATCACGGGGATGCCGGAACACGAAACGAGAAAAGAGAACAAAACCGGTAACGAGGTAACTTGCATAGTGGACAAAGTGTTGGCCCACGGGGATGCAATAAATCTCACCTCAGGTGTTTGTGATATATCGTGAAGCAACAGGAATAGCTCACCTCAACTGGAGGTTCACTCGAATATTCATTCGTGTGGGTATAGGGGTCAATATGGGTGTCCACGGCTCCGATGTTGATCATTGATCGGAAGGGGTTCCAGGTCATGTCTATACTTCACCGAACCTATAGGGTCACACGCTTAAGGGTCATCTATCTGCTGAATACTAGACAGGGAGTCTGAGAGAAAATCACCGAAAAAGTTTCGGACACCGAAAAGTTTCGGACAGCGGAATCGTACCGCAGAGAGAGGTCACCGGATGAGTTTCGGTGAAACCGAAAAAGTTGTTTCGGGGTATGCCATTAAGTCAAAATGGTTTCGGCACATGCCTGATAATTCTTGGAGGGTGCCAGAATCATTCTGGAAACTTTTTGGAATTTTCAGAAATAAAAACCGAAAATGTTTCGGAGCTGCCGGTACCGCTTTGGCTGTTTTTCGCAGATGAAATTCACTAATCTGAAATTGTTTCAGAACGAATCCAAAATCATTTTAGTGGGTACTGGAATTATTCTAAGACCCACAGAAATATTTTCGGATTTAGTGGACGCGAAAAATTGTCTTCATGAATAGTGAAAACGCATTCTTGTTTGCTTTTCGCAGATGAAAATCACTAAACCGAAATTGTTTCGGAACGCGTTGAAAATTATTTTAGTGGGTACTGGAAATGTTCTGAGCCCACATAAATATTTTCAGTTCGAACGGACGCTGAAAAATGTCGTCATGAATAGTGAAAGTGCTTTTTGCTTGGCTTCTTGGAGAAGCCACCTTGAGGGCCTTTTTGGTATTTCCCCCCTTGGCTTCTTGGAGAAGCCACCCTTGGGCTTGGCCTATAAATAGGGGTGGAGGGGGCTGCCTAAAGGATCATCCCTTCTCACATACAAGTGCCATGCATGATCTGGCTTCTCTCTCCCTCCCAGCGAAATAGTTTCGTAGAGCCGAAAGGCTGTCTGGGTTCCGGTGGGAACTAGTTCTGGACGGCGAAGCCCTGCCGGATAGATGACACCGTATGTGTGCAACTCTGTAGAGAGATCGTAGTTTCGGTCTTAGTTCGTGAGTGCCTCCCGAAGGGCTGTCCGTGTGACCGTCCGAGTTTCGAAGGTCCTCCCGAAGGGCTGTCCGAGTGACCGTTCGAGTTTCGAAGGTCCTCCCGAAGGGCTGTCCGCGACACCGTCCGGGGGGCTGTTCGACCGCCTCCCGGAGGGCTGTCTGAGGAGCAGATGAGGGTATACATCCTCGCGGTTGGGAGGTTGTAAATCCTAGCTGCGGGGATCTGCACCGCCGATCGTCATCGACTCTACTTCCCGCTGCGCTACGAGTCGGTAACGAAAAAGATCAAACCTTGTATGCAGTCTCCATAGTGGTCCTGGGCTGGTGCGTAGGTCGGAATTTTTTGTTTTCTGCTGCGTTACCCTACAGTGGCATCATGAGCCGTGCTATGCGTAGATGCAGGTTGCGATCTAGAATACATAGAGATGTATGGGTATTGCATAATATAATTTGGAGTAGATGAGATCTATTGCTGAAAATTATTTATGCGGGTGACAGATGAAATCTGTTACCCGACGTTCTTGTTGCTTCCCTAGAATTTGCGTTTGCTCAATCTCGAGACAGCATGGTGGAATTTGACAAAGTTCTGGCAATCCGTGATCCTGATTGATCATGGAAGTGCTATCAGTTCTTTGGGTTCTCCCGTAGTCAAAAGAAAGATGAAATTCGCAGATGAAAGGGCATTGCAGATATGATCTGCACGGGGGTCATGCGTATGACGAAGTTTAGTATGGGGCTCGGGATTTAATTATCCCGTGTTTCATACACCCCGAGATGTTAATCTAGCAACCTGAATAATCATACTTGATGATAAAATGTTGGTAGCTGCGGTTTAAGTCAAAACCTTAGAAGCCACGTAAAATAAATTTTGCATAAACCGATTAGAGGCGTCTAACTTGGTTTTGCAGGATGTGCATGTGATGTGGTATAGCAGTGCTCATACTAATTCGATTATGTATGAGATGACTATATGATGTAATTTGATTAACATGACCTGCGTGTCATGATTCGGCATGATGGCTGGAGCCATATGATTGCACTTTAATGACCTGCGTGTCAACCTTGTTGTAATGCATTATTTTGTTAGCTATAGAGATAGCAATATTATCTGGTGCATCGACAAGGTGGTGGCAATCTTCGCGAAGGTGAACACCGACGCGAATGCCGAAGACGAAGAAATGAAATACTTCTCCGTCAGAAAGGGCTATACCATATCATGCTATTATGAATTGCCTGAGATGTTTATCCCTTATGATGCACCCTTCTTGATTGCGCGGTAGTCGCTTTTATTAGGGTGATCTCTCACTTAAAATATCAAGTAGTTAGTGTTCTCCCAAGTGTAGCACCGTCACGGCACCTATCTTTTCGGGGTGCGCCATGGATGCATGGGTACGAACGATTAGAGAAGTGTGAGGCGGGTGAGGTCAGACCTCGCAGCAAGATCACTTGGTTGTCTTGACGTTCATGGCAGGATCGTCCTGAGCTCGGAACACACGCATCGAAAGATGAGCAAGAGTCACATAGAGATGTGATCGGCAAGTTGGCCTACCGATTAAAATTCCCGTTATGAGATGATGATTCTATGGCGATGAATTGAAGTCTGGATCTTGTATCACTCAAAATTAATTGTGAGAGATATTGATTTGAGTGGGAGCGCACTGTTGAATTAACATGTTTAATTCTCAGTGCAATTAATTATGAACACTGTCTAAGTGTTTCTTGCATAATAGTTGTAGAATAATGGCTCGCATTTCCACCTTCCCTATTAAAATTGAATAGCTGTTAAATATCTGGTTAAAACTTTACGATTGGTAACGTAATATGAGGATTGTCCTCAAAAGTGCCGAGAAGGACTTTGTCCTATCGCATGCTTTCCGTATCCTCCCGCTAATGCTATGGATCATGTGACTCTCGTCCTTCGATCCAAAAGCTAGAATTCTGTTACGGTCAAGTGGAATATGTTTGCTTCCATGAAACCCAAACTTCGAAAGTTGGGATAGTTATATGATATTCATGGAACTGAAAATTATTTTCAGATACAAACAAAGCAATGTTTGTTTGCAAGTATTAGTAAAAGTGTTTACTATGCATTTGACTGTTGGGAAAGGGATCCAGCAGAACGCCTGTCATATAATGAAAGGTGAATAAAACAACAACTTAAAGAGAAAGGAAGTGTCCAAAGGGTGTTAGTATGACTTACACGCCTAGGAAGTCCGGGGCTAATGCCACTCTTAAGTTGGGTGCTTCTTCTGAGAGTAGGAGAAATACTAAAAGTTAAACTGTTAGAAGTATAAAGGCAAAAGGAAAGAAGACTGGAATATCCAGCTCATGTATGAATGTCATACAAGTTTTTGATGTATAGAAGGCTGGTCAAAGATATAGTTCTTGCGAATTATGGTTAAACATGTTAATCACTAATTCTTGGGTATTGTGAGTTCATCACAAAAATGCCCGCTCGATTGCATTCTGTTGCAACTCGATGTAAGAACTACTATGGCCTGAAAGACTAGCTAGAAATGAGGTTAAGGTATACACAGGGAACATAGTAAATGTTACTATACCTTCCATCGGTGTATTGCCGTCTGTATTTATTTTCATAATTCATTTAGAGTTTTACAAACTCTATCCCATTGCATAAGGTATCTTGCAAGAAGGTTGTTCATAAGAGAACTTTTTATGTTCGATGTTATGAATAACACAAGGGCCATACTTTCATTATGAATGAGATGTATGTTATGAATATTGATAATAATACAATACCTCTGGGTTTACTTTCATAATTCATTTTAGAGTTTCATACACTCTAGCCCATTGCACAATGTTTGTTGCAAAAGAGTTGTTCATAAAAACAACAATTGTTGTTAAGTATTATGAATAACATAAGGGCCATACTTCCATCATCGATGGGACGTATGTTATGAATATTGAGGGTAATATGATACATCCATAACACTGACGCTAAATGTCGCAAGACTAAAAGAATACCACACAAGTGTGGCACTACATTTGGTCACATTGGAGAAACCCGCATGGAAAATTCCATTATGATGGATTTTGAAGTCTTTTTGATTTTGAATCATCTGACACTTGCAACTTTCCTCCGAAAAGTGAAGTGACTAAAATACCGTTCACAGGCCATAAGGAACGAACAACAAACTTATTAGTGATCATACATTTGATGTGTGTAGTCCGATAAGTGTTGTTAGTGGTGGATTTATTTATCTTCAGAAATGACTCAAGTAGATATATGGATATTTACTTGATGAGACGTAAGTCTGGATCTTTTGAAATCATTCGAAAGGTTCTCAAAAATGAAGTAGAAGTTATTGTAACAAGAAAATTATGTTTCTGCAATTTGATTGCACAAAGGAATATTTGAGTTACATGTTTAGCGAATGTCTGATGAGTTGTGAAAGGGGTTTCATAACTTGCACCTCCCGGAACACCACTGCAAGTGGAAAGTCCGTGGAGATGTAATCAAACCATTTATGACATGGTAAGGTCAAAGATGACATAAATAAATTTGCCATTATCCCTTTTAAAGTGATGCTTTAGAGACTGCGGCTTTTACACTGAAAAGAGCTACATCGGGTCTGTTGAAATGAAGCCATGGTATGGTATGCCCAACCATCTTATATCTTTTCTTAACATTTGGAATATGGGGCTTGTGTAAAAGGTTACAAACCTATTCCAAATCAGACAAGTGCTACTTTGTAGGTTATACCAAAATGTTGGGTATTCCTCCCTCACTATACCGAGGCAAATAGTTTTGCCGCGAAACGGTGTGCTTTTAAAGAGAATGGTTCTTTCAAAAAGGTGAGTGGGAGAATAGTGCAACTCGACGAGATAAACAGTATCTACGTCATCAGATCAAAGGAAAGAGACCTTGGAAGTAATTCCAGAGTTTCCTACTGCGACTGATACGGAAGTCTCTACAATAAAATGTATGAACTTCGGTCGAACTTGCAGCTGAACCACGTAGGCAAGGCTCGTGCAAACCTCTCAGGTGCGCAAACGAGATATTGTTGTTAGACAACATTATACCTACGATACACAAGGAAGCGTTGATGGGCCCTGACTCCGGAATTGGCTAAATGCCAATACAACCCGAGTTAGTTTCCATATAAGTGATTCAAGATTAAAACCTTGATACACCTTTCGGAAGACTTAGAGTCTAACGAATATTTATGGAACTTAAAACTGATACGGATAAAATGTTTTATCCATAAAGCTCGACTTGTTGAAATAACAAGTTCAAGAGTTGACTACGATGAGGTTGTTTTCATCATAGCGATGCTTAAAGTCGGTTCGGGTTGAACTAGCAATTAATACATATTTCAATCATGAGATATGAAACATGGATGATAAAAGGATTTCCATCTGATGGAAATGAAAGCTAGGACTTGTATATGATACAGTCCAAAGTAATTTGTCGATCCAGAGGATGCTAGTAGGTATGCAAACTTCAGAGTTCCAGCAATGGACAGAAGAGAGCAAAATGGAGTTGGAATCTTCGTGTTTTGATGAAATGGTCAAAGGGGTTTTGACTTCATCAATGGGTAACGAAGATGCTTGTAATTCAAGAAAGTAAGTGGGAGCGTAATAATATTTCTAAAAACCTTATGTGCTTGGCACATTGGTAATTGGAAATAAATTTCTTGACACAAATTAGGACTTCATTTGAAAATAGTTTTTCGATGAAGTGCTTAGGCTAAATAGCCTCAATATTAGGCATGATGATCTATGGAGATAGATTTACCTAATGGGGCTAAGCAATGAATACATATTGACAAGATGCTAAAACCTTTTAGCATTTAAAACGCCAAGGAGTGATTCTTGCCAAAGTCACATGGAAAGAGTTTTTGCAAGACTCGGTGTCCCAAAACACTGATGAGTAAAATACATGATGCAGATTCCACACACTTTTGTGTTTGGATTAATCATGTATTCCATGGTATGTAAAACAACCAGATATGTCCGATACTCCCAAGGTGTTGCGAGTATGGATACCAAAGTGATCAAATTACTGATCATGGGACAACAGTGAAAGATGTCACAGAGTACTAGAGTAAGTACTGATGACATGGTTTTCTCGCAAGCAGAGATCATGAAGAGTTCGTTGTAAAATGTTACATCGATACAGTCTTCATCTTTTCTCCATGCGATTTTCGATTTAAATTAAGGGTTTTGTGTAACACACAATGTGGTGGCACCGTTAGTTGGAATTTGTTCAAACTAGTTACTGTGGCGAATTCTATAACAAGGGCTAAGTATGTTGACGCTTTAGAAGCGACAAAGAAGATGTTGAATCATATAGTTCATTCATGAACTTAGTATAGTTCCAAGATGGCTTTTGACAATGGGACACTACTGCAGGTAGTTGCTCCATAACTCAGTCTGAGGAATCCAGGTTCGACCTGTGATTCACATACATACAAAGCCAAGTCCACACAAAATATGAATTTTGTGAATGTGAAAACGCGAGGACATGCAAAGATACACACGGAACTGAAATCGTCAGATCCGTTGGACATCAGGCTATACCACAAGCGAAGCATATTTACACCGGTGTGCCACAGGTGTGAAGTGCATTAGCATAAGCTAGATTATTGTCTCTAGTGCAAGTGGGAGTCTGTAGGAGATATGCCCTAGAGGCAATAATAAATGTTATTGATTATCTCCCTGTTCATAATTATGTTTATGTTCCATGCTATAACTGCTGTGGTTCCCGAGCCCGTATATCCATAAAGGCTCTGGGGAGAACCCATATGCACGTGTGGAATAATAAACGGTAAAATGTATTCCTAGTCGTGCCTCTAAGACTAGCTCAAGTGTTGCATGATGATTATGTTTTCCCAATCATGGGCATGTCTATGCCAAGAAACTTTGAGGGCACAATGTCAGGAAGGACATTTGTGTTGAATCGACCCGAATTGATGCTATGCTATGAGATACATTCGTCACAAGTTAATGGTTTATAACACAGAGATAGTTAATGTTTGCATAATTCCTTAGACCATGAGAGTATCGAGTTTCTTCATGCTTGCTTCATGAACTTTGGGGTTTGTTAAACGTCATCCGTAACTGGATGGCTATTACGGCGGCTTACGGGTTCATGGGAAAGTATGTTAAGTAACTTGATAGCTCGAGATTGGGATTTGCTCCTCCGACGATGGAGAGATATACTCAGGCCCACTCGGTGTTACGGTGTCCATCATCGTCTGGCCAGACACTTTGTGATTTGATCACGGGGATGCCGGAACACGAAACGAGAAAAGAGAACAAAACCGGTAACGAGGTAACTTGCATAGTGGACAAAGTGTTGGCCCACGGGGATGCAATAAATCTCACCTCAGGTGTTTGTGATATATCGTGAAGCAACAGGAATAGCTCACCTCAACTGGAGGTTCACTCGAATATTCATTCGTGTGGGTATAGGGGTCAATATGGGTGTCCACGGCTCCGATGTTGATCATTGATCGGAAGGGGTTCCAGGTCATGTCTATACTTCACCGAACCTATAGGGTCACACGCTTAAGGGTCATCTATCTGCTGAATACTAGACAGGGAGTCTGAGAGAAAATCACCAAAAAAGTTTCGGACACCGAAAAGTTTCGGACAGCGGAATCATACCGCAGAGAGAGGTCACCGGATGAGTTTCGGTGAAACCGAAAAAGTTGTTTCGGGGTATGCCATTAAGTCAAAATGGTTTCGGCACATGCCTGATAATTCTTGGAGGCTGCCAGAATCATTCTGGAAACTTTTTGGAATTTTCAGAAATAAAAACCGAAAATGTTTCGGAGCTGCCGGTACCGCTTTGGCTGTTTTTCGCAGATGAAATTAACTAATCTGAAATTGTTTCATAACGAATCCAAAATCATTTTAGTGGGTACTGGAATTATTCTAAGACCCACAGAAATATTTTCGGATTTAGTGGACGCGAAAAATTGTCTTCATGAATAGTGAAAACGCATTCTTGTTTGCTTTTCGCAGATGAAAATCACTAAACCGAAATTGTTTCGGAACGCGTTGAAAATTATTTTAGTGGGTACTGGAAATGTTCTGAGCCCACATAAATATTTTCAGTTCGAACGGACGCTGAAAAATGTCGTCATGAATAGTGAAAGTGCTTTTTGCTTGGCTTCTTGGAGAAGCCACCTTGAGGGCCTTTTTGCTATTTCCCCCCTTGGCTTCTTGGAGAAGCCACCCTTAGGCTTGGCCTATAAATAGGGGTGGAGGGGGCTGCCTAAAGGATCATCCCTTCTCACATACAAGTGCCATGCATGATCTGGCTTCTCTCTCCCTTCCCGCGAAATAGTTTCGTAGAGCCGAAAGGCTGTCTGGGTTCCGGCAGGAACTAGTTCTGGACGGCGAACCCTGCCGGATAGATGACACCGTATGTGTGCAACTCTGTAGAGAGATCGTAGTTTCGGTCTTAGTTCGCGATTGCCTCCCGAAGCGCTGTCCATGTGACCGTCCGAGTTTCGAAGGTCCTCCCGAAGGGCTGTCCGAGTGACCGTTCAAGTTTCGAAGGTCCTCCCGAAGGGCTTTCCGCGACACCGTCCGGGGGGCTGTTCGACCGGCTCCCGGAGGGCTGTCTGAGGAGCAGATGAGGGTATACATCCTCGCGGTTGGGAGGTTGTAAATCCTAGCTGCGGGGATCTGCACCACCGATCGTCATCGACTCTACTTCCCGCTGCGCTACGAGTCGGTAACGAAAAAGATCAAACCATGTATGCAGTCTCCATAGTGGTCCTGGGCTGGTGCGTAGGTCGGAAATTTTTTGTTTTCTGCTGCGTTACCCTACACATCCGCACCGGCGCGGTGGCCTGCAGTCCCTGCACCCAGCATAAGCTCTGAGACCTGGGAAAGACGCAAGATCAGATGTTCCGCACAACCTGAACATGTGAGCTATGATATTTCTCCCGACATGTGTGTTGCTTCCGCTGGATGATGCTCTGTTGCCTTCCTAGCTGTCGTCATCTTTCCTTCTCTTGCTGCTCGATGAAGTTGGTCGTGATGCTAGCTTTGCATGTTAATTTGACAGTCCCTAAATTTATATCGGTCTACACACGTGTTTGTACCAATGTTCAAGACCTGGCTGATGATATAGTTTTAACTTATATTGATCTGATTATGTATACCTTTGGGGGGGGGGTATATGTATGTAAGTATACATTATTAAGTACTGGGGAAAAGAGGGGGATGTATTGTACCTCTATGGAACATCGTCTTTTAGCTGAATCTATATGTTTATTCAATCTGAACTTGGATGTTTTATTTGGCTTGTACTCCCCCTGTAAAGAAATATATGATCGCTTAGATCACCAAACTACCTTGTGATTTCCTATGCTGCAAACTGTAATTAGTTTTCTTTAGCTTCAGACTTTGGTACTATAGTTGGCTAATGGCTAATGCACTTAATTGGGATCATTTCTGGTCTGATAATAAATGCATGTATGTCTAATTTGGATCTTAACTAGAGCACCAACGTATGCTTCTAACACCTCTGTGAAAAATTATCGCAACTGAAGTATTGGACGCATCTATATATGGACATCATGCTAGCTTACTCCTTTGGTACATACACATGACAACTGAGATTGGAACCCCCTTTTGTAGTGATAATCACCGTAATCTGCAATTGATTCAGCATCACTTGGGAAAATAAGTGGGGATATTGTCATAAAAAATATTCCAATTTTGTGGAGCTTGACTAGCTGGGATCAATTCTTCCATTCCACAGTCTGCTTTGTTACGAAGCAATAACCCATGTCTCCACATGCTGCAGTTTCAGTTTCCTTGGATGTTGCAATGTATAGTTCAAAACTTCATCTGTGGATTTGGTTTGGATCACAAAGAATTGGTAGACATTTTTGCTAATTTACTAGGCCCTTTGCAGCAGCAGATTCCTTTTAATGTAGATATGCCATGCTTACAGTTTGACATGAATACTTCGTGTTGTGCTTCTTAGCTCTAATAGTACTTTGTGTTTACTTATACTAGCGGGCTGGGTCACTACTGGGAAAGGGATTATTGGTGAACCCTAAGGAGTGGCGGGCATAGTGGGTAACCCGCCACAACTATTTTTGAAAACAAGCAGTGGCGGGTAGCAAACACTGTCCGCCACAGCTAGAAGCTCACTTAGGAAAGGGGTTTGAAGAAAATATGTTGTCTGTGCATTGTTTGCGAGAATGATGTTATATAAACAATTGAATTGGGAGAGTTGCATAAGCACTTGTTGGCTGGTGGTTTCATGCCCGGTTATACGATATGGACAAGTCATGGTGAGGATGGGATGTCATGTGAAGGAGCGGAACATGACGAGGAACAAGAATGGATGATGGATGGACATGATGAACAATCTGACGGTGATGAATACGACGAGTCCGGTGAAGAGTCCGATGAAAGTGAGGAGGCCGAAATGGAGGAGGCAATCATCTAGGGCAAATTGGCGGGAATGGTGCACGATGAACACATGCAGGAGTTGATCATGAAAGAGACTAGCACCGAGGTAGCTTCTTGTAGAGAGGCTACCAAGCTGGCGACTCTTGTGAAGGACTTAACAGCCACTTTGTACGGTGGTTGCAAGGCAAAACACAAACGACTAAGTGTCACGATGAATCTTATGGACATTAAGGCAAAAAAAATAGCACAGACACTTCCGTTGATATGAATTTGAAGTATTTGCATGATGTTCTTCCTAAAGGCAACGTGTTGCCAAAAAGTATTGATGAGGCAAGGAAGTTATTGTGTCCTCTTGACATGGAGCCGGTAAAGTACCATACATGCAAAAATGACTGCGTAATTTACCGGAACGAGTACTCCAACCTAATAAGGTGTCCAACATGCAATTTTCCACGATTCAGGCGGGGAAACAACAGTTGGGAAGACAATGTTGATCGTAGAGCACCCGCTAGCGGTACTCCTTATAAGTTTGTATCGTACTTTCCAATCATTCAACGCCTGAAGCGTTTGTATGAAAACAAGAAGCAGGCAAAACTTATGCTTTGGCATTCTAAGAGGAATAAGTATGATAGAGTGATTAAACACGTTGCAGATGGTCGGCAGTGGAAAGCAACCGATGACGAGTTCCCTCATTTCAGTGGAGATGATAGGAATGTCATGCTGGGCTATAGTGTGGATGGTCTGAATCCCTTTAGTAACCAAAACAGCGCGCACAACACCTGGCCCATGGTTGTCTGCATCTACAACCTCCCCCCATGGGTGTGCACGAAGATAAAGTATCTACACATGGTCATGCTAATTCAACGGCCAAGCCAACCGAGTAGTGATTTGAACTTGTATCTGCAACTACTGAAGGAGGAGTTAGAAACTTTATGGACAGATGAGGGGGTGCGTACATATGTCGCTAAAACGGGTACGTATTTCCTATGAAAGTTGTGCTGCTCACGATGGTGGAAGACTATCCGGCATACGGTTATAATTCGGGTCAAGTTTGTCACGAGAAGTGTGCATGTGTTAGGTGCATGGATGAAACTCATTCTCTATATCTGAAGGCCTCTCATAAAACAGTTTACATGAAGTATAAGTCATTGAAAAGAAACATTTTGACAGATTTAATTTCCAGGCTTCTAATTTTTTTTGCGGGAAACTTCGAGCTTTATTCAACTATACTCTGTTCCCGCACGATCACCCAAAACGCTGGTCATGAGGAAGCCAGGGGAAGTCCATCCAGCAGTCGGTAATCCCCAGGGTGCAAGCATGCTTAGCACACAAGTGGGCCGACATATTGGAGTTTCTCGATACATGTTGAACATCAAAAGAAAGAAAAGATAAGGCTAGCTCTTCTATTTCTAGTAATAGCGGCGCTACGATGGAGCGCGAAAACCGTCGTGAGTGCCATAGCTGAACCAATTCTAAGCAATCTGTTTCCATGAGCACTTGCGAAAAGCCTTGAAGCTGTGCGAAAATCACCCCATCTCGCAGAGCAGACGCCTCTGCTATTAAAGGGTCCGTGATGTGGGGGTAAGGTTTGCTCCAGGCGGCCATGAAGGTCGAGGAAGTTCGTGCCACTCCTCCATCTCCACTCCTATGTTCAAGCACTGAAACACTAGCATCTGTGTTTACCTTTACCCAGCCTTGATCAGGTGGCCTCCAGCCATAGCCAGGTAAAACCTTCGTCTGTTCCAAGGGGAGCTCCAGCAAGGCAAGAGCTTCTCTTATACGTTTGAGAGATTGCGCCGGATTCATACTTGCTCTGTCATGCGTTATATTATTGCGAGAGGTCCAAATAGCCCACATGACAGCGACAATTTTCGCCCGACCACTCTCTGAAAACCGGGAGTCGCAAAGAATATCCCTGCACCAAGTCATAGGATGTAACTCTGGTAGCTTGACCTGCAGCCAATTTCGAGCTTCTATCCAGAAAGTTTGAGCATGTGAACACTTGATCAATGCGTGCATCAAATCTTTATCAGCTCCCATGCACACCTTGCAACGTGCTAAGGTTGCAATATGCCTGTACTGTAGTGTGCTCTCCACCGGAAGGATGCCACAGAGGACCCTCCATAAGAACACACGCACCTTAGGTAGCACTTTAAGCTTCCAAAGTCGAGTCCATAACTGCTTATTATTCTCTCATGATTCTGTAATCGCCCCTTCCTTTAGTGTTGAATGCTCGTTATAAGTCATTAGAGCACGATACGCTGACTTCACAGTATAGGAACCCGATCTCTCATGATCCCAAGACCAATAATCATCACCACCTCCTTGTCTAAGGGGAATATTCAAAATAGTATCAGCATCCGGTGGTATAAAATTCTCTCAAACAAGGCCAGCTTTCCAGGACCAAGTCACATCATCGATCAGGTCTGAAACTAGATTGATAGGTGCTGAACCGATCTGTGAAGTGGGCCGCAAAGAAAGCTTGCCTGGCAGCCATCCATCCTGCCACACGCAGTGGACGAGCCATTGCCAATCCGCTTTATCAGGCCAATATCCAGTGCCGCCCTCCCGGTAACGATCGCTCGCCAGGTAGCCGAGGCGTTACTAGGAACAGTAGCATGCATGAAATCCGTGTTGGGGAAGTAACTACCTTTTAACACCCGAGAGCATAATGAATTCGGACCGGTGATAAGCCTCCAGCCATGTCTCCCTAACAAAGCAATATTGAAGCATTCCAAATCACGGAATCCCATTCCTTCTCTGATTTTTGGAAGTGACAAGGACTTCCAATCTATCCAATGTAGAGACCTTCGATCTATAGAACTGCTCCACCAGAACTTTGCCATCGGTGAGGAGATGTTTTTGTACACTTTTTTTCGTGAGTTTAAAGCAACTCATAGTGTATGTTGGCACCGCCTGTGCTCTTGCCTTGGTGAGCACTTCCCTCGCCGCGCAAGACACCAATCTTTCTGTACCCCCATTCAACTTTGACCTCACCCTTTCTCCAACGAAATCAAAGGTGTCTGAGGTGATCTGTCCAACTGCCGTGGGGAGGCCCAAATATCTCTCATTGAACGCCTCAACTGAAATACCCATCGCAGTTTTAACCATTGCTCGTACTGGACTAGGAGTGTTTGGACAAAAAAATATGGAGCTCTTCTCTTTGTTAACACACTGTCCCGAACACTCACCATAAATCCTGAGAATGTTGTTTAAACGCTCTGCACTCTCCAGTTTAGCTTGCATGAAGGTAAGACTATCACCTGCAAACAGTAGATGATTAATCCACGGTGACTAGGTGTACACTTGAATCCCCTTGTCTGCATACACTCCACCATATCTATTTAAGAGTGTTGTGAAGCCCTCGGCACACAGAAGGAATAGATAAGGTGACATGGGACATCCTTGCCTGAATCCCCTAGAAGGGGTGAAGAACGGCAACAACTCCCCATTCACTCGAACCGCAAACCGCACTGATGTTACACATTTCATAATCAGTCGGATAGAGAATGAGCCGAAGCCCAACTTGGTCATAATCGCATGAAGATAATGCCCAACTCCAGGCTTCTAAATATAGAGATTTTTGTATGCACTATATACGGATGATTTATTGTACAATATACGACACGTACGTACATTTTAGGGCCATCTTAAAGGAGCTCTTCTTACCCTCAGCTACTGGACCTCCTCACTCGGTTATGATCTACGATGACCCTCATCAGGTGTACTACTATTTATAATTCATCTGAGTTTCTATTCTTGTATGGGTACCTAGATGACCTGGCCTATGTTCCTTAGCTCCACAATCTCAGCGACTGATATATCTTGATATTTACTTATCAGACGTAACGTTAATTACTGGCATCAATGTCTCCTGCTAACACAAGTCGATGTGCATGTACATGAATCAAAACAAGTAACAAACAAGTAAACCCAATTGTATAGAGCCAACATAGCACCACAAAGGACCACCTCAGTAGGCACAATCCTGCACCCCAACCCCTAGTACCTTATAGCAAATCTACTAGTCATCATATTGGGAAAATTCTAGCAAAAAAGGCTCTCTAGCAGAGTTGCCATATCTAGCAAAATTGACATGATTTTGTAGAGCATCCTCCATATTCGGCCTCCGAGCCCCATATTTGGAGTCTTGGGCTACCTTTTGGAAGACACTCCATATGGCTGTTCTGTGTGGCGGGAACAAAACCTCACATGATCCGTCACCTCACATGGGATCGATATTTTAATTGGAGGAAAATTGTATTCCATTGGCATATGGGTCCCTTGATTATGAAGGCCACATTATGGCGACTATGTGTTTACGCACAACCTCGGTGGACTCCATAATTTATATGGAGCGCACACCATATGAATACTGAGGCTCCCAATATGGCGACTCTGCTAGAGTTGCTCGCAGGAGGCATGTAGTCTTGCCCACAAATGATCGCTAGGTTCAAGGAACGCATCTGCTCGTCCATGTTGCATTCAGCCCGTAAAATAATCTCAAGTAAAACTTCTCGTTCCCCGCATGACAGGACCCACACACTAGGATTACACATCGCGCGCCTCAGTCATAAAATGTCTCCCTATACCCGTTGTTCCTTTTCTCCTGGAGACCATGGCGATCATAGAACGCACCACGTGCGATGTTACCGGGAGTGCTTCCCCAATACCGACCATTGGCGACCATGGAGGACCATCGTCGTACCCTCGCGATTATTGGGTCACCGTCGAGATCCATTAGTCGCTGGGATCCAGTCCTACTGATCTTCACCGCCGGTCGGAGCTTGCCAGATGCTCCATCTTCCGATGTTCACCACCTCGTTCTCCGCCACCTTCCTCTTCCCTACAGTTTGTAGTCTGCTAATTGATGTCTGTGATGATCGACTCCAAGAGCATTTTGGGTTGACCGGACCTCTCCTCCATTGTTGACAATGGGTTGCATGGAAGGTTTTGAATGCGTTGTTGTGCGCGCTCACAATAGATCCAACCCTGCCAGGGATTTCAAGTGGTCTCTCCGGAGTAAGTCTAACCCATTGGGTGGATGTTAAGGTTTTGGTAATAGGGTTTAGAGTGGATTGAGTGTAAAATTTCTAGGCATTATGGTAACTATGATACTAGTTTGTGACGACCCAATAGGAAGGGATCGCAGTCACACAACTGGATTGCTAGGGAGGCAAATGGTGAAGTTGGGGAAGAAAATGTTGAGGATTCATAGAGAATTTGAGATGAGAACTACAATGCGCATTCCATCTTTGTCCTCGTTCACCATTGTGTTCAGCTTGAGTAACACACACCAACTCACACGGGTTAGGCCACATTCGACGCCAACACTACACAACCCATAGCCCGAATCTTACTCCACTATATCGTTACTGGATGCATGTGTCGCATACTGTATGTTGATGGAACGGAAGAGCAAAGAGAAGATCTAGACCATCTTCCACGCTACGCCGTTGGAAGCAATGGACCAGACTATGGACTACAGATATTCCTCCAAAAATATGTAACTTCGCCTCGAGGCTGGCAAAGCGTACCGCCAAAGTTATTACAACCGGATTATATCTCTCTCTGCACTTGGGTCTCTCTCTTCGCATTAACGCGTTGAACGGCGGCGTAGTTCGCTTGACGGTGGAGCTACAGTGGGGCTGTGAGGTGTTCCCGGATCCGTCCAATGCCGTCAGCGGCGTCCTATCTAGGCCCACTCCCTGTTAAACTCCTCGCTCCGGTACACCGACGCCAGAATCTTGGCCTTCTTTGGCCCGACGGGATGCGCCCCCCTCCTCTTCTCTGACAGTACAGCTCCCGCCCTGGCATCGTTTCCCGCTGCCGCACGCAGTGGAGCCCGACGACGAATAGGCGGAGAGCAGACGAGAAAGGGGCAACCAGGGCTACTGCCACGACGTACTCCTCGTAGGCGCCATTGTCTCCATTGTGCCCAACGCTATGCTGCCCCCGGGGGCCTCCTTCTCTGACGTATCCAAGGCGACCCCAACTTCGCCCACGCTTGCCAATCGGCGCTCTGCTCCACACCGACCACCTCCTTCCACGCCCGCTTCTCCGACGCCACCGCACAAACGCACACGCCCCACGGGCTGCTCCCATCCATGGCCTTCTCCAGCTCCCGGTGCGTGCTGGTGCAGAGCCAGTGGGGAAGCACATCGTCGAGCTGAGCGGGGCTGGATGCCCTGCTTGTGTCGCCCCTCTCGAGACACCGGACAACCTGATCTTTGGGTGCCCGTTTGCGCACGAGTTCTGGGCTGCGCTGCGCCTGGGCAGCTCTGGACGCTCCGTGCGAGAACTGCATCTCTTCGACGTGAGTAAATTGCTCAAAGCCATCACATTTGTTGCTAGAATACTGCAAAACTACCGCTTTTGCCAAAAATTACGAAAAACCATCACTTTTATGGCAAGTGAGTAACAATTTCCACTAATTCAAAACTGAACCGCAACTAAACACAAAACTGACCGATCGGACCCACATGTCAGACCGACGTGGCATATCTACATAGACAATACGCTGAGGTGGCAAGAGTCTCACATGTCAGCCCCTCACCTTATTTTTCTCTCTCTTATTTTCCTCTGGTTCTTCTCTCTCTCAAACTTCCCTCTCCCTGTCCCGTGTGCACGACCCCATGCCATGGAGCTTCGCCGTTGCCGGCACACCGCCGGACTCCAGATCCGACCGGAATCGGTCTCCCGCCTCCAGATCTGACCTCTGCCGCTGTTTCCCGTCCGAAACGGGGCCCAACCACCGCCGCCGATTGGACTGAAACCCCACTGCTGCAGGGACCCTACATCGCCGCCGTCGTCGATTCACTATTGGTCGGCCGCGACGGGAGCATATGGCGTCGAGGAGCCACTCCACCAGGGCTCGTGGCTGGCCATGACCGCGTCCGCCGCCTCGCGGTTGGGCACGGCTGCGTCCGCCGCCGCCTTGTCAGAGCGGACTGGGGCGCGGGCACACGCCAGCTCGGCCTCGCCGGAGCAGGCAGGGGGGTGGGCGCGCCGCGAGGAGTAGGCAGGGGCGCGGGAGCGCGCGCGACGTGGAGCAGGCAGGGGACGGGCATGCGGTGCTCAGCCTCGCCGGAGCAGGCAGGGGGCGGGTGCGCGGCGAGGAGCAGGCTGGGGGCGGGAGCACGCGACGAGGAGCAGGCAGGGGACGGGCGCGTGGCGAGGAAAAGGCAGGGGGCGGGAGCGCACGCGACGAGGATCAGGTAGGGGGGCAGGCATGCGGCAGCTCGGCCTTGCCGGAGCAGGCTCGCCGGAGCAGGAAGGAAGGACATGAGAGAGAGAGAGAGGAGATAAGAGGTGTGGCAGACAAGTGGGATCCATGTCCACCTCAGCGGGTCAAACATTGGCTAGGACTAGTCTTTGCTACATCAGCCCAGACATGTGGATCCACTAGTAGAAAACTGGGCTTTGGTCACAGGGCAATATTCACATTAGTCCCGGTTCAGTCACGAACCGGGACTAATGTGAGCATTGGTCCCGGTTCGTGCAGCCAGGGGCCTGCCGGGCCTCGTGGGGGCATTGGTCCCGGTTCGTTCGGACCCTTTGGTCCCGGTTGGTGGGACAAACCGGGACCAATGGGCCACGCTCCTGGCCCACCACCCTTTAGTCCCGGTTCATACCACAAACCGGGACTAAAGGGCTGGTCCTAGTTGCGGCCAGTGTTTAGTCCCACCTCGCCAACCGAAGGGCGCTCACACCAGTTTATAAGCCCGTCCCTCTCTGCCTTGTTGAGCTCCTCTTAAAGTGAAAATAGATGCCCTTATACAGGGAATTTGACCTAAATTCACAGTAAATTTCATAGAAATTTATTATGAATTTAGGTTGAATTTCCTCTATAAGCGCATCTATGTTCATTTTTTATAGTAAATAAAATAAATAAACCTTAATAAAATAAATAAAAATAAATAAACCTTAATAAAATAAAATAAAATAAACTATAGTAACTAAAATAAATAAACCTTAATAAATTAAATAAAAATAGCAGCAGTAAAATAAATAAAATAGCAGCAGTAAAATAAATAAAATAAAATAATTAAAGTAAAATACATAAGTAATTAGAAATAAAATAAATAAGTTTTTTGTTGTAAGTAGAAACAAAACAAAACAAATAAAGCAAAAGAGAAAACAAAAAACAGAGAAAAAAATTATGCCACCTACTGGGCCACCACGGCCTGAATACGACTTGAAACCCATCCGTGGGCCAGGATTCAGGCCCGCAGAAGGCCCAGTAGGCCCCACAGGCAAAGAGAACGGTTAGGCCCGAAAGCCTGCAGTTGAGAGGAGCTCGAGAGGGTGGGCGCAGCAGCGCTTATAAACCACTCTCGAGCCCTCTCAACTAGCGAGGTGGGACTAAACTTTTGACGCGGGGCAGCACAAGGCCTTTGGTCCCGGTTGGTGCCACCAACCGGGACTAAAGGGGGCATTGGTCCCGGTTCGTGGCACCAACCGGGACCAAAGGCCTTTAGTCCCGGTTGGTGCCACGAACCGGGACCAAAGAGTTCCCTATATATACCCCATCGCCACAGCAGAGCACTCCACAGTGCTCTGTTTTTTCTGGCCGGCGAGGGGAGGGCATTTGGGTGCTCTAGCTCACCTCCTATGCACATGAGGTGTTCGATGAAATGTCTGAGCCACACTAGTTAATCTTTCTCCTCTCGAAACTCGACCTCCGAGCTCCATTTTCCCCGAGATTTGTCTAGGTTTAGCGGTCCGTCACGTCCCGTCCCCGTCTTCACCGCCGTCGATCGCCCGCGCCGATCTCGTCGCCAGCACCACCGTGGTGAGCCTCTTGTTCTTATCTTCTTTCTGAAAGGAAAAAATTCTTACTTTAGATAGTTACTTGTCTAATTTTGTTACTTTTATTATTCCTTCTTATTACATAGTGCGATGGTTTTGGTATCCGCCCCCGTCGGCCCTCGTCCTGTCTATGATTCGGATGTGGTATATATTATCTTTTTATAACTATTTGGTTCATTTATTGTTTATGACAAATATACCGACCAACGTGACATAGATTTTATTTATCTAGGAGGTGGTTGAACCGGAAATTCTAACCGACCCTATTGTCGAGAGGTTAAATTTAGTTGAAGAAGAAAACAATTACTTGAAGGAAAAAATAAAAAAAATTGAGGAGGAGAAGATGATATTGGAGTTGCATGTTGCGGATGTCGTCGATGATCACAAGATCAAGATGGATGCAATGCGCTTGAAGATTAGAAAGATTAGAAAATATGCCATTCATACCGAGGCTTGGTATCATTATGCCGTTGGATCAATTGTTACCTTGGTTGCGATTATGATCGCATTTGTTTTCGCATTGAAATGTTTTACATAGTTTCAATGTATGGTTTAATTAATTAGATGCTCTGGAGAGCTATATATATGTTGTTAGATGAGAACTATGTATGTACTTTGGTTTTAATGTGATGATGAACTTCTATTAATTTGGTCACTTAATTATCTATTCATGATGTTCTGTAATGGTTTTTGACACACTTAATTATATATAATGCACGCAGATGAACCGGCAATGGATGTACGGTGACAGACACACCTCCGAGTACATTAAGGGCGTGCATGATTTTCTCGAAGTGGCTGAGGCAAACAAGCAGAATGGTTTTATGTGTTGTCCATGCCCTATATGTGGGAATACGAAGTCTTACTCTGACCGGAAAATCCTTCACACCCACCTGCTTTACAAGGGTTTCATGCCACACTATAATGTTTGGACGAGGCACGGAGAAATAGGGGTTATGATGGAAGACGGCGAAGAAGAAGAGGACGATGACAACTATGTGCCCCCTGAATACGGTGATGCTGCAACGGGGGAAGCTGCTGAAGATCAAGAGGAACCAGACGATGTGCCCAATGATGCTGCAAGGGGGGAAGCTGCTGAAGATCAAGAGGAACCAGTGCCCGATGATGATGATCTCCGCCGGGTCATTGTCGATGCAAGGACGCAATGCGAAAGTCAAAAGGAGAAGCTGAAGTTCGATCGCATGTTAGAGGATCACAAAAAAGGGTTGTACCCCAATTGCGAAGATGGCAACACAAAGCTCGGTACCGTACTGGAATTGCTGCAGTGGAAGGCAGAGAATGCTGTGCCTGACAAAGGATTTGAGAAGCTATTGAAAATATTGAAGAAGAAGCTTCCAAAGGATAACGAATTGCCCGACAGTACATACGCAGCAAAGAAGGTCGTATGCCCTCTAGGATTGGAGGTGCAGAAGATACATGCATGCCCTAATGACTGCATCCTCTACCGCGGTGCGTACAAGGATCTGAACGCATGCCCGGTATGCGGTGCATTGCGGTATAAGATCAGACGAGATGACCCTGGTGATGTTGACGGCGAGCCCCCCAGGAAGAGGGTTCCTGCGAAGGTGATGTGGTATGCTCCTATAATACCACGGTTGAAACGTCTGTTCAGAAACGAAGAGCATGCCAAGTTGATGCGATGGCACAGTGAGGACCGTAAGAAAGACGGGAAGTTGAGAGCACCCGCTGACGGGTCGCAGTGGAGAAAAATCGAGAGAAAGTACTGGGCTGAGTTTGCAGCTGACCCAAGGAACGTATGGTTTGGTTTAAGCGCGGATGGCATTAATCCTTTCGGGGAGCAGAGCAGCAATCACAGCACCTGGCCCGTGACTCTATGTATGTATAACCTTCCTCCTTGGATGTGCATGAAGCGGAAGTTCATTATGATGCCAGTTCTCATCCAAGGCCCTAAGCAACCCGGCAACGACATTGATGTGTACCTAAGGCCATTAGTTGAAGAACTTTTACAGCTGTGGAATGGAAACGGTGTACGTACGTGGGATGAGCACAAACAGGAGGAATTTAACCTGCACGCGTTGCTGTTTGTAACCATCAACGATTGGCCCGCTCTCAGTAACCTTTCAGGACAGACAAACAAGGGATACCACGCATGCACGCACTGTTTAGATGACACTGAAAGTATATACCTGGACAAATGCAGGAAGAATGTGTACCTGGGCCATCGTCGATTTCTTCCGACCAACCATCAATGTCGAAAGAAAGGCAAGCATTTCAAAGGCGAGGCAGATCACCGGAAGAAGCCCGCCATGCGTACCGGTGATCACGTACTTGCTATGGTCAATGATTTACACGTAATCTTTGGAAAGGGTCCCGGCGGACTAGCTGTTCCGAATGACGCTGAGGGACACGCACCCATGTGGAAGAAGAAATCTATATTTTGGGACCTACCCTACTGGAAAGAGCTAGAGGTCCGCTCTTCAATCGACGTGATGCACGTGACGAAGAACCTTTGCGTGAACCTGCTAGGCTTCTTGGGCGTGTATGGGAAGACAAAAGATACACCTGAGGCACGGGAGGACCTGCAACGTTTGCACGAAAAAGACGGCATGCCTCCGAAGCAGTATGAAGGTCCTGCCAGCTACGCTCTTACGAAAGAAGAGAAAGAAATCTTCTTTGAATGCCTGCTCAGTATGAAGGTCCCGACTGGCTTCTCGTCGAATATAAAGGGAATAATAAATATGCCAGAGAAAAAGTTCCAGAACCTAAAGTCTCATGACTGCCACGTGATTATGACGCAACTGCTTCCGGTTGCATTGAGGGGGCTTCTACCGGAAAACGTCCGATTAGCCATTGTGAAGCTATGTGCATTCCTCAATGCAATCTCTCAGAAGGTGATCGATCCAGAAATCATACCAAGGCTAAGGAGTGATGTGGCGCAATGTCTTGTCAGTTTCGAGCTGGTGTTCCCACCATCCTTCTTCAATATCATGACGCACGTCCTAGTTCATCTAGTCGACGAGATTGTCATTCTGGGGCCCGTATTTCTACACAATATGTTCCCCTTTGAGAGGTTCATGGGAGTCCTAAAGAAATATGTCCGTAACCGCGCTAGGCCAGAAGGAAGCATCTCCATGGGCCATCAAACAGAGGATGTCATTGGGTTTTGTGTTGACTTCATTCCTGGCCTTAAGAAGATAGGTCTCCCTAAATCGCGGTATGAGGGGAGACTGACTGGAAAAGGCACGCTTGGAGGGGACTCAATAATATGCAGGGACGGATATTCTTGGTCTCAAGCACACTACACAGTTCTACAGAACTCTACCTTGGTGACCCCGTATGTCGATGAACACAAGAACAGTCTGCGCTCCAAACACCCGGAGCAGTGTGACGACTGGATTACATGTGAACACATCAGGACTTTCAGCAGTTGGTTGGAAACACGTCTCAGAGGTGACACCACTGTTTGTGATGAGTTGTACTCGTTGTCCAGGGGACCATCTTCGACTGTATTGACTTACAAAGGATACGAGATAAATGGGAATACATTTTACACGATCGCCCAAGATCAAAAGAGCACCAACCAAAACAGCGGTGTCCGCTTTGATGCAGCAACCGAGAGGGGAAAGGACACATATTATGGTTACATAATGGACATATGGGAACTTGACTACGGACATGATTTTAAGGTCCCTTTGTTTAAGTGCAAATGGGTCAATCTGTCAGGAGGCGGGGTACAGGTAGACCCACAGTACGGAATGACAACAGTGGATCTGAACAATCTTGGGTACACTGACGAACCGTTCGTCCTAGCCAATGATGTGGCACAGGTTATCTATGTGAAGGACATGTCTACCAGACCGAGAAAAAGAAAAGATAAGGAAGCGAATACATCATACGATGAGCCAAAGCGCCACATAGTTCTTTCAGGAAAAAGGGACATTGTGGGAGTGGAGGGCAAGACAGACATGTCTGAAGATTATGAAAAGTTTCATGAAATTCCTCCCTTCAAAGTCAAGGCTGACCCAAGCATCCTGATAAACGATGAAGATTATCCATGGTTACGGCGCAATAAGCAAATGACACAAGCGAAGAAAAAGTGAAGACTTTCTCCCGCAACTATTATGATGATACCATGCCAACTTTGTAACAGACGAGTATGATACCATTGTCCGTTTTGTACACGAAGTGCATCTAGTTTTTGCCGTAACCCTCTCAACTTTCTTGCACATGCTATGTGGATGAAATGATGATACCATGCCAACTTTCAACCTTTTCAGAGTTCATTTGAAATGCTTTTCAATTTTAGGGTCTTATAGCTCAAAATAATTAGTAAATGCATGAAAAATAACAGGCCAAAAATTAAAAATTATGCCACCTACTGGGCCACCACGGCCTGAATACGATTAGAAACCCATCCATGGGCCAGGATTCAGGCCCGCAGAAGGCCCAGTAGGCCCACAGGCATGTACAGAGAGGTTAGGCCCGTAAGCCTGCTTTAGAGAGGAGCTCGACAGCTCAGGCGCACCGCACCTTATAAACAGGTGCGGCTCTCTCTCAGCTAGCGAGGTGGGACTAAACTCACCACCACGCCGCTGTGCAAGGCCATTGGTCCCGGTTGGTGGCACGAACCGGGACCAATTCCACCCTTTGGTCCCGGTTGGTGCCACGAACCGGTACTAATGAGGCTGTGGCCCCACGAGCACCTTTAGTACCGGTTCGTGGCACGAACCGGTACTAGAGTTTCTTACTAAGCAGTTTTTTAGTCCCACCTCGCTAGCTGAGAGGCACTAGGAGCGGTTTATAAGCCCTGAGTGCAGAGACGATGAAGAAGAGGCGCAATGCTCACGTTGCTTAGCTTCAAGCCTTGAGGAATAAGGTAGACTGCATGGAGCTATGTGCAGTGCAGTCTACACTATTCCGAAAGGCTTGAAGCAAATCAACGAGCATTGCGCCTCTTTTTTATTTTTAATAACTTATTACAACTCCGGACTTCTTGTGTTCCGACAAAATAAAATAAACTTTAATAAAATTTATGAAACTAAAATTAACAAAGTATTTTCTGTTCAAAACATTATAAGAAACCTCTAGTATTATTGAAACTAAAATCATATAAAATTGATGCAACTAAAATTATCGAAGTATTTTCTGTTCAAAATCATTAAAAGCAAAAAGAATTTTCATAAAGAACTTTTTTTGATAGAAACTTTAATAGCAAAAAGAATTATCATAAAGTAAAATAAATAAGTAATTAGAAACAAAATAAAATAAAATAAATAAGTTTTTTGTTGTAAGTAGAAACAAAACAAAATAAATAAAGCAAAAAAGAAAACAAAAAAACTAAATACAGCAAAAAGAATTTTCATAAAGAACTTTTTTTGATAGAAACTTTAATAGCAAAAAGAATTATCATAAAGTAAAATAAATAAGTAATTAGAAACAAAATAAAATAAAATAAATAAGTTTTTGTTGTAAGTAGAAACAAAACAAAATAAATAAAGCAAAAAAGAAAACAAAAAAACTAAATACAGCAAAAAAAATTGTTGGGGCGCTGTCCGCTGGGCCCTCCAACCCTCGGGTTTGCAAATACAGGCCCAGAAGGGCTAGAGGGCTCAACGGGCAGCGCGCCAAAGTTAGGCCCAGAAGCCTGCTATAGAGAGGAGTTCGAGACAGCAGCCGCAGCGGGGCTTATAAACCACTCCGAGCCCTTCTCAACTAGCGAGGTGGGACTAAACTTTTGGCCGCGACGCGGGCAGCAAGAGGCCTTTGGTCCCGGTTGGTGCCACCAACCGGGACTAAAGGGGTGCATTGGTACCGGTTCGTGGCACCAACCGGGACCAATGCCCCCCCTTTAGTCCCGGTTGGTGCCACCAACCGGGACCAAAGGCCGCCGCTTCCCGCCCTTTGCGTTGCTGAAAAGAGGGCTTTGGTCCCGGTTGGTGGCACCAACCGGGACTAATGCCTACCTTTAGTCCCGGTTGGTGCCACGAACCGGGACTAAAGGCTTTGCTATATAAGTTCACACTTAGGAAATTTTCAGAGTTACCTAGCAGTTGCCGCCCCGACGACGCCGACGCCGCCAGGCTGCCCCGACGCCGCCCGCCGCCCCGCCGTCGCCGTCGCCCGTGCCCGTCGTCGCCGTCGCCGTTGCCCGCGCCCTCGCCGTCAGCCGCGCCCCTGCCCCGACGCGCGCCGCCCCGGCCCGTCCCCGTCGTCGCCGTCGCCCTGCCCCGCCCTTCGCCGCCGACGCCTCTGCCCCTGCCCCGACCACGCCGCCGTCGCCTCTGCCCCTGCCCCGACGCGCCGCCGTCGCCTTGGTCAGGGCCGGCACTGCCCCCTAATTCCTCCCTGTTTTTTCTGCACATTTATATGCTTATATGTATATGTATGAGTATATGTATGTGTGTATATCTGTTTATATGTCCTTTTTTAGATCTTTTTTTTGCATTTTCTCTGTGTATATGTATGTATATATGTTCTCTGTGTATATATATGTTCATGTATATATGCAAAAGATAGATTTTTAGAAAAGTTAGGATTTTTTTCTGTTCATAGATTTTTTTGGTGATATTAATTATTGTAGAATATGCAAATGTTTGTATATTCATATGAACAATGCATTAGGCAAAACCTTTACTTTTTTCAAAATTTTCTATTTGAACATTTTTTTATGAATGAGAGGAAAAAGGAAAATAAGAAGAGGAAGAAAGGAGAAGAAGAGGAGAGGAAGAAGAGGAGAAATAAATAAGAAGAGGAAAAAAGAAGAAAAAGAAGAGGAGAAGAAGAAAGGAATAGAAGAGAAGAAGAAAAAATAGAAAAAATTCTATTTTTCTTCTTCTCTCCTCTATTCCTTTCTTCTTCTCCTCTTTTTTTCTTCTTTTTTTCTTCGATCTTCTCCTCTATTCCTTTTCTTCTTCTCCTCTTTTTGTTTCTTCTTCGTTTTCTTATGTTTTATCGGGTCTGTCGTCGTCGATATACCCCTCTCCCGATAACTTCAACACGAGGGGGGGTCGATATACCCCCTCCCCGATAATATTATTTTCCCATGTACGTTCATTGTCGTTGTCGATATAACCCCCTCCCGATAACTTCAACACGTGGGGGGGGGTCGATATACCCCCTCCCCGATAACATTATTTTCCCATGTATGTATGTCGTCGTTGTCGATATATATAACTCCCTCCCAGATAACTTCGACATGATGGACGGTCGATATTTATACCCCCTCTCGACCGTGATAACTTATACCACGGGAGCACCCCCCGGCCCTCTCGCTCGACCAAAACTCTCGATCACACCCAAACCGTAGAAAAAAACGATGTCGGTCTCCTACCCCCTCCCGCCGCGCCCCTACCCTTGAAGCGTTGCTGAGGCCACCCCAAACCCGGAATAAGCTAGGTCTACGTTTGCACTAACCACCTGCTGTCATGTTTGTGTAATAATTGCCATGTTGTAATATTTGCAGAAACAATGGAGCACGGACGAGACGAGCAAGCAGAAGAGGTGTTGGGGGACATAATCTTAGCCGGAGGTGATATCTTGTCGTATCTTAACGACAATGATGGTCTGGAAGAACAGGGTGAAGAAGCAGGCTACGGTGATCGAAGAGTGGAGGAGGAAAGACATGATTATGATGGCTCCGGTGACCCAATGCTGGTGCAAGAAGGAGCCCGTGGTGACGGCTCCGGTGACCGAACAGAGTCCGGCCAGGTAAATATATTAGTTAAGCCTGTGCTGACTAGCTAATTGATGCATTCATTGTTTTGGTATGTACACATATTAATTAACACTCGTCTTTCTTCTTTTTTCTAGCCCTCCGGATCGAGCACAACTGCGGTAAAGAGACGAGGCCCGAAGAGAAAGTTGCGCTCGGATGAAAGGTTTGAGATCACAGCAATCGCGCGCGACGGCCAACCGATTGAACCCATCCGGACAAAGGATGCATTTGCTGCTCAGTGCGGGGTTCTAGTTAGGGACAAGATCCCGATCAGCATCCACCAATGGTATAAGCCTAAGAAGGAAGACCCTGAGGTGTCTTATGTCAATGATATGCAGAAAGATGATCTTTGGACTGAGCTGAAGGCAAATTTCACCCTACCGCCAGAGGAGGATCCGGAGAAGCCAGTTAAAGAGCAATTAATCAAGTCTCATGCTCTTAAGAAGATGGCAGACCTATTCAGGAGGTGGAAGAATGAGCTGAAAACGTTTGTCGACAAAGAAGAGACACCAGAATTCATCGGCCGGTATGAGAAGATCAGAGATCACTGGCCCGCATTTGTGGCCCACAAGACATCGGAAAAGAGTAAGAAGATGTCAGCGACAAACAAGAAGAATGCTGCGAAGAAGAAGCTTCACCATCGCACGGGGTCAGGTGGCTACCTCAAAGCCCGGCCTAAGTGGGCCAAGGCTGAGAATGATCTGCTTGAAAAAGGGATCGAACCACAGACAATGAACTGGACAGACCGTTGCCGGACTTGGTTCTTCGGGGCTGGCGGAACCTTGGACCCTGTATCAGGGAGGTGCGTTTGGACGAACGAGCTTTTGAGAATACCAGTCAAGAAGATTCAGCAATATATCGATGCAGCGCAGGAAGGGACGTTCGTTCCAGACAGAGAGAACGACGAGCTCACAATGGCCCTCGGGAATCCTGAGCACCCTGGACGGACACGAGGCACGCCAGGCTCCGTTCCGTGGAAGGCTGGTTTTCCGGACGCAGGCGGTTACAAAAGCCAGGAGAGGAGGAAAAAATGGAGCAGACCCAAATTCAGAAGCTGCACGAAAGGGTTCAAGCGCTAGAGGAACGAGACAGCAATCGACATGCCGAAACTACCCCCGAAGCTACCCCGCCATCTCAGCGGAGAAGCAGCGTGGCTTCCACCGAGCTGCTTCAGCTGGAGCATGTCTTGACGGCTCCTGCTAGCTACCCCGTGGATGCTATCACGGAGTCTCAACATTGCCACCTTATGGCGCAATGGCAGAACTTCAAAGTCAAGGCGGCTGTTGGCTCTGTTTTACCTCCTGAACCCGGCGCAACCTACCATTGCCGGCCGATTCCAGAAGGATATGCTAGGGTGATGGTGGATGAAATAACGGAGGGATTTGAGGACCTCCAGCTTGACCACCCTACCGGTGAAGGGGAGACTCGGCTGGGTTTAGCTCTGAAGACTCCGTGCCTATGGCGGAAGGAGCTCATCAACCTTCCGAACTAGACGGCTCCGGCGAGTAAGGGCAGTCCGCCTCCTCCTCCGCCTCCTCCTCCGGCGAGTGATCAGGGCACTCAGCCTCCTTCTCCGGCGCGTGGCGGCACTCCGCCTCCTCCGCCTCCTCCTCCGGCGAGTGATCAGGGCACTCAGCCTCCTTCTCCGGCGCGTGGCGGCACTCCGCCTCCTTCTCCGCCTGCGCCGGCGCGCCAGAGCAGCCAGCCTCCTCCTTCTCCGCCTCGTCGGCAAGGGCGGAAGAGACCCGCCGCCGCTGCGGCTGCTCTGGCGCGTCGTAGTCCTTCTCCTCCGCCTCGTAAGCAAGGAAAGAAGACAGCCGCAGCCGCTCCGTCTGCTCTGCCGGCGTCTAGCAGTACAGCTGCCAGAGGCGGGAGGCAATACAGATTCGGTCCTTCTCTGAAGACTCCAGAGAAGTTACCATACGAGAGGACCGAGGAGGAAACCAGGAAGATCGTGCGAGCCGAAGTGACAAACTTCTTTGAAGGGGTGAAAGCAAAGAAACATCCACCTCCGGAGGAGAAGGTAGATCCGGTGAAAGCAAAGCGCACTCTGGCTGCCCTGACAAAACCACCAAAGTCTCCGCCGAGAGGCAACTATGAGCGCATTCTTGCAAAGACATATGCCGAAGCGGAGCGGTCGGGAAGTACTGTCAGTGATCAAAGGTTAAAAGAACGACGAGCTGGGAAAAAAATTGCCCAGCTCGGCGAACAAGCGAACCAATCGTGCCCCCCGCTCAAGGTGTCAAAAGACATCGTCGCTAATGATCCGAGGATGGTGCCCGGTTATAGCAATCTTGGAGATTACCTGCCCGACGATGTACATTATGAAATCATGGAGGTGGACGAACACAAATACCATTACGGGAAGCCTCTCGTCAAAGATGAAAGATCTCTAACAACGATGATGCGAAGATTACATGATTGGTACATGAAAACCTGCAGAGAGTCTGATGGGACGAGTACTTTGACGCTGAGAGTTAAACCGGAGCATGACCTCGTTGGAATTGAACTGCTGAATGTTCCATTTGAGGATTTCTTCCAGTTTTACAATCAAAAGGCCCTCGATAAAACAACGATCACTTGCTACTGTCTGTAAGTAGTACTACTTCTGTCATTAAGTCTCTCTATATAGGTCAGCTCTTTCATTGCATGTATTTATAATTATCCTCACTATATTATGCAGATTGAAGATCGCCGAATTGAAGAAAAGACAAATCGGTGATATTGGGTTCATTAACACAAATCTCATAGATGCATATACGGTTGAAAAACATCCCAAAGAAGCCGAGGCCAACTTGCTACAATCGTTGGTATTAAATCAAAACAAAGATATAATACTCTTTCCTTACAACTTCAAGTGAGTGTTACTGTCTTGTGCATATTCGGTTTCCCTTATTAGTCCAGGTTATGGTAATGTAATTGATGACTTATGCATGCATGCGCAGCTTCCACTATATTCTCCTAGAGATTAAGCTTGAGCAGGGAGTAGTAACCGTCTTAGACTCGAGACGAAAAGATCCCCAGGACTATGCGAACATGACTCAAATGCTCGAGAAGTAAGTTAAATCGATCATTATCCACCATATCAGCAACTTTGTTCATTTCCTGATATCAAGTAATTGTTTTCTTTGTCTGGCAGGGTTTGGAGAAAATTCACCACAAAAGCTCCGGGACTGCCGAAGAAGCTGCAATTTAAACACCCGAAAGTAAGTACTATAGTAGCATGTTCCGCGCATCTCCTAGTGATTCAAGCGCTAGTTTCATCAATACCATTTAGCATGCTTGCTTATCAGTTTGATTGACCTCTATTTCTTGTAAAGTGGTTGTGGCAGGAACCCGGGAATAATTACTGTGGATACTACGTTTGCGAGTCCATCCGCTACACGACCTGTGAGCGGGGCTACTCTGAAGAACAATATGAAGTGCGTAAGCAATAATATTCACAATTTTATTTTATTACCATCATTTGTGTTGAGTTTCATTTATTCATATATATATGTATTGACCCCCTTCTTCAAATTAGATGTTTCGGAAGCGGGATGAACTCCTAGCACCAGATCGTATGCGAGGAATTCAAGAGGAATTGGCGGCATTCTTCCTTGACCACGTGATCGCTGAAAACGGAGAATACTATGTGGACCCTGTGTTCTTACAATTTAATTAGGAGATTGTATTGTAAGAGATAATTATTGTATATATGTAGCCGGTAGTGTCGGATAGATATACGAGAACTTGTTGTTCGACCAATCTCTCGGAGAAGGAGAGGTGGTCGATATCACTTCTCTCTGTATGCATATGTTCATGACGATCTTCTGTTTCCTTCATTTGATTACTAGCTAGCGTGTCTAGTCCTCTCCATACGTATATAGTACGTAGCGTCGACCAAGCACGGAGATAAGAGAGGACACTTCTCTCTATTAATTAGCTAGCTAACACAATATATGAAACACCTAAATTAACCCCCCAACCCCCCCCCCCTTTCAAAAAAAACAAAAACCCCAGCCCCTGAAATGCTGACGCGTGGATGCCTATTGGTCCCGGTTGGTGACACCAACCGGGACAAAAGGCCCTGCCTATTGGTCCCGGTTGGTGGCACCAACCGGGACCAAAGGCCCCCCTGCCTGGGCTGGCAGCAGCGGCCACGTGGAGGACCTTCTGTCCCGGTTCGTGTAAGAACCGGGACTAAAGGGTTAGGGCTTTAGTAACGACCCTTTAGTCCCGGTTCGAAAACCGGGACAAAAGGCCCTTACAAACCGGGGTAAAAGCCCCTTTTCCTACTAGTGATCCCACCTGTCAGTTTTGCTATTAACACGTCTCAGTTTCGAATTAGTGAGATTTGTTACTCAATTGTGACAAAAATAGTGGTTTTTTTGTGATTTTTCGAAAAAATGATGATTTTGCAGTATTCTAACCACAAAGGTGGTGGCTTTCAGCAATTTACTCCTTCGACGTCTCCCTCGCGGTCGGCGATGCCTCGCTAGGTGCCTTCGTCCTCCTGTGCTGCTGGCATCTGTGGAAGCGGCGGAACGCGGTGGTGTTCCAGCGCGAGGCCCTGCCCCTGGCCGCCGTCAGGAAGGCGTGCCGTGACGACGCGGTCCTTTGGCGGGGCCGCTTCGGTCCGAGCCAGCGCGGCCACATCGACGTCTGGCTGCGTGCTCTCTCCCCCTAGACACCTAGTATAGGCTTTCCCCTCTCCTTTCTTGTGTCTAATTTCTCGCTAGTCCCCTCCCTTCCTTTCTCTGATGCTGTCCTCCCTGTACGGATGTAAACTGTGTGGGGTGCTGGGCAGATTGCAGTACAAAGATTCAGGTGGGGGAGTTCTCTCCCCCCTTTGAAAATTCAAAAAAAAAAAACTATGGACGACGGCAGACAGCGAGGCCAAGTGGCGGCATCGCTACAATTCTGATGAGATGGAGCACACACTCTTTGGCATCCACTCCGGCCGAGTAACTTCGCCTCGCCGCGGAAGGTGTGGCACTACTGACGAAAAATGGTTTCCCCCCGCTTAATACATAAAGCAACCAAACAAACCGAAACCGAGCTCAGCGCAGCAGCAACGCTCATGGACGTGCGTCTGCTCGTTGACGACAAGCGGTGGCGTGCGTGGTGTGAGTTGGTACTACGCGTGCGCTCAGGCAGCCTTGAGCTTAGCGTGTCGTCGGTGTGGAGAGCGATGGCACATGAGGTGTTCGGCAAAATGCCAACCGAGCGCACTGGAGAGAAAGTAGGGAGATGTGATGAGGTGGTGGTCATTGTAGTCAAAACCATGCCACATCAGAACCAATACCACTTTGGTTCGGCAAAGGGACCAAATTCGTCCGGTATGAGAAGTTATGGGTGCAAAATGCCTGGTTTTGAAGTTGAGGGGTCAAAGTTAAGGGACAAAAATATATAGCATATTTCTCTATAAAAAAACCTGATAAAATGTTTTCACGTGGACCAATCAAGAGTAGGCATGTATTGTTTGTGCATTGTTTTACACTGTCATCAGTGTTATTGCACCCAACAGAAGGTTATATTTATATACACTTGATTAATTACATGAGATAGACACTTTATAAAGATGCATGTAGTCTGCCCGCTTGGTGAAGTAATCCTCTTAGGGCGCCCGATGGAAACTGGATGGATGATTCGACAAGTGGGATGGGCTCGGGGGTCGACAGCAGGGGCGGGCCTGTGCTTGCAAAGCGTACGTACATCATCGACCCATGTGGTTGATCGGGTGCAAGAAGCACTTAGGGTTTCTTGCGCCGCCGCCGTCATCTGAGAAATTTAGGTCCCCTCGCTTTCGGCTGCCATCTTGGCGCTGAGAGGGGAGAGGGGCTTGGATCTTCAAGACCTTTATGTTCTTCGTCATCGTCTAATAATCATCATAGTTTTGTGAGAGTAAATTTCCTCTCGTTCTTTTAGCAGTGCCATGAGAATAGAGAGTTTTTCGTCCTCTCAGATCCGATTATTCAGATCTAATGAGTCTAGCTATGTTGTTGTGTCAAGCTTTTTTTATCGGTATGATTCTTTATGAGGGTGAAATCTTTCATCGACAACATGGTGAAGATATATTGATTCGACGGCCTGCAGTTCTAGGGGACCATTCCCGGCCCAAGTATGTTCATCCATCAAGACTTAGCGACTGAAGGCGCTTTCAAAAACCATTATTGGTAATGTTCGTGCGTGTGAAAGAGTGGCAATATCGTTGCTCCAGTCCAATTATAGTCTCTTCATCGAAGTCTTTGGAGTATTTCTTCAAGCAGAAATTGACGCCATGAAGGTATTCTCAAGAGATTTTACTGCAATTCTTAGTCATACGACTTACTCTGTATTTTCTTGAATTTTAGATCCAAATCAGTGTACCCGTAATTATTATGAGTACCAATAAAGTTACATGTGTTTAAAGAAAATGGTTGATCGTGTAGATACATGAACATTGGTGAAACAGTCATATCCAAAATTTGCTAGTCCGCCGGGGGCACGGGCATGTCGCGTCGCGACGTGTCCACGACCATACAGAAAATATTTTCATGTAACCAATCAAGAGTAGGCATGTATTGTTTGGATGTTACTCTTACACCGCCATCAATGTTATTGCATCCAGCAGAAGGTTTTATTACTACTAGAGGCTAACGCGCGCTTCGCCGCGCCGTTCTTCACTTGTGAAAAATAACCTTTTTTTATCTATAGATTATTGTGATCAGTTGTTTTGTTTTGATTTTATCTGTGTTGGCTCTGTGTTTTAATTTTTTATTGGTGGTGTTTTTTTTTGCATATCGTGTTGGGTTGATGTTGGGGCATTATTTTTTCAAGAGAAGAGAGGAGTTATTTGATGTGTGGTTGTGAAGCCTTTGCACAGTTTGGCCTTCGTGTCGGCCCGGTGGTGATTGTTTGAGCTTCTTGGGAGTTCGTATTTCATGCTAAACCCATGGAATTGTTATTGTGACACTCACACATGTCAGCACACGAAGCTCTTGCTCGCTCAGCCGTGCTCTGTGCTCCTCTCGCTCGTTTAGCTTTTTTTGCTCACCCCATTGCTAGCTCAGAAAAAATCGCCTGTCTTTCTTTATTTGAAAAGGCTAGTAAAATTAAATGATGTTTAAGGAACTTTAAAAATATTATGACTTTTAAAAACCATGAATTTTACAAAAAAATCATGAATTTGAAATATATTCATGGTTTAAAAAATGTTCACAAAAAATAGTGTTCAATTTTTAAAAATGTTCATAAACTTTAAATGACCATGAACTTAAAAATATCCCCAAATTTAATCAATATTAACAAATTTGAATAATCTTAAAATATGTCTATGTTTTTTAAAGTACATAAATTTTATTAAGTGCTTATGAATTAAAACGTGAAAAAAAAGAAATAGAAGGAAACAACACACACTTACGTGTGGGGCCCTAGTGACCCCACAACCCTCGAAGCACCAGAACGCTTCAATTCGAGGGAGCTTAGTATCTCTATAGATATACAAATGCCTGCATCCTACATTTGGATATGCATATCCTTCAAACATTGAATGCATAGCCAAGAGGAGTGCCATAAATAGCACTCAACCTCCGTTCTTCTCCTCACACTATCATTCCAACAACTTCTTTTGAGCACTTGGCCATGGCGTTCAGCGGCGCCCAGGTGCTTGCTGCTTTCACCCTGGGCTTTCTTCTCATGGCTTTTTTTTGAAATGCAGGTATACCCCCGGCCTCTGCATCATGATGATGCATGCGGCCCTTTTATTAAAAATCCATAAAGTATCATCACAAAGGTCTTACAGCTCGCAAACGGAGCAAAACAAAGCACATAAAACTGAAAAATACAATCGGACAAAGACAACCGGTACGGTGATAATAAGGACAAGCTCTCTAGACTCCTATCCTGTTATGCGAACGCCATCCGAACCGGTTGAATATAGCCCGAGCCACCATCTCCCATTGGTTGCACCCAGTAACCAAAGGCTCCCTGGAGTCCATGGGAGTGAGTAAGGACCACGTACGGATCCAAGCTGTAGCTCTGAAGATAACCTGCAAAAAAGTTAAGTTGTGTTGTCTGGTAAAAATCATATCATTTCTGCAGTTCCATATAGCCGATAATAACGCACATATTCCAATCCGAATACGAGCTGTCGTGATCTGTTCAACCCCAGCTAACCACGTCCCAAACAAAGACGCAATATCTACTGGGGGATTGATATTAAAAGCTATATGAATCGTTCTCCAAAGTAACTTGGCAAGTGGGCATTCGATAAATAAATGTTGTATTGTTTCATCTTGAGAACAAAAACAACACCGCGAGTTACCTACCCATCGCCTCTTAAGTAAGTTGACCTTTGCGAGTATTATTTGCTTGTGGACAAACCACATGAAAATTTTAATCCGCAAAGGAACCTTAACCTTCCATATATGAAGTGACCTTGAGATGGGGCCAGAATTAATCAGATCCGTATAAAATCATTTCACCGTAAATATCCCTTTTTAGTTAACTTCCATTGTGTGGAGTCCGGCACGTTGGAGAGTCGAACTTCAATCAATATCCGAACCAAGTGCATCCAGGCTGTCCATCTCTCACCCACTAACGTACATCTGAACTGGATGTTCAACATCCTCTCTCATGGCCTTCTATAAGTTCATATAGCAGATTTATCGCATCGCAATCCCATGCAACTAAGATAAATCGATGAAACAACTGCTAATATAGTTTGTTGGTACACACTCTAATTCTATGTCACATGCAGGTGCGGAGGCTCGGGTATGCATGTCCCCTAGCAAGTTTTCCAAAGGCCGTTGCAAAACGAACGCACGATGTACCGCGGCTTGCCACAAAGAGCACTTCGAGGGTGGGTACTGCTCCAGCAAAAAGTCCATCGTTGGCGACCTGCACAACGAAGATAATGACCTTTCAAACGTAAGAAGAAAAAAAGGTGTATTTGTGCATTCAAATGCGACAATAAAGCCCCGCCACCGCCGGAACCTGACGTGCCAGAGCCACCGCCGGTACAAATCTGAGGTTCTGGAGCTGCCCTCGGGGGAACGCAAGAAGAAGCTACGGCCGGCTGCCGCCCAACTTACTGAGTGAGCAAATGGTCCAGTCCGCCCGTGCGAGAAAATGATTTTAATAAGAGAGGGATTAATCAACGCTTGATTTGTACACATGCATAATTGATCGCATGAGAAGAAGAAAAAGAAGAAGAAGAAGAAGAAGCATAATAATAATAATAATAATATGAAGTGTTTTTTAGGGATAATAATAATCTGAAGTTGCCGTGATGGCCTCTCCTGTATTTAGTAGTTTTAGTTCAGGGTGCTTGCCCGGGGTTGCCGTGATCGATGGCGCCTGGCAAGATGACGTTACAGTGCTGCCCACCGTTGCCTTTTTTTTTTGCGAAAATGATTTAAAACTATTATCAAAGTTCAGAAGTACAAAAGAATATACTCCCTCTGTTCCTAAATATTTGTCTTTCTAAATATTTCAACAAGTGACTGCATACGGAGCAAAATGAGCGAATCTACACTCTAAAATATGTCTACATACATCCGTATGTGGTAGTCCATTTGAAATGACTAGAAAGACAAATATTTCAAAACGGAGGGAGTAAAACATAAGAGAAATTACATCAAGATTTGAAGGCTACCGAACAATCATTACTGTGGCTAGAAGGAGCCACCGACCTCGCTATCGCCGCTCTCTACCGGAGCCGGCTTGAACTTGCAATAACAGCCGAGAAGTCTTCCTGCACGTGCCACTAATGACCAGCGCTCTGGAGCCGCAGTCATCGCCGTTCAACCCTTCCATAGATCTGAAGCACCTGACAACAAATCTCGTCACATGATGAGAAACTCTAACCTCAGTGCCCAAAGGAGAAGGCGGGAATCTACGCCAGGGATCCTTCGACTACGTCCAGACGGACGAACTCGAGAAGGATTGAAGCACGAAAGACCAACTCAAAGAAGTAGCACCGCCATCCGCCCAAGCGCTGCACCTGCAAGGACAAAAAAAAGTAACCTAAACTACCGCCAGCGTGGAGGCACACAAATTCTCCTCCCCGCCACTGACCACTGAAGCGGCATGCAAAGGGGAGCGGAATCCATGGGCTCGCCGGTGATGTCTGGAGGAGAGAGTTTGTCCTAACCGCCTATTAGGGGACGAAAATGAGAGGCTGCCCACCGTTGCTTGCATAGTGCACGCTGGTCGTCGATGTCATCTTCTGTTCTGGTTCCATGGTGAGGTGAAAGGGAGGCAACAGTTCTCTCGCTAGCTCCCTTAATAAGCACGCACTCGCACAAGATCAAGTCTGTCTCGTGTCCTCCCCTCCTTCTTTTGGCCATCATGGCGCCGCCATGGGGGGAAGAGCATGACAAGACTTGGGCTTCTGATACAGTCAGGTATTTTGCTAAGATCTGTTAGAGGGCCTCCAGCATGCCTCCCGTTGCTACATTCATCACGGTGGTGGAAGCGTCTATGCGGTCATTTGGATGGGGTTCAAGAGCTCATGGTGGTGGATTTGGAGGAATTGTGGTGCCTCAGGGTGGGCGTTCGGGTTTACGCAAAAATTCGGGTCTGGTAACTCGGACTTTTAGAAATTCGGGTTTCCAAAATCAACACCGAAAATATTCCTGAAAAAAGAGAAACTAAAAAATTCTGGTTTAGGTTTGGGTAATCTTGAATTACCGAAATTAGCACAACAAACAAAATGACAGCAGCGCTCCCCTTTGATTCCCTCACTCAAAGTTTGTGGGATGTAGCTTCGCCTAGTGTGCTTCTCATGGCGGCAGAATACTGAAACTAGGAGGTAATCAGCCTTATCGCAGGCGGAGGTGGTGAGCCTCTCGCGCATAGCAGACAGTGGCGGCGATGTGCAGACGATGGTGACGATGCCGGTGAGGTGCAGGGAGTTAAGGAGGTGGCCGACCGCCTGGCCGCATTGCATGCTGGTGGTTGCTAGGCCGGGACCCAGGACGTGACCGGCTGCGTTGCATTGTAGTCGTCGGTTCGAGAGAAACCGAGAGGAAGGAACGAGGCACCCATGGAGAGAGAGGGGGGAGAGATGGAGAGAGGCAGGGGCGGAGCTACAGGGTGGACAGGGTGGGCCGCGGCACACCCTGGGATTTTGGGCCAGCCTATATACCATAGGGGGTTACTAGGAGGATGGGCCAAGGAAAAAAGAGCCCAGCAACAGCCTACTGCATACACTGCGCGTTCCGTGCCTCTCGACGGTCGACGCCAGCTGATTCCTCTGATCCCCTTTGCTCTACGTGCTTCGATCCGCCGCCAGCCGCCTGCCACAGTGCCTCCCCTAGTCGTTGTCGCCGCCTCGCGGGCTCCTCCCGCCAGTCCCTGCCGGGCTGCCGGCTACCGGCTGCAACTCCACCGGAAGTGCGGCACTACTGCACAGCAGCGCCGGCGTGGGCGTGCCCAGCCGCCCCTGCCAGTGCAAGGAGACTGCGCTTGACCTGGCCAAGTTCGTCGACAAGGGCGTCTACGTGAAGCTCACCGGCGGCCGGCAGGGTTGATTCGTACAGCCGAAATCTCTTTGCTTTCGTGCTAAGCTCTGCATTATCAGATCCCCCCGTATTTGTTTGTGTTAGCCACTTAGCCTGCTAACTGCCTATTAGGCTCTGTCGTTGTCACCAGCGCGCTATTTGGTGTAGAGCAATCCTTATAGACTTTCTACAAATGTTACTGGAGTACTCGACTTGTTAGCTTGGTCTTTATCCGATTTAGTTGGTGCATCTTGTGTTTCTTTAGTATTGACGTGCATGTTGTCATTCTAATCAGCAAACAAATTCACATACATTGAGCTTTCTCCAAGGTGAATGAAGCTGGTATAATTGATACTTTCATGCCCATGCAATAGCATAGGCCAGAAACATAGTCTTTTTAACTTCTCAAGGTATTTACTATGTAGGCTTCTTTTATGCAAACCTAAGACTTAATTAAGAATTTTAGTATGTTTGTAAGGCTATATTGATCTATTTATGTGTGGTATTGGTAATTTCTTAGAACCTTCAGATGTCATGTTTGTTGTCAAAAAAAAATTGATGAGAAGGACCACCCTGATTTCAAATCCTAGCTCCGCCACTGGAGAGAGGGACTGCGTGACTGGCGGCACATGGGAAGTGGATGGGGGTCGCGACTATGCTCGGTCGACCTAGGGGAATCGAGGTCTTATTCTTATTCCCATATTGGGCTTGGCTGATGCCAGGAGGTGGAATATTGATTGGGCGGTTCCATGAGTTGAAACCCAAATTTCCCAAAAAAAAATTGGGTTTCTAAAACTGTTACCGGGTTTAGTCTTCCGGTTTTTCAGGTTCGGGCTACACGGGTTCGGGTTTGGGCTTCGTGTATCGGGTTTTATGCCCACCATGCGTGGTCCTCTTGTTGGTCATGGCCTTGTTTCCTCCAAGGGGACACGACACATATCTTGTGGTCGAAAGGCGACCAATATCATTTCTTCTGACCACGATGCCAGAGATAAGACAAGGTTACTCAAAGGTGGAGTCAATGCCATGCTATCATGGAGGTCTCGCCGTTTCAAGTGGTGCATTCTTGGACCAACGAGAGTAGGTCCATTGGGGAGCAAAATCGGAGCCGATTGCAATATACGTTCTTTGCTTTTGTTTGGGTTTTCTTTTGCAAGACTCATAATCTAGTTTGCAAGTCTGAGTTTCCTTTGGATCTTGTTATAAATTGTACTCGTATGCTTATCTAATCGATACTGGGTCTTTCTAAACCCTACCCCGTGTTTAAAAAAGGGAAATGATGTATTATTTGTGTATTACTCTAATTTATTGTTGGATAGCGATGATGAGCAATAGATTTTTAGAAAACGAACCTTACTAGTATTGTTAGGAAACCTGTTTTACTATCTTTTTTGTTAAGAATAGGCTAAATCATGTCTGGGCCTTGATTAGACTTTGGATACTTAGAGCATCTACCGCCGCGATGGGCAAACCAGGCCCACAAACGCCCGCGGACGCGCCCGGACGTGCCCGCATCATATTTTCCATTTTGCATCCACCTTTCTTATATCTGGCGCCTTATATCCATATTACACATGCAACGTTGGTCTACTCTACATGATCAAACGACGGACAAAAAAAGGCATGCAAAGGAACACAATATCGGCTCCAAAAGGACATTAACAAACTTCGGCACATCCAAAAGATCATAGTCCGTCACCGGACAAGTTCTTAAACTTCTACAACTAAAAAGATATAAACATTGAGGGGGGGGGGGTCACCACTTCCTTGGTAGGCCTTTGCCCTTCCAGTCGCCAGCACAAGCTATAGGCGTCAGCGGCTGGTGGAGGATCTTGGTCGTCCGACGAGCAGGTGCAGTTGTCGTCGGAGTCGGAGTCGGAGTCGGAGAGGACGATGAGCCCCCTTCATCCGACGGACCACCCTGTCCTACTCCTACTTCAACCTGGCGACCCGAGCCTTCTCCGTCGCTACCTCCTTCGCCTTGCGCTCTGACTGCTCAATAGCAAGTCAGAGCGCCTTGACATTCTTCCGTCGGAGGTGGCGAGCGTCTATCTCTGCCATCGTGACGGACCAGCGGTAGACCCATGCGAGGAGACGCGCGTCCTCATCCGGGTCTGCCTCCGTCCCGCAGCGGCGGCGTGCGGACTGCTCGGCCGCGTCCCTCTCCCATGCACGCTGCCTCTCGCGGCGAGTGGCGCGCGCCTCCGATTCCGGAGTGGGCGTGTAGGCCAGCGACGCGGGCACCAACACACACCTCTGCCTGTGTGAACGAGCGGACGACGGGGGTAGGAGATGATGTGGGGCCAGTGCGGACTGCGCTGTCCTGCGTCGTTGCGTGCGGGCCAGGAGAGTCCAGCTCCGTCGTCCGCGATGTGCCAGCGCGGGTGCTGCGGTGATGCTCTAGATCTGGAGCTGTCGCCGGTCTCCACCTTGGACTACTCCATCGCAATGCAGAGGGCCATCACCTCCTCGTAGTCCAGCTCGGAGCCGGAGTCACTGCCGGAGCTGGACATCATAGTGAATGGGATCGCAACCGGAGAAGGAGAGGAGAGGCCGGAGTGAGAGAGAGTGAGCTAGGGTTCGGAGCGAGGCACCCGAACTGGGGTTTCTTGTGGGACATATGTGGGGTCGGTGGTCGGCCGGGCCTGTCAGGCGGAGGCGCCCGGGCGTGCCCGGGCCGCCCCATATCCGTCCTCTATTTGGGCTGGATATGAGGGGTGTTGTTTAGCCCGGTCATTTATTCGCGGTTAATTAAGAGGTCCGGCTGGGTCGATTTTTTGTGACCGATCAGTGACCGGACGGCCTGTCCTGACCTTTAGGACGTGTATGCGATGTCTGTCTGTAGATGCTCTTACTAAGCCAAATGACCACGTTGATCGACTCCATGTTAGCCAGACTAGCCGCTGAATGAAGATGTTGCAGTATTAGGTTGGAAGGTCCTTCAGATCTGGGAGTTGAAGCACAAAGCGCTCAACAATTTTTTTGTTATTTTTTCCCAGGATTCCTAAATATCAGTCCACTGAGGACTTAACGAAGTCTTAGTCGACGCTATATTTATTAGATGTATAGGCGTTTTGCATGAGAGATGACCTTAACATATTGTTTTCCACGACGAGTTCTCTCACTAGATTTTTTTTTTCATGTAAGCAACTATGAGTAGGCAAGTATTATTTGTGTTTTGCTCTTACACTGCCATCAATGTAATTGCACCAAGAGCCAGTAGAAGGGATTTTTTTTGGCGGGGTAGCACAAGCTTTTATTTAGATACACATGATTAATTACTGGAGATAGATGCTATACACAAATGCTTGTATCCAATATTTGGATTTCCATATCTTCCAAGACATTACACAAATGCTTGTATCCAATATTTGAATTTCCCTACCCTCTAAGACATTACACAAATGTTGTATCCAACATTTGGATTTTCATATCCTCTAAGACATTACACAAATGCTTGTTTTCAATATTTGGATTTCCATATCCTCTAACGCAATCAGTGCATAGCCAAAAGGAGTGCAATAAATAGCACTCAAACCCCATTCTTCATCTCACAGCATCATTCCAACAACTTATTTTGAGCACTTGGCCATGGCATTCAGCGGCGGCCAGATGCTCGCTGCCTTCACCCTGGGCTTTCTTCTCATGGCCTTCTGTAAGTTCATATAGCAGATTTTATCGCATCACAATTCCATGCAATTTTAGATCAATCGACGAAACAATTGCTTCTATAATTTTCTGGTGCACACACTAATTCTAAGTCACTTGCAGGTGCGGAGGCTCGGGTATGCATGTCCCCTAGCAAGTTCTATAAAAGGAGCCCTTGCAAGAACGTGCGTTGCACCGCGGCCTGTCACAAAGAGCACTTCAAGGGTGGTTACTGCTCCAGTAAGAAGTCAATTGTAGGCGACGAGCTCAAGGAAGACAACGACGACAACCGCTTTCGCAAACCTCCTAAGAAAACGAGGTGCATCTGTACATTTCCATGCGGCTCTAAGGCCCCACCACCACCGTCAGAACCTGAAGTGCCAGAGCCACCGGGTGAACCCGTGGTGCCGGAGCCGCCATCCAAAGATCCTAAGAAGAAGCCGCCACCGCCGCCATATGAACGTGGCATGCCGGTGCCGCCCTCGAGAGAACACAAGAAGAAGCTGCCGCCAGCTGCCGACCAGTGAGCAAATGGTCTAGTCCGCCTATCCGAGGAAAATGATTTTAATAAGAGAGGAATTAATCAACGCTTGACTTGTACACATGCATAATTGATTGCATGACAATAATAATAATCCTTTTTTGAACTGAGTAATAATAATCTTGGTACTGTTAAAGGGACCCTATCGCTGTGATGGTTCCACCTTCTCGCACCCCTCCTACATTCCCATGCAGCCAACACTAATCTTTTTTCCCTCGTACGAACCCCGCATATCCAACGAGTTGTTGGAGATACGCCCTAGAGGCAATTATGTATGATGATATTTCCTATGTGTTTACGAGTAAAGATAATCCTTGGACATTATCAATGATGTATATCAATAAGTACGTGACTTGTTTTTGAGACTATGCATTGTATGATGACTGTCCTAAAAGGTCCCTAGTCGCAAGGGCTGTGTGGACGCGCAGCTGACTAGACTAGCATATGACACGGTGGATGGCTCGGTCTCACTAGCCATGGAGCATTGGATGCTAACCGGATACTATGAACTTGGAAAGGTCTGGTCAGATTCGACATAGTCGGATCCGAGTCGATATAAGGTATGAGTCGGATAGACCCAACTATGAGACGCAGCGATATGTTATCTGTGAGTCTCTAGTGCAACATACGTTCTATGTCCTAGGACCAGAGCTGACCCATGTACTCGGGATGGTGGCAGGCCTGCTTTGGGCTGACCAAACGCTACTCCATGACTGGGTAGTTATAAAGGTAGGTTTCGGGCTTGTCCAGACCATGTTGCGAGACATGATCGTGCAAGATGGGATTTTCCCCTCCGATCAGGAGAGATATACTCTGGACCCCTCGTATGATCCGACCAAGATAAGCATGGCCATGCGATAAGGATTATGAGATAATCTGGTTAGTGGTCGGCATCACTGGAATGAGAAAGAGGTCGGGCTAGCACAAGGATGACAAACTCGCCTTCAGCCCGACAACATATATCGTGTGGCAAAGGGAACAAAAGTGTGATGTACATGTTCGCCAACCAGCTTCATAGTCTGCTTGGTGGTCGGCACGCCTTGCTAGAGGCCGCTACCAACCGTGTGTTCGGGAACGTAGCAATAATTCAAAATTTTCTACGCATCACCAAGATCAATCTATGGAGTTTACTAGCAACGAGAGGGGAGGAGTGCATCTACATACCCTTGTAGATCGCGAGCGGAAGCGTTCAAGAGAACGGGGTTGATGGAGTCGTACTCGTCGTGATCCAAATCACCGATGATCCAAGCGCCGAACGGACGGCACCTCCGCGTTCAACCCACGTACGGAGCGGTGACGTCTCCCATGCCTTGATCCAGCAAGGAGGAGGGAGAGGTTGAGGAAGAAGGCTCCAACAGCAGCACGACGGCATGGTGGTGATGGAGTGACAGTTCTCCGGCAGGGCTTCGCCAAGCACACGCGGAGGAGGAGAGGTGTTGGGGAGGGGAGGGGCTGCGCCTTGGATGTGGTGCTGCAGCCCTCCCCTCACCCCTCTATTTATAGGGAGAAGGGGGAAGGGGGCCGGCCCCTCTAGATGGGATCTAGAGGGGGGCGGCGGCCAAGGGGGAGGTGGCTTGCCCCCCAAGCAAGGGGGGGCGCCCCCCTTTAGGGTTTCCCCCAAACCCTAGGCGCATGGGCCCTAGGGGGGTTGGCGCCCAGCCCACTAAGGGCTGGTTCCCTTCCACCTACAGCCCATAAGGCCCTCCGGGGCAGGTGGACCCTCCCGGTGGACCCCCGGAACCCCTCCGGTGGTCCCGGTACAATACCGGTATACCCCCGAATATTTCCGGTGACCGTATGGTGACTTCCCATATATAAATCTTTACCTCCGGACCATTCCGGAACTCCTCGTGACGTCCGGGATCTCATCCGGGACTCCGAACAACATTCGGTAATCACATACAAACCTTCCTTATAACCCTAGCGTCATCGAACCTTAAGTGTGTAGACCCTACGGGTTCGGGAATCATGCAGACATGACCGAGACACCTCTCTAGCCAATAACCAACAGCGGGATCTGGATACCCATGTTGGCTCCCACATGTTCCACGATGATCTCATCGGATGAACCACGATGTCGAGGATTCAAGCAATCCCGTATACAATTCCCTTTGTCAATCGGTACGTTACTTGCCCGAGATTCGATCGTCGGTATCCCAATACCTCGTTCAATCTCGTTACCGGCAAGTCACTTTACTCGTTCCGTAATGCATGATCCCGTGACTAACTACTTAGTCACATTGAGCTCATTATGATGATGCAATACCGAGTGGGCCCAGAGATACCTCTCCGTCATACGGAGTGACAAATCCCAGTCTCGATCCGAGCCAACCCAACAGACACTTTCGGAGATACCTGTAGTGCACCTTTATAGCCACCCAGTTACGTTGTGACGTTTGGTACACCCAAAGCATTCCTACGGTATCCGGGAGTTGCACGATCTCATGGTCTAAGGAAATGATACTTGACATTAGAAAAGCTTCAGCAAACGAACTACACGATCTAGTGCTATGCTTAGGATTGGGTCTTGTCCATCACATCATTCTCCTAATGATGTGATCCCGTTATCAATGACATCCAATGTCCATGGTCAGGAAACCGTAACCATCTATTGATCAACGAGCTAGTCAACTAGAGGCTCACTAGGGACATGTTATGGTCTATGTGTTCACACATGTATTACGATTTCCGGATAACACAATTATAGCATGAACAATAGACAATTATCATGAACAAGGAAATATAATAATAACCATTTTATTATTGCCTCTAGGGCATATTTCCAACAGTCTCCCACTTGCACTAGAGTCAATAATCTAGTTACATTGTGATGAATCGTACACCCATAGAGTTCTGGTGTTGATCATGTTTTGCCCGTGGAAGAGGTTTAGTCAACGGATCTGCGACATTCAAATCCGTATGTACTTTACAAATATCTATGTCTCCATTTTGAACATTTTCACGAATGGAGTTGAAGCGACGCTTGATGTGCCTGGTCTTCTTGTGAAACCTGGGCTCCTTGGCAAGGGCAATAGCTCCAGTGTTGTCACAGAAGAGAGTCATCGGCCCCGATGCATTGGGAATAACTCCTAGGTCGGCAATGAACTCCTTCATCCAGATTGCTTCATGTGCTGCCTCCGAGGCTGCCATGTACTCCGCTTCACATGTAGATCCCGCCACGACGCTTTGCTTGCAACTGCACCAGCTGACTGCCCCACCATTCAAAATATACACGTATCCGGTTTGTGACTTAGAGTCATCCAGATCTGTGTCGAAGCTAGCATCGACGTAACCCTTTACGACGAGCTCTTCGTCACCTCCATAAACGAGAAACATATCCTTAGTCCTTTTCAGGTACTTCAGGATGTTCTTGACCGCTGTCCAGTGTTCCATGCCGGGATTACTTTGGTACCTTCCTACCAAACTTACGGCAAGGTTTACATCAGGTCTGGTACACAGCATGGCATACATAATAGACCCTATGGCCGAGGCATAGGGGACGACACTCATCTTTTCTCTATCTTCTGCCGTGGTCGGGCATTGAGCCGTGCTCAATCTCACACCTTGCAATACAGGCAAGAACCCCTTCTTGGACTGATCCATATTGAACTTCTTCAATATCTTGTCAAGGTATGTGCTTTGTGAAAGACCTATGAGGCGTCTCGATCTATCTCTATAGATCTTGATGCCTAATATGTAAGCAGCTTCTCCAAGGTCCTTCATTGAAAAACACTTATTCAAGTAGGCCTTTATACTTTCCAAGAATTCTATATCATTTCCCATCAATAGTATGTCATCCACATATAATATGAGAAATGCTACAGAGCTCCCACTCACTTTCTTGTAAACACAGGCTTCTCCATAAGTCTGTGTAAACCCAAACGCTTTGATCATCTCATCAAAGCGAATGTTCCAACTCCGAGATGCCTGCACCAGCCCATAGATTGAGCGCTGGAGCTTGCATACTTTGTCAGCATTCTTAGGATCGACAAAACCTTCCGGCTGCATCATATACAATTCTTCCTTAAGGAAGCCGTTAAGGAATGCCGTTTTGACGTCCATTTGCCATATTTCATAATCGTAGAATGCGGCAATTGCTAACATGATTCGGACGGACTTCAGCTTCGCTACGGGTGAGAAGGTCTCATCGTAGTCAACTCCTTGAACTTGTCGATAACCCTTAGCGACAAGTCGAGCTTTATAGATGGTAACATTTCCATCCGCGTCCGTCTTCTTCTTAAAGATCCATTTATTTTCTATCGCTCGCCGATCATCGGGCAAGTCTGTCAAAGTCCACACTTTGTTTTCATACATGGATCCTATCTCGGATTGCATGGCTTCAAGCCATTTGTTGGAATCTGGACCCGCCATTGCTTCTTCATAGTTCGAAGGTTCACCGTTGTCCAACAACATGATTTCCAGGACAGGGTTGCCGTACCACTCTGGTGCGGAACGTGTCCTTGTGGACCTACGAAGTTCAGTGGTAACTTGATCATGATCGTCATCATTAACTTCCTCTCTAGTCGGTGCAGGCACCACAGAAACATTTTCTTGTGCTGCGCTACTTTCTGGTTCGAGAGGGGTCATCTCATCAAGTTCCACTTTCCTCCCACTTACTTCTTTCGAGAGAAACTCTTTCTCCAGAAAGGACCCGTTCTTGGCAACGAAGATCTTGCCTTCGGATCTGAGGTAGAAGGTATACCCAATGGTTTCCTTAGGGTATCCTATGAAGACGCATTTTTCCGACTTGGGTTCGAGCTTTTCAGGTTGAAGTTTCTTGACATAAGCATCGCATCCCCAAACTTTAAGAAACGACAGCTTAGGTTTCTTTCCAAACCATAATTCATACGGTGTCGTCTCAACGGATTTCGACGGAGCCCTATTTAAAGTGAATGCGGCAGTCTCTAAAGCATAACCCCAGAATGATAGCGGTAGATCGGTAAGAGACATCATAGATCGCACCATATCCAATAGAGTGCGATTACGACGTTCGGACACACCATTACGCTGAGGTGTTCCAGGCGGCGTGAGTTGTGAAACAATTCCACATTTCCTTAAGTGTGTGCCAAATTCGTGACTCAAATATTCCCCTCCACGATCTGATCGTAAGAACTTTATTTTCCTGTCACGTTGATTCTCAACCTCACTCTGAAATTCCTTGAACTTTTCAAAGGTCTCAGACTTGTGTTTCATTAAGTAGACATACCCATATCTACTCAAGTCATCAGTGAGGGTGAGAACATAACGATAGCCACCGCGAGCCTCAACGCTCATTGGACCGCACACATCAGTATGTATGATTTCCAATAAGTTGGTTGCTCGCTCCACTGTTCCGGAGAACGGAGTCTTGGTCATTTTGCCCATGAGGCATGGTTCGCACGTGTCAAATGATTCATAATCAAGAGACTCCAAAAGTCCATCTGCATGGAGTTTCTTCATGCGTTTGACACCAATGTGACCAAGGCGGCAGTGCCACAAGTATGTGGGACTATCATTATCAACCTTACATTTCTTGGCATTCACACTATGAATATGTGTAACATCACGTTCGAGATTCATTAAGAATAAACCATTGACCAGCGGGGCATGACCATAAAACATATCTCTCATATAAATAGAACAACCATTATTCTCGGATTTAAATGAGTAGCCATCTCGCATTAAACGAGATCCAGATACAATGTTCATGCTCAAAGCTGGCACTAAATAACAATTATTGAGGTTTAAAACTAGTCCCGTAGGTAAATGTAGAGGTAGCGTGCCGACGGCGATCACATCGACCTTGGAACCATTCCCGACGCGCATCGTCACCTCGTCCTTCGCCAGTCTCCGCTTATTCCGCAGCTCCTGCTTTGAGTTACAAATATGAGCAACCGCACCGGTATCAAATACCCAGGAGCTACTACGAGCGCTGGTTAGGTACACATCTATAACATGTATATCACATATACCTTTGGTATTGCCGGCCTTCTTATCCGCTAAGTACTTGGGGCAGTTCCGCTTCCAGTGACCGTTTCCCTTGCAATAAAAGCACTCAGTCTCAGGCTTGGGTCCATTCTTTGTCTTCTTCCCGGCAGCTTGCTTACCGGGCGCGGCAACTCCCTTGCCGTCTTTCTTGAAGTTCTTCTTACCCTTGCCTTTCTTGAACTTAGTGGTTTTATTCACCATCAACACTTGATGTTCCTTTTTGATCTCCACCTCCGCTGATTTCAGCATTGAATATACCTCAGGAATGGTCTTTTCCATCCCCTGCATATTGAAGTTCATCACAAAGCTCTTGTAGCTAGGTGGGAGCGACTGAAGGATTCTGTCAACGACCGCGTCATCCGGGAGATTAACTCCCAGCTGAGACAAGCGGTTGTGCAACCCAGACATTTTGAGTATGTGTTCGCTGACGGAACTATTCTCCTCCATCTTACAACTGTAGAACTTGTCGGAGACTTCATATCTCTCGACCCGGGCATGAGCTTGGAAAACCATTTTCAGCTCTTGGAACATCTCATATGCTCCGTGCTGCTCAAAACGCTTTTGGAGCCCCGGTTCTAAGCTGTAAAGCATGCCGCACTGAACCAGGGAGTAATCATCACTACGTGACTGCCAGGCGTTCAGAACGTCTTGAGTTGCTGGGAAAACAGGTGCATCACCTAGCGGTGCTTCAAGGACATATGCTTTCTTGGCAGCTATGAGGATAATCCTCAGGTTACGGACCCAGTCCGTGTAGTTGCTACCATCGTCTTTCAGCTTGGTTTTCTCTAGGAACGCGTTGAAGTTGAGGGCAACATTAGCGTGGGCCATTTGATCTACAAGACATATTGTAAAGGTTTTTAGACTAAGTTCATGATAATAAAGTTCATCTAATCAAATTATTAACGAACTCCCACTCAGACAGACATCCCTCTAGTCATCTAAGTGATACATGATCCGAGTCAACTAGGCCGTGTCCGATCATCACGTGAGACGGACTAGTCATCATCGGTGAACATCTTCATGTTGATCGTATCTGCTATACGACTCATGTTCGACCTTTCGGTCTCTTGTGTTCCGAGGCCATGTCTGTACATGCTAGGCTCGTCAAGTCAACCTAAGTGTATTGCGTGTGTAAATCTGGCTTACACCCGTTGTATGCGAACGTTAGAACCTATCACACCCGATCATCACGTGGTGCTTCGGAACAACGAACCTTCGCAACGGTGCACAGTTAGGGGGAACACTTTCTTGAAATTTTAGCGAGGGATCATCTTATTTATGCTACCGTCGTTCTAAGCAAATAAGATGTAAAACATGATAAACATCACATGCAATCAAATAGTGACATGATATGGCCAATATCATTTTGCTCCTTTTGATCTCCATCTTCGGGGCGCCATGTTCATCATCGTCACCGGCATGACACCATGATCTCCATCATCGTGTCTTCATGAAGTTGTCTCGCCAATTATTACTTCTACTACTATGGCTAACGGTTAGCAATAAAGTAAAGTAATTACATGACGTTTCAGTTGACACGCAGGTCATAAATAAATTAAGACAACTCCTAGGCTCCTGCCGGTTGTCATACTCATCGACATGCAAGTCGTGATTCCTATTACAAGAACATGATCAATCTCATACATCACATATATCATTCATCACATCCTTCTGGCCATATCACATCACATGACACTTGCTGCAAAAACAAGTTAGACGTCCTCTAATTGTTGTTGCAAACTTTTACGTGGCTGCTATAGGTTTCTAGCAAGAACGATTCTTACCTACGCCAAAACCACAACGTGATATGCCAATTTCTATTTACCCTTCATAAGGACCCTTTTCATCGAATCCGATCCGACTAAAGTGGGAGAGACAGACACCCGCTAGCCACCTTATGCAACTAGTGCATGTCAGTCGGTGGAACCTGTCTCACGTAAGCGTACGTGTAAGGTCGGTCCGGGCCGCTTCATCCCACGATGCCGCCGAATCAAGATAAGACTAGTAACGGCAAGTAAATTGACAAAATCAACGCCCACAACAACTTGTGTTCTACTCGTGCATAGAAACTACGCATAAACCTGGCTCATGATGCCACTGTTGGGGATCGTAGCAATAATTAAAATTTTCTACGCATCACCAAGATCAATCTATGGAGTTTACTAGCAACGAGAGGGGAGGAGTGCATCTACATACCCTTGTAGATCGCGAGCGGAAGCGTTCAAGAGAACGGGGTTGATGGAGTCGTACTCGTCGTGATCCAAATCACCGATGATCCAAGCGCCGAACGGACGGCACCTCCGCGTTCAACACACGTACGGAGCGGTGACGTCTCCCACGCCTTGATCCAGCAAGGAGGAGGGAGAGGTTGAGGAAGAAGGCTCCAACAGCAGCACGACGGCGTGGTGGTGGTGGAGTGACAGTTCTCCGGCAGGGCTTCGCCAAGCACACGCGGAGGAGGAGAGGTGTTGGGGAGGGGAGGGGCTGCGCCTTGGATGTGGTGCTGCAGCCCTCCCCTCACCCCTCTATTTATAGGGAGAAGGGGGAAGGGGGCCGGCCCCTCTAGATGGGATCTAGAGGGGGGCGGCGGCCAAGGGGGAGGTGGCTTGCCCCCCAAGCAAGGGGGGGAGGGGCGCCCCCTTTAGGGTTTCCCCCAAACCCTAGGCACATGGGCCCTAGGGGGTTGGCGCCCAGCCCACTAAGGGCTGGTTCCCTTCCACCTACAGCCCATAAGGCCCTCCGGGGCAGGTGGACCCTCCCGGTGGACCCCCGGAACCCCTCCGGTGGTCCCGGTACAATACCGGTATACCCCCGAATATTTCCGGTGACCGTATGGTGACTTCCCATATATAAATCTTTACCTCCGGACCATTCCGGAACTCCTCGTGACGTCCGGGATCTCATCTGGGACTCCGAACAACATTCGGTAATCACATACAAACCTTCCTTATAACCCTAGCGTCATCGAACCTTAAGTGTGTAGACCCTACGGGTTCGGGAATCATGCAGACATGACCGAGACACCTCTCTAGCCAATAACCAACAGCGGGATCTGGATACCCATGTTGGCTCCCACATGTTCCACGATGATCTCATCGGATGAACCACGATGTCGAGGATTCAAGCAATCCCGTATACAATTCCCTTTGTCAATCGGTACGTTACTTGCCCGAGATTCGATCGTCGGTATCCCAATACCTCGTTCAATCTCGTTACCGGCAAGTCACTTTACTCGTTCCGTAATGCATGATCCCGTGACTAACTACTTAGTCACATTGAGCTCATTATGATGATGCAATACCGAGTGGGCCCAGAGATACCTCTCCGTCATACGGAGTGACAAATCCCAGTCTCGATCCGAGCCAACCCAACAGACACTTTCGGAGATACCTGTAGTGCACCTTTATAGCCACCCAGTTACGTCATGACGTTTGGTACACCCAAAGCATTCCTACGGTATCCGGGAGTTGCACGATCTCATCGTCTAAGGAAATGATACTTGACATTAGAAAAGCTTCAGCAAACGAACTACACGATCTAGTGCTATGCTTAGGATTGGGTCTTGTCCATCACATCATTCTCCTAATGATGTGATCCCGTTATGAATGACATCCAATGTCCATGATCAGGAAACCGTAACCATCTATTGATCAACGAGCTAGTCAACTAGAGGCTCACTAGGGACATGTTATGGTCTATGTGTTCACACATGTATTACGATTTTCGGATAACACAATTATAGCATGAACAATAGACAATTATCATGAACAAGGAAATATAATAATAACCATTTTATTATTGCCTCTATGGCATATTTCCAACACCGTGCAGGTCGGAGGTGATGCGAACTATGGCCAAGCTGACATGAACCTAAGGGGTCGCGCGCTTAAGGGAAGGAACCTACGAGGTCGGATCCGAGGACACTGATCGGATGTGATCCGAGCTGAACTTGGATTGTGGCCGAGTAGACTTGTGGGCTTTAGGATTCGTGTGAGTCCCAAGTGTTGAGCCCATGAGGGATGCCTATATATAGTGGGGGTGCGGCACACTCATTCGGTTGATCGCTTCAGCGCCGTCACTAGGGTTTTGCATGTGTTGCAACTATCCACATCCACTCACCGACGACTGTGTGATCGGACCTAGCAGTCCGCCGCATGGTGTTCCTCCTACACGTGCGGATATCGTTAGAGACGGCGCACTTACGCCGCTCCGGCAAACCTGTTTGGGCGATCCGATCGACTGCGTGGGAGATCGACGAGGAGGAGACGACTCGGGAGACGCGCTGCCTCAACTCTACTTCTGCTGCACGGCACTGCGCGTCTAGTGGTAACGATCTGTGATCCATCTCTGTAGCATGTTTCTGGATGTTCTGCGGGTAGGAAAATTTTAATTTGCGGTCAACGCACCCTACCATAGAACCCAACACAAGCCAACACCTATTTTTCCCTTGTGTGACCCTTCCTCGGTCTCTCCCACCCAGCCCACCGATCCTCCCATCCACGCTCGGAAATAAGCAAAGGAAAAGGAAAAGGGAGACGTTTCAGGACGACAGGCCGGCGGAAACTTCAGCCACTAGTCATGGGATTAGTTTTGATCCAACTGACCATACTGCATTTCACGCAGGTCCACATACCTCCCATCTCTCCCTTATCTCTTCACATATGACGCAAACTCCTCCACAGCAGCCATGGCCACTACCTCCAGCGCGGGGCCATGGCCGAGCCCACCTGGCGACGCGACTGCTCGCACACGCAAAACACCATGTGCCTGAAGCGGTTGGGGAGGTAGTCGGGGCAGGAGGACCGTGTGTTGCATCCTTGCTGGTGATTGGGGATGGCGAGCTAAGGAGTCGGCAACAGAGCATGCTACAACTGACGGCGGGGGAGCTGGAACCTGGATGGAGGGAGCTGCAACCGGTGCCCAAGAGAGCTGCAATCATGGACGGCGAGCGCGGGGACCATAGGCTGTGAAGACGGCGGTGCTGCTCCGAGCGACACCCGACGTCCCGGTTTTTTGCTAATGCTACAACCCGCGTCATAAATTGCTACAACTGGTGTGTCCCATCGCGCTGCAACTGGCATCGCATTTTGCTACATCGCGTAGAATGTCCTATGTTTTGCTACATCCAGCATAGCCAAATGCTACAACCGCCGTCATGGCAAGCTGCAATTGGAAGTGCGGCGAGTTGTGATGGCTTAGCGGCGAGACGGTTTTTGTAGCAACCGACGCTTGAATTTGCTAGAACCAGGCGAGGGAGACGTTGCAACGGTGTGGTGCGACCGAGTAGCTTAGACACCGGGCGTGTGCGACGATGAGCACGCCGCCGAGCTGCGGCTGCCGCCACCGGAGCTACAACAGTGGGCCATAGTTGTTGCATGCATGCGTGGAGTGGGCGACAAATGCAGGCGGTGGCCGGCGGCAAGTGCGCCAACCGGCGACGAGGACGGTCGGCAATGGCGGCAACCGGTGAGGAGGAATGAGGTGGTCGGCTCATCGCTGGATGTGTTAAGAGGCAAGGGGAAGAAGACGAAGAGCGATGCAAGTGGGCACCCAGCGAACCGATTTCTTCCTTCCACGAGCCACCGAGCTGTTTTCTAGACCGTATGGCTGCATGCACGATCGTACGGCTGTGCGGTGACCGGCCCAATTTGGGCCGATCGACCGGCTCGTGTTGGTTGGCGCACTACCCACGAACACATGTCCACACACCCCATCTCCCCTATCACGTCACTCTGCCCACACCCGAGAAAATTCGTTTGAGCACCAAAGTGTCGCAGGCTGCAACATCCTTTGACATAGAGACAAGCGCATGCAGGGAAAGAGACATGAGCGGGAGGGGGATGGGGTCAACGCCCCCGTGAGCATGTTGTCGACCGCTGCTGGAGGGGGATTATGATGGGGTTAATTTGAAGCATGGGGAGAGAGCACTAAGGAAGGGCGTCACATTGGGGATCGATTTGGCCTTGATCCGGGTCGCTAGAATACAAGCCATGCCCAAGCCACTCTATGGACGCCCCAGACTGAGGTCGCGGCTCGCCGTGGGTGCATCCACATCGGCGCGGTGGCGTGCAGTTCCTGCACCCAGCGTAAGCTGTGAAACCTGGGAAAGACGCGAGATCAGATGTTCCTCACAACCTGAAGACGTGAGCTATGCCACTGCTCCTGGTATGTGTGTTACTTCCGCTGGGTGATGCTCTGTTGCCCTCCTAGGTATCTTCTTTACTTCTCTTGCTGCTCGATGAAGCTGGTCGTGCTGCTAGTTTTGCACGCTATGGAGTTTCTATCTCTACATACGATAAATTTAGTATCGGTCTACACATGTGTTTGTACCAATGTTCAAGACCTAGGTGATGATATAGTTTTGACTTATAATGATCAGATTATGTATACCTTTTTGGGGGATACATTATTAAGTACTGGGAAAAGAGGTGTATGTATTGTATCTCGGTGTGGAACATTCATTTTTAACTGAATCTATATGTTTATTCAATCTGAACTTAGATGTTTTATTTAGCTTGTACTCGTTCTGTAAAGAAATATAAGATCGTTTAGATCACTATACTAGCTTCTGATTTCCTATGCTGCAAATTGTAATTGATTTTCTTTAATTAGTTGTGGACTTTCATACTACAGTTGGCTAATGCACTTAATTGGTATCATTTCTAGTTTGATAATAAATGCATGTATGTCTAATTTGGATCTTGGCTAGAGCATCAACTGTGTGAGAAATTAATGCAGCTAAAGTATTGGACTCATCTATAGATTGGCATCATTCTAGTTTACACCTTAACCTAATAATTGAGATTGGGACCCCTTTCCTAATTAATGATAATCATTGTAATCAGTAATTGATTCAGTATTACTTGGGAATAAGTAGGGATATTTTCACTCCAAAATATTCCAATTTTGTGGAACTTGACCAGTCAGGATCAATTCTTCCATTCCACAGCTTGCTTCGTTATGGAGCAATAATCCATGACTCCAGATGTTGGAGTTTCTCCCTTTCAGTTTCCTTGGATGTTGAAGTGTATGGTTCGGAACTTCATCTATGGATTTGGTTTGGTTCATGCAAAGAATTGGTAGACATTTTTGTTAATTTGGTAGGCCCTTTGCAGCAGTAGATTCTTTTTCATGTAGATATGCCATGCTTACTATTTGACATGAATACTTCGTGTTGTGCTTATTAGCTCTAATATACTTTGTGTTTACTTATACTAGCGGCTGGGGTGTGCCTCGGGTGCACCTCTTGAGGCGTAACTGTGTGGACAAATCAAGTTGTTGTAGTTGTTAATGTGTTGACAGTGCATATAAGAGAAAATGGTTAAAAATATAACACAACTCTGAGAATAGAAAATTAATAGTGATTCTGGAGCAACTCGGTGCAACATGAAATGAATCAATATTTACCATGCCATTGAGATCAAAAGAACAAACAAACGAACTTTACAAACTTTGTAAATTATTTAGCTAATCCAAGACCCTTCCAAACACTATTTTGATCACACTACATATTATATAAATTTGGCCAGCTTTGGCAAAAATCAAGAACAATATCGAGCTCTAGCAATTGGTTGGAGCAAAGAACATAGAGCCCCCTTTCAGGGAAATTAGAGAGAGAAGTTAGACTAGCCTTAGGCCAATGGGACGCAAACCTTTATGTTTTTCTTTTATCTCTTTTGTCCATATTATCATTTGATCAAACCCAATTTACCAGTTGCCGCTGCTAAATCAATAAACGCTGGCAACATGCTGGATGTTTCAAAAACAATTGGTTAGCTATAATCATACATCATTTAGCAAACAACAAAGGTATGATTACAAAAGATGAAAGCACCTTACATGAGGTGATTTTTCCAAAGTTGGCGAACAAGTATGGTAGCTGATCATCTAAAATGCCATCATGAGAATTTTCCAAGCACAAGTTTCTTCTTTGATATTTCTCCACTGCATTTTTCATGCCTTGCTCAAATCTTATGTTCAAGTCTATGTCCCTTTTAGGTTTCTTATGAGCTTTATCAACATACCACTTTATTAGAATACAAAACAAAAATCATGAAGTGTAAACTTACATGCATGGTGATATTATGCATATAGAAACAGAAGTTCAGAATTGAAAAACTAAATCAATCGTTAGACGAGATGTACCATCATTTTCCAGCAAGGGTTGGACCATCTCAGACATGGAGAGTTTTCTCTCCAACTATCAGCAGTGCAACCGACGCAAATTATGAACACCAAACTCCGTTGTGATGCAAGATTGTGTTAAGAATCAGTTCAACCTTTCTCTATAATAGAATAATTGTCCACTTCAAAAAGTACAAATTTTCACTTTGAATCATAGCAATAATCTATGCATGCTGCTTTTTTCACAATGGATAACTTACTGACTGTTTAGCTGCCCACCGTTGATAATAATGGATAACTAAGTTGGTTCTAACTTTTGCTCCTGATTTCTTGAGCGACGAGTTCCAAATGTGTGAACCTTTTGAGTTTTGTGGGCATCAAGCAATGAACATGCAACCTGGTAATGTGACTGATTTTTTGTATTTGTATATTATGTAAACAATGGACAAGTATTTATCCATTATTTTTTAGTTTGTAAACTAAAATTGATTACATAGCAAAATTCAATGGTCTATCCATAACGCCAATAACCAAAATTATTAAGCTAAAAAAGTCGAAATGGTTAACTAGTTATTCAACAGCGCCGTAAAGCATGCCTATACATCTAGTGCCCTCATCAATGTTGATGGCTAACATAGGCGAGTCACTGCCAAGGATGTTCACTCACTGACAACGGCCACCCCTGCAAGCAACCGTTGAAGTTGAGCTCAGTCTAATAAGGATGTGCCAAAGGACAATTTCAAATTGAGTCGAGCACCTGATGCAAAAATGGCTCTACCACAACTTGCGGAGAAGAGAAAGAGAAGTACGGTTCATCTAATATATTTTTTGGAACATGTCTCATGAGGGGGGAGGAATCCCCACTTGAATATTGATTATTGAAGAAATAGGTCCAGTTTATGAGGTAGACCATGTCGAAACACATGATCTGATTTATGAAGGAAACCAGATCAAAGAACTTGATCCAGTTTATAAGGAAAACAGGATCAAAAACCATACAACCCAAGAGGCAAGGCCATGAAACACAAAAACAACCCATACATAGTTGCAACACGGTGCGAGGTCCAACAAACTAAAACTGATAGGTGGTTGGTTGGAGCAGCACAGGTTATGCAAAACCATCTACAAGGCATCACTAGCAAGACAAGAAGGTGCCAAACTCAGAGGTCGTGGCGATAACACACGAGCAACAGCAACATCGAAACCATTGAAATGATAACATAGGGTTCCACCACCAGGATGTTACACCATTGCCAATCCTATCGATCGAGCGCCCAACATTAGGGCCGAGTTGCCCATGCCAAGGTGACGATGGCAAGGGGGTATAAGCCGGCTCCATGAGAATGCATAGAGAGAAAGACAAATCACCACCGAAAGGGATGTTAGATGGTGGGAAGTAACGAAGGAGTGACATGCTCACGAGTCACGTAGAGCCATTACAAGAAAATATCTCCACCAGGACAAACATAGATAATGATGTAGTGTAAATGGAGGACACTCACAACCACAAGTTGGAAAACAAATGATCCAAGTAGAGACCGGACGGGTTATTGCAACGAGAGAAAACATTACAAGAAGAGGAGATTACATGGTTGCCGAGGAAAACATGAACACAATGGGTCGTAGAAGATCCAAGATCCCATGTTGTGTGAAGTGGAACTCCACAACAACGCCTCCAGGAAGGTAAGCGGCGCCTGAATGGTGTCGTCATTGCTGCCGCCAGCAAGGAGCTAGCAGATGGATTTGTCCCGAAGACAGAGCAGCAGAAGGTCAAGCGGCCCCGTCCAAAGAGCCAGCAACAAATGGCCGTGGAGGCATTGAAACAAGGGAGCACAGGTCGAAGGGAGTAGGCAGAAGAAACAGAGGATGGTGAGCGGCTGAGGCTAGTCCGCGGGGTAGAAGTATCACCGCCACCGCCTGAGGCCACGCAAGGAGGTCTAGATCTCTGATGAGCAGGACCAAACTACGACCGCAAGCGCGTGCCGCACGGGGGCGTAGAGGCGAACAACATGAGCAGAGGCCAAATAGGGTGAATATGCACGATACGGTGAAGCACAAGTCACCGTAGCGAGAAGGGTGGAGTGGATCCGGCCAATGGGAGTAGTAGCTGCAAGGGGAGGGGCGAGCGCTACTTAGGAGTGCGGGGAGGAAGACGATGCCGATGTGACGGGACCTAGAGAGGAGCGAGAAGGAACTGAGAGAGGGGGTGCTTGGCACTTGGTCTCAAGTTGCCATGGTCGAAGCCAGGGCGAGGAGAGGCGCCACTAGCCAAGGGACAAGGATGAATGGTGGGCACGCTTGGAGGCTAAGACTGATGGCGACTGCAACATGTGCTATATGGTGACGGCAAACAGTCCGGCACACCACAATGGAGACAAGCACATGCCCATCGGAGTGTGTAGCGCACGGAGGCGGGTCGTGGATGTCGACGCACCGGGTGGCCCTTGCTGTGAGCATCAAGCCACACCAGGATGTGGAGCACAATGGAGACCACATGCAGCAGCTGGAGCAGGCCAAGGATGATTGCACGAAGCATATAGAGGTGGGTTGTTGTCGGCGCTAGTGTGTAGGAGGTGTATGGGGCATGAATCCCGGTCAGCAACAACGGGGCGGATCTAGATCTGGCGGGAGGAAATGGAGCGGAGGCGCATACGTGGGGCGTGCGTGCCCTCGTCGCCGTCGCCAGCCGCTTGGCTTTGCACATAGGGTTCCTCCAGCGCGCGATGGTGGCGGTTATGCTTTTGGTGTGGCGTCGGGGTGGCCTCCGGAGTCACGAGGGTTGGCGACCTAGGTGGCTAGGTATCTCCCCATGTTTGTCAGATTTGGGCTGATGGATCAAGCTACTCACACAAACTCACTCATAAACAAGGCAAGATTTTGTAATTTAACTCATTCCAGCATGCGCATCTTGCAACATGTTGATCACACGCTACATGGCATTGTTCTCTTCAAGGCAACACTTATTAATACTCCCTCCGTTTTTATTTACTCCGCATATTAGAGTTGAATGAAGTCAAACTTTGTAAAGTTTGACCAAATATATAGAAAATAATATAAATATTTACCATAAAAAGTCAATATAATGTGGAAGTACATTCAACAATGAATCTAATGGTATTGATTTGTTATTGTATATGTTAATATTTTTGTCTATAAACTTTGTCAAAGTTTGCAAAGCTTGACTTTGACCAAAGCTAATATGCGAAGTAAATAAAAACGGAGGGAGTATCTCTTAATTGGTCTATTTATTGTATGCAATCTCTTTGTACTCATGCTTCATTTATCTGTGAGTTCTGTAATGTTTAAAATAGAAATGCACGTTAGTATATGAGAATCTAAATCTACCTAGAAACCTGGGTTATGTTCAATGTAGATGCATCAAGTCGACAAATAGTATCTATCTATCTATCTATCTATCTATCTATGTATCTTCTATTATCTATCTATACACACACACACACACACAGAGAGAGAGAGAGAGAGAGAGAGAGAGAGAGAGAGATTTAACTCATAAAGATAAAAAATACTACACACAACACTATATATGGAGTGGCTACATACTTTGCATGGTGATTGAACTCAGAGAAAATACATGTTTCTCAAGGAAACACCAACAACAAAGTCTTATTTTTTGTGGGAAAACAACAACAAAGTCTTTAGTCCCAAACAAGTTGGGATAGGCTAGAGGTGAAACCCACAAGATCTCGCGACCTACTCATGGCTCTGGCACATGGATAGCAAGCTTCCACACACCATTGTCCATGGCTAGGAAAGAGTAAAAAAAAAAGTTATCAGTACAATTTCCCTAATGAAAAAACACATATATTCTTAGGTAATGTACCGACAAAGGCATCACCAATGCATAACATAAGTATATCATTCATGACTATATGTTTGAACCGAAGATGTACCTTTTTACATATACATATTTAAATTTAACCATTGTATATTATGCGTTATCAGTGAGAAAGCATTCATTAGCTTCAACACAACTTACGCATGAACTAAATTAGCTCAATCCATACTTTTAAAAATTATGATAGTACGAAATGTTTATTTTAAAATCTAAAATACATTTAAAATGACAAAATATAGGTTCTAACATATGAAATTATGAATTAGAAAAACCGAGGGCACAAATGCATGCCCACAAGTAAATACATTCTCGGACCATATTTGTGAATTGAAAATGTTTTTTTCATACATACATATTTAAATTTAATGGTTCTATATTATTCGTTATTAGTTAAAAAAATAATGAGTTTTAACACACCTTAAGAATGAACTAAATGAGCTCAATCAATAATTTGAAAACTTATGATAGAACAAAACATAGCTTCTAGCATGTGAAATTGTAAATTGAAAAAATCTAGCCGTGCAAATGCGCGGGTGACCCCCCGCTAGTTCTTTCAAAAGAAAGAAGATGATGGTCTCTCTTTTAAGTAGTAGCAGAACCCAGAAACAAGAGAACTACACAAATTGCAGGCTACATAATCAAACAACTAACATAATGATTGATAATGATTGAACAGAGAATCAGTTCCACGGAGAAACAGAATTTGAAACTTGGAGACTTTGATAAAACCCAAGACCACTATAAGAATATAGTTTGCATGAAAACAACATGAAAAAACATGCACATGAGCTTGTTTATGTGCCACGTACAACATTAAAGAGACTCGGTAAATCGTCGTCATGATTCATCTTATTCATCCTTTGCCTGGGAGAAACATTTGATGTTCCATTGAATAAGGTAGGCATGAGTTTGTATACAATCCTACATCTTATGAGGCTTGTAAGCTCGCCTTAGGAGTAATAGAAACAAGGCTTGCAGTGTAATACAGTAGCTCAAACACACATAAATTTTCCCATGCATGGCCCAAGGTGTCTTCACTCGGCCCAAGGAACCTTAGGTCATCCATATCAAATATATCCTCTTCTTTTACACCATGAGCTTTCATGTAATAACGGATTAGGCAATGACCTCGTCGTAAGAGAGACCCAGCAGCGATGCTAAGTGAGGCCACTGGACAGCAGTGATCTGAGACATTGATTACATAATGGCAATCCCACTCTGGATTCACAATATCTCTTGCCATCCAGACCAATACTTGTTGCACAGACTTGCTAAAGAAAGTAGCACATAATTCCCCGTCAAGCTCATGGAGAACAATATCATCATCTTCAACTGTAGGGTACACGTTGTTAAGCAATGGAGTGATACCAAATGTTTCATCTTGAAGGCAGAAACGAAGCAGCGCCCGCGGGGGACATTGATGATTTTTCATATCTATTAAATAGAATAGGGAACCCTTGCAGTGTATGGCAGTTTGTGGACACACAATAGGGTATGGTGGATCCAGCAAGGTTTCCCTCCAGTTGCCCTCGTCACCATTAATGGTGAAGACCTCCATCCCCATTGCAACAGAACTGTGATCACAGGAACGGTAGAAAGACCGTGCAACCTTATATGTTCCAGTGGAAACATCAAGGCGAAACCAATCGGAAGGCAAGTGGAGTGCTGCAACATATTGCGGTGGCACTTGGGGAGCGCAACAGCATCTCTAGTGGCTGGGTTGAAGACATAAGCGTGGGTGTTTGTGGGGAGCAACACCAACCCATCACAGTGTGACATTTGGGACACCAGTGCGAACTCGCCTGTGGGGAACTGCCTCCCATAAAGGAGTGTTGCACTACTACTGCTCCTACTCATGTCATCTTGTTGTATAGACCACAGGTAGAAACGGATGTTGGTGGAGAAAAGACCCAAAGGGTTTGGTTCCAGATAAATGTGGGGGGTGACGAGGAAGGAAGATGGGTTGCGTTGTTGTTTCTGTTTGGAGCAGTGGAGGTGCGCACGAACAAAAACAGGGTCAGAGATGATAGCGTACCAGGCCTTGCTAACCAACTTAAACCTCACCAGGGACTCCACGGGTAGCCGGATCAAGATCTCCCACACCATCACGTCCAATAACAGCCCGCTTATAGGCTGCGAACTCATCGTCCTTTGCTTCCTCTGTGGCACACTCCCCGTCCTTTGCATCCTCTGTGACTTCCTCTTCTTTATTTTCCTGCATCATTAGCCGACTTCTTTGGAAATGTACCATTAACCCCCTTCAAGTCCACGCAGCAAGAAACAAAACCAAAATATAACTAGGATCTTAATAATCTGTATATGCAATGCACGGCACCGGCTACGCTGACACGAACGTGTATGTGTATATATACAGATATGTGCGTCTCCCTGGCCTGTTGGTATCTTTCCCGGACACGGTGTCCGTCTTAGTATAGGAGACGCACCAAATTATTGTTTTTCCCTTTTTGTCAGCAACAAAGGATTCAGTGAGATCCGAAACCTCAACAGATCCGGTCAAAAGCTTTTGATTCTCTCGGAGAAAATATAGTGAAAAGTACAGAAGAAATATTTAGGACGCCGATAAGTGTCACACGTGTGGGCGTTAGGAGGTCTGCCCATACATTTTGTGTGGTGTATAAGAGGAACAGCCCACACACCTACGTGTGGGCAAAACAAGTAATGCCCACATACCTTTTTTTCCCTCCCGATCCCTCTCACACGCGTGCGTGTGGGCAAAATAGATAACGCCCACACGCCCCGTACATCAGGCCTCGTACCTCGTGGTCCCGCACGCCCCGCGTGACAGTCACCGCGCGCCCGCAGTTGCCATGGTCCAGACCCTCGTCCATGTTCGTTTAACTGCAGTTGCCATGTCGCTGAACTACGGTTGCCATGTCGGACAACTACAGTTGCCATGGTTGCTCAACTGCAGTTGCCATCTCATGCCAAAAGTTCCAGATGTCATTTTTGGGCAACTACGGCTGTTGCCATGTATGGTCTGGTTTACTAGAGTTGCCATGATTTGCAAACTTTAGGGGTTTGCCACCTACTAACACTAGGCAGTTGTCATGTATGGTCTGGTTTACTATAGTTGTCATGATTTGAAAACCTTAGGAGTTGCCACCTACTAACACTAGACAGTTGCCGTGTAGCGCTATAAAAAGACATGGCAAAACAACATGTTCGGGTAAAAAAGAGAGAGTTGCCATCTGCTTACAAGCACACTAGGGCAGTTGTCATGTACCCTGCAAAATACATGGCAACTGACATGTTCAGGTAAAAAAAAAGTTGCCACCTGCTTATAAAGCACAATAGGCAGTTGCCATGTACACTGCAAAACACATGGCAAGTGGCAACTTGGGTGTGGGAGATGAGACGGGCGTGTGGGCGAGATGGCAAATGCCCACATACCAGCCCTTGTGCGTGAGTGCAAATTGGCGTGTGGGCGAACTGCTGAACGCCCACACACCAGCCCCTCCGGTGTGGTGAAACGGCCATGTGGGCGACCGGATGAATGCCCACACACCAGCCCAGTCCTACGTGGCACTAGAAACATGCCAAGATTCGTGCGCTCACCAACGGACGCGGATTCACGCGTGTGGGCGAGATGCAAACGCCCACATGTATGGACGTTAGTGTTTTTGAATATTTAATGTGCTGGCAGAAATTAGCAGAAACATCCTTCTGTTGCCGTTGGTGTCGTCGCCGTCCAGCGGACTGGCCATGGCTACAAGCTCGATTGGAAAGGTCTTGCGCGTGGAGGCGGTTCTGAAGCTTCGGGATTGGCGGATGCTAGGCGTAAGCCGGCTGATAAGAGCCAAACTTAAGCCGCCTCGTTAGCCACTCGATCGGGCCATCAGGAAGCGACATCAGCCGTGGGATCCATCGAGTCAACCCACTCAGCTTTTCCCTTCGCGTTTCTTTTGGCGGCTGCAAACAGCGCGTACACTTTGCGTCGGAGAGAAAAAGCAGCAGCCCCAGTTCGCAGCGCCATGGCACCCCCTGTCAGCTCGAGCGCCCGACGGCGATGCTGCAAAACAGCAGGTGCCGCACACGGAGTTGTTTCGTTGAAGTAGCTGGTCAGTTGCAGACCGACGGCGAGCCTCAAACGATCACCGCAGCGCGAAAAAAACTCGAGCCCTAGGTGGCGCTCCATTGCGGTTCCGGTGAAGCTCCATTGCAGCCGCGACAGAGCTCCAACGACTCCGGCAGGGCTCCATTGCAGCTCCGATGAAGCTCCATTGCAGCGTCGGCGAGCTCCAATGACCCCGGCGGTGCTCCATTGCAGCCCCGACACGCTCCATTGCAGCGACGGTAGAGCTCCAACAACCCCGGCGGTGCTCCATTGCAGCCCTCGGCACGCTCCATTGAAGCTCCGGCGAAGCTCCATTGCAACCTTCCTGGAGCTCCAACGGCCCCGCGGCGCTTCACTGCAGATCCGGCGGCACACGACGATGCTTCATTGCAACCTCGTCGGAGCTCCAACGACACCCGTGGCGCTTCACTGTAGCTCCGGCGGCGCCCGGAAGCGCTCGGAGGCGTTTCATTGCAACCTCGCCGGAGCTCTATTGCAACTCTGACGAAGCTCCATTGCAGCCTGACGTAGCTCCAACGCAGTACGACGGTTCCCGGCGATGTTTCGTTGCAGCACCGACGGGTCCCCCGCGATGCTCCACTGGAGCACCACGCAGCCCCGGGTGGCAGCACGGGAGTTGCTGGAAAAAACCGGCGAGCCACCGCGTCGCTCGCTTGAAGCATGGACAGAGCGTCGTCGCCCCCCTATTGCGACACCGCCACGACCCCCGGGTCCGGCCGGCTGCACACTCATTTGCAGCATCGACACCCCGCTGCCCTACCTCACCGGCAGTTGCATCTCGCACAAGGGCGCGTCCGCTCTTGCAGCGGCCAGTGGCTGGCCTTGCAGCAGTTAGGACGACATGTTAGCGGTGTGCTTGGAGCAGGTGACGGCAAGCTCACCGCGGTGGCCGTTTGATGATGGAGCAGGTGACGACAAGCTCACATGGGCGATGGTGGTTGTATGCTTGGGTTGAGAAAGAAGAGAGCCCGAGTGGATAAGATAGGATGGATGGCTCGTGATGTTTCCTGGAGGGAAAGGACAGAGACAGGCGTGCTGGGCCACAGGGGCACGTGCCAGCTAGAGGAGGAGGTTTGCCTGACGGAGAAATAAGTCGGATGAATATAAACGTTTTCCGCTAAATAAGCCGCGCGCTTGAAATAACGGCTTTTTAGCACGCGTGTCCGAATCGGCAGCTCGCACCCGAGCAAAAATCGCGTGGGCGCTCCGCGGGGCCTCGCGCGCTGGTTTTTTCAGGTATCCGCTACCGTGCGTTGTACAGCGACTTGCCCGCGCGAATGTCCACCAACCGCCGGATCTGAAATATCCACTCACGCGCACGACTTCTCCATCCTCTCCAGCGACCCGTCGGCCCTTCCCCCCGCCGTTCCCCACCGCGCGTGCCGCTTCCCCCTCTTCCCTGTTGGTCGCCGGTGCCTCCTCCACCGCGGCCGCCCCTCGAGCGCCCCGTTCCGCCGACGAACTGCGCCCGGCGGGTGTTTGCAGCTTGGCGCCCACAAGGTGTTTGACAAAAGCTTGCAAGGTATATATTTGTACTAAACCTCATATTTATAGATGAATTCGGAGCATGTTGTTTGTAGTGTCAAATATTAGTTTGAATTCAAATTTGTAGGTGAGTTCATCCCACGATTCTTCCGATGAAGAATTTGATCTTCAAGAGGAGGAGGACCTTGCAATGGTCCTAGCTATGCACATCAACAAAAAGCCGAAGCACGGTTTTTCGTCGTTAGAAACTATGGAGGGAGAGGATCGATGCTGAGAACAGATTGATGAGGAACTATTTTACTGCAGATTCCCATATATCCCGAGTCCTACTTTCGACGCCGTTTTAGGATGAGCATCGAGTTGTTCAAACACATTGCAGAGAAACTAACGAGCTATGATCTATTTTTTTAGCAAAGGAGGAATGTCGCCGGAGAACTCGGGCATAGCACCTTTCAAAAGGTGACCGCCGCTTTGCGTATGTTGGCATACATAATTCCGGCGAATCTAGTTGATGATCACTTGGCCATGGGTGAGAGCCAAGCCATCATGTGTTCGAAGCGCTTCGCGGTTGGAATCGTGCAAGTGTTTGGTCCGGAATATTTGAGAGCTCCCAATGCTGAAGACGACGCAAGGCTTTTGGAGATGAATAAAGCTCGCGGGTTCCAGATATGCTTGGCTCAATGGATTGTATGCATTGGAGTTGGAAGAACTGTCCTAAGGCATGGCATGGACATTCCACGGGCAAAAAAAAGGTTCAACTATAATCCTTAAAGCGGTGGCCTGTCAGGAGACTTGGATCATGCTTTTTTTTGGAATGCCAGGATCGATCATCACTCATGAATAGTATTGCAAATGATGAACTACCACCGGTGCAGTTTGTAGCAAATGGCCATACATACAACTATGGCTATTATCTTGAGGATGACATCTACCAAAGGTGGCAAACATTTGTGAAGCCGTTGAAAAACCCAGAAGGTAAGAAAAATGTTTATTTCCACAATGCTCAGGCGGCGGCTAGGAAAGATGTGGAGAGAGGTTTTGGAATTTTGCAAGCCCAATTTGCTATTGTGAGAGGACCAGCTAGATTTTGGGATCGAAATATCCTTTGGTACATCATGAATGCTTGTGTGATCATGCATAATATGATCATCGAGAACGAGCGTGGGCAAGATTTGGACTATTCTCAATATGAGTTGTTGGGACGTCCCGTACGAGTGCGGAGGAGTGTTGAGAGGGTGGCCCGCTTTGTTGGCTCCTATTATGCCATTCGACATGCCGAAACACATGATGAACTTCAGAAGGATCTAGTCGAGGAGTGGTGGGCATGGAATGGGCGACAAAACACATGACTGTTATTTATTGTATTGGTCATGAACTATTTGTTGTATTGAACTTTAATTATTTGTTTGAGTTATAATAATAAATGAACTATTTTTTGTCGATTTATTTTGTGTGTGTTTGATCTTCTTTGTTTCACATTGAATGCAAAATGTTGTTTGTGCTGGGCGCGTGCGCTCTATTTTACAGCGCCTGCTGAAGCGGCACTCGTGCGCTAAAATTTCTAGGCGTCCGGTGAAGCAACTGACTAGTTCGACGCGCAAAAGCGCTGCAAAAACTAATGATAAATGAACTATTTTTTGTCGATTTCTTTTGTGTGTGTTTGATCTTCTTTGTTTTACATTGAATGCAAAATGTTGTTTGTACTGGGCGCGCGCGCTCTATTTTACAGCACCTGCTGAAGCGGCACCCTCGTGCGCTAAAATTTCTGGGCGTCCGGTGAAGTAACTGACTAGTTCGACATGCAAAAGCGCTGCAAAAACTTTTAGCGCGTCGCGCCTGTTGAAGATGCTCTTAGCGACCCTCTCTGCCATACTGCGGCGACCATTACGCACGCGCAATGTTTAAAACGAGACAGAAGAAAATGAGGAAACCGCGATTCGACCCCTGGTAGCTACACTCAACCTCATGTTAAGGGCATCTACAACCGTTTGAAAGGGATTCAGTTATGTAATACTGCCCCCAAGTCTCAACCATTTGTTGTTTGCAGATGGCTCGTTGGTACTAAGGAAAGCCAATGGCGAAAGCACCACAACACTGCAATACATACTAGAACTCTATGAGAATTGCTCGGGAAGTACAGACAATTAGTTTTGACAAGTCGTCGGTGATGTTCAGCAAGAATACAAGGAGTGCTAACCGGCAAGAGGTCCTATATGTACTGAATATTCGAGGGGAGACATGGAATGAAAAGTATCTGGGGCTCCCAGTCTATGTTGGTGCAGCAAGATCACAAGTTTTTTAGTATCTTAAGGATAGGATCTGGAAGAGAATCCAAGGATGGATTGAGAGGCTTCTGTCTCAGGCTGCTAAGGATGTTCTAATCAAAGCTATCCCAACTTTCGCTATGTCCTGTTTTGACTTGACAAAATCTCTTTGTGAACAAAATGGGTGCCATGATCTGCAGGTATTGGTGGCACGGCAAGATGACATGAAAAAAATGCACTGGCTGAGCTGGGAACTTTTAACTAGACCGAAAAGTAAGGGGGGCTGGGTTTTAGGGATCTACACGGTTTTAACCTTGCAATGCTTGCCCGCCAGGCGTGGCGTGACAGTACCTGATTCCTTGTGCGTCCGGGTCCTAAAGGCCAAGTATTTCCCGTCTGGATCGATCTTGGATGCCCAACCAAAGGCGGGGGTATCATACACATGGCGAAGCATTTTGCGAGGGTGCAGCTTCTTAAGGAGGTAGTCATCTGGAGAGTAGGAGAAAGGACAAGCATAAATATCTGGACTGATCCTTGGTTGCCAAAGGACGGAACACGGCAGCCCCGAACCCCTAGTGGCAACTGTGTGTTTACCAAAGTCTCTGAACTAATTGACCCAAATACTATGACATAGGGTGAGACACTGATTGGATATATTTTCTGGGAGGAGGATGCCAGTATCATTCTAGCCATGCTGATAAGGGAGGACTTTGAAGATTATTATGCATGGCATTACGATGGAAAGGGCGAATTTTCTGTCAAATCCGCGTACCAGGTGTTTGTTGGAGGGCTCGATGAAATAGCTTTTCCTACATCTGCTGTAGCAGCTAAAGAGGAAGTGGACTGGAAGAAACTCTGGGCTATGCCCTGCCCGCCCAAAGTCAAGCAGTTCCTATGGCGCTTTGCTCAGTCTGCCGGTCAAGATGAACATCCGACGGAGAGGCGTTGAATGTGAAACCCTATATATGTGTGTGCTGTCGGCGACTCGATGAAGATGGATGCCACTTGTTTATCAAATGCAAGGAGGTAAAGATGCTTTGGCGGGAGATACAGATGGAGGAGGTCAGGTTGCGGTTGTGTGCATGTAGAGGAGCAAAGGAAGTGGTGCAACATGTCACCTCGCACTCTCGCTATGTGAGAGTGATCAAGTGTTAATTACATGCATGCTATGGAAGTGGTGGAACCGCAGGAATAAACTAAACAAGAATGAGGGTGTGTCTCATGTTGTGACCACGGCTGCACATGCAAGGTCCTTCGTGCCGCCCAACCGTCCCCCGCATCGCCCCCCGCATGGGCGACTCGGGCGGATTGGCAATCCTAGCCGCTAGGCAGCCGCAGATCCCGTGCCTCCCTCCGTCGCCGCTGGAGGAAGCCACCGGGCAAGCCTGGTGCCCGACGACGGTGGGGGAGGCTCCCTTCTCTCCCACGCAGGTTTGGACGATGCGGGGCATCCATGGGCATGGGGCACCTGCCCAGATTTCAATCACTGGCGGCGTAACGTCTCTCCGGCGGCGGTGCTGCAGGGTCGACGGGGAGGACTGGTGGTGCGGCTGTTGGCGGCGATGTGCGGGTTGGCTGATCCAGCCCGTACATGTGGCCGGCCGGCGGCTGCGTGGAAGGGCCAGCGAGGGGCGCCAGAGGCCTCTGCTGGCGATCCGGTGGAGTTTCTGGATTGGATCCGGTCGTCACGCCCGATCCGTCCGGCCGTTTGGGATATTGCGGGGTGCCCGGCGGTCTGCTGCCGGAGTACCGACGGCGACGTACGTCTTCGTGGCGAGGTTCCGCTCGGTTCCAGCCAGCCGCAAGATCGGGACGACGTGGCTTTCGGTGAAAATCGCGCCTGACTGCGGTCTTGGCGGACGATGGCGGTGTCTCGAACGTCGTTCCTTTCTCGAGGCATCGTCGTTGCAGGTCACGTCAACCTGATTGGGAAGTTCCGAGGGAAACCCTAGATCTGGGTCTACCGGATCGGACGATGACGGCGCCTTCGGTGTCGTTCTTCCTCCTAGGGCATCGTTTTGGAGCAAGTGCTGGTTGGAGGGGACAAGAGGAGGAGCGGTGTTTCATCTTGCCCATTGATGACGGCAGATCTCGGCGGCGTGGCGCAGTGAAGACTCGGCGCCCGATGCGTGGAGATGGACTCGCGCAGGAGGATGACGCTGTCTGGTGTCGTGGTGGCGTCGGCGGCAGTTAGACCAGGCAAGGTACATGCATCAGTACAGCTCTGAAGATGGATTGGTGGCAAGTGGCTGCGGCGGCTCATACCCGGCAGGCGTCCTGGTTGAGGAGCACGCCGGACTAGTGGGTGCCCATACCCGGCACGCGTCCTGATTGGGACCTTAGATCTTTGATGTTAAGTTTGGCTGTTATGTCTGTTTGGTATTAGGCCCAGACTATCAGCGCCCCTTCATCAACTGGATAGGAGTTGCGACAGATGTTGCGTAGACGGTGACTTTAGTCTTACTGTTGTATGACTTTGTAAGGTCTTATGTCAATAATTAACAAAATGGTTGTATGCATCGTCCAGATGCAGAGGCTGGGGTCTTCCTTCTTTTTCTAAAAAAACAAAAACATGCAAGGTCCTTGGCTCTAGAAGTCATGCAGTTCAGTGCGAAACAGCCAAAGGTGCAAGCTACCAGGCCGGCCTACAGATGGACAAGACCGGAGGGAGATAAACTGAAAATCAACATCGATGGGCGTACCATGATTCATCGGGGACCGGGGGCTGGGGGTTTGTAATCCGAGATAGAAGTGGAGATGTTGTTGGTGCAGGAGATGTGAAAATCACGCATGCCAGTACTGCCACGCGTACAGAGGCCGAAGCCTGTTTCCAAGCATTGTCAGCTGCGGCGACATGGGGTATTTCCAATGCGGTTGTGGAATCAGATTGTCAAATCCTACTGAACGTGTTATACTCAGAGATACCAGGCAGTTTATCCGTCTGAATTTTAGTTCTTTGGCTTTTTCTTTTGTCCCTCGTGATGGTAATAAAGTTGCCCATGCTCTCGCTGCATTGGGTTGTAATGGCTCGGAGCACCACCGGTTGTGGTTGTATGGTGTACCGAACAATGTACGCGTGATGATGGCCAGCGAGTCTGCTGAGCCTGTTTAAGTCAAGGAACCTCAGTGTTCCAATTTCAAAAAATAAAAGAGCATCTACAACCACATATTGCAAATCTGTGCCCTCAAATGTCCCGAACGATTGGGCGGGCCTCAAAAATGACCATTTTCAATCACACTCGTATTAGTCCCACCTCACCGCGTGACGAGCTAGTCGACCGGCTTAATAGCCGGGTCGTGCGGAACCAATAAGCTTCTCACTTCATTGGATCCTTTGTAAAGAATAGACTATTACTATAAATCTTCTATGTGGTAAACATATAAGATTCATAGTCACGGTCTATCTCCTTTACAGGGGAAACATTTATATCCGTACTGCTTTTTATGAATCACAATTTGTCAAAAAAGTCGATGAATAAAATTAAAAATCTACTATCACTATAGTAAGGGTATCAACGTACATGAACGAGACGAACTTGACCCTCGACGAACAATCATCAGTTAATGAAATACAGTCTAGTGTCAAGTTATCTCGCTCACACAACAATAATTGATAGACTTACATAACAACAGAAAAGCTTGCCGTCATGCGCCAGCGTGGCTATTTAAGACGATCGGCGTCCGCCTCGCCCAGCAATGTGACACTAAAATTTTGCTGCGCCTATGAGAGAGGACGGAACTTCAGTCGGTGCAGATGGGACCGCTACGACCTGCAGCGGGGTCAGAGCACGCACCTAGGCGCCCCCATAATCCGCCTCAGGGCTGGATATGAGGAGTGTCGGTCAGCCCGGGCATTTGAGGTCCGTTTAAGGCGCCCGGCTGGGTCAAAATTTTGCAACCGGCCAATGACCGGGCGGCCCGCCCGCGCGTTTGAGGCGGGTTTGGAGTGCCCGGCTGTGGATGCTATAAAGTAGTTCGCGGGTCATACTTGAGGCATAAAGTAGCTGGGTGCGCCCTATTTTTTCTTTCTTTCTCTATTTTCTTCTACCTTTTTTGGTTTTTCTTCCTTATTTCGCTTTTTTGTTCTCCATTTTTTCATTGTTTTTTATTTGTTTCTTAGGTTGTAATTGTTTTTCTCTCTTTTTGTGTCTTTTATTTCTTCTCCGGCTTAGTTTAGTTTTCATTTTTTTTAATTCTTTCTACATTTGTTTCTTTGTTTTTTTAGTTTTTGTTTGGTTTCCTTTTTTCTTCTGCATTTTTTTCTTTTGTATTTTCTTATGTTTGTTTTCGTTTTCACTCTACATTTTTGTACATGTCAAAAAAAATTGTAACAAGTGATCAACATTTTTTGTTTACGTGTTCAACATTGCCCGAACGCTATTTCAACATTTTTTGGAAACTTGTTCAGCATTTTAATAGTTATTCAACATTTTTTCAAATACTTGTTCAAGATTTATAATACTTATTCGATATTTTGAAATACTTGTTTAACATTTTTCATATACTCCTTCAACAGTTTTAATACCTATTCTACATTTTTCAAATACTTGTTCAACATTTTCAAATTCATGTTCAATATTTTTAAATACTTGTTCAACATTTTTCATATACATGTTAAACATTTTTTGAATACCTATTCAACATTTTTCAAATACTTGTTCAGTATTTTTAATACTTATTCAACATTTTTTCAAATACCTGTTCAACACTCTCAAATTCTTGTTCGACATTTTTTAATACTTATTCAACATTTGTTTTCAATTGTGATTTTGAAGAGTGTTTTTGTAATATATACATATATATAGAGAGAGGACATCTTAAAGTGTAAAGAAAGGTACAAAAATAACAAAAAATGAGAACATAAAACACACACAAAAATCGGTTGTGGCTCCCGAGCGGCTAGGCCGGCCCGTCTGGGAATCGCCCCAACACGAGCGCATCCCCATGTCTCGCTTAAAGCGAGACATAGGGGTGCCCCTGCCATACGCAGTCCGGATTCCACCCACGGGTAACTTGGCCGGACCCACCTAGCTGCTCTCAAAGATACGCAGATACCTGGCATTTCCTAAATGGCGTTTATTCGATTGTTGCAAACAGGCGCACACCGCTCCCTCCGCGTTGGCCCGGCCCATCTTACGTTTTGTTTCTTTTCTATAAACCCTTAAAGAAAGAGCGCCCGTGGAGTTTCAAACTCTGCATCCGTGCTTCCCCGTAGGAGATCGAACCACTGATAAACAACCAACATATTTTCTATTGTGCTATAAGACATCTATAATACCTAAATATTTCATCCCCGCTATGTAATTTCTCTTAACATGCAAGCTAGCCACATCAGAAATAATCCACCTCAGCAAATCCACAACCAGCGAAAACAAATCTTTTCCTTTAGTGCGCATGGTTTCCTTCCCATCTTCTGTAACTGACGAAACGTGTCGTCTTATCCTCAAACCAATCGACATCTCATCATATATTCCCTTCCATCAAAAGCTTGAACTCTCGGGTTCTCCTCCACCGGCCGGTCGCGCCACGCAAGCCGGCGGCAGCCACTTCGCGCATCTACACGGGTGGCGCCTCCCTCGGTCCCTCACCCGGTTGTCCGCGTCTGCCAAGCTGGCCGGACAACTGCCGAGAACCCACATCGGAAGCGGCGGCGCTCCTCCTGTAGACGCCACTGCGGCCGCCTTGCCACAACTCCAACCACCGCATGCCTCCAAACACCGTGCAGAGGCATCGTTCTGATAAACACACTACAGCTAAGTTGTGGATTATCCCCTTTGACGTTGCTTTTCATTTGATTCGTATAATCCCTGTATTCCTCTTCCCAGAGCATCCAGATCCATCCCCTTCCTTCAGTTTGTTGTCTGGGATAGCCTCATACACCTGCCTCTATTGATTTTGCAGCCGGTGGCATGCTGCTGGGCTAGCAATCCGGAATTTTTTACTTCGTCTACCCAACAAGGTAAAGATTAGCCACGATCCTTTATTTTTCGTGGGAATAGTCCCATCTACCCGCTTCTCTTATTTTTACTCAACGTTCTGACTGCCAGCAATCCTACCCCATAGAGTTTGGCCCTGATGGTAGCTTCTTGTTGCATTTGTATTCTTCTGCAGAGATTAACTCTATTCCACTGTCCAAAAAAAGATTAACTCGATGCATTTTATGATGAGAATGAGATAGTCCATTCTGGATTTATTATAACTAATGTAGTTACTGCGTGATTATCTATATACTACAATCTGGATGTTCTAGCAATAACATGGTATGTTCCTTTATAATTGCAGGTATACAGTCAAGTCTACACAAAACTGTATGGTCGACAACCTTCTTTACTCTTGCATCAGGATCCCGCATACAAATCATTCGCAAAGATTTCTCTACTCTTGATCGTGGCTAATCTTTACCGTCGCAAAACTTCGCTCACTTTCAGGTTTGCTGCTTGAAATTCTCATGCCTGTAATTTGCTTTAATTAAATTCCAAATGTATCGTTCCCAGGGTCTCACGTACAACTGATGGAGAATTTTTTAATGAAAATGTTGTTCACTGTTTTCCATTAGGGATCTTTCGATCAGAGCAAGAACCCGGCTGCGACCAACCTCATTTCATATTTTTGCCTCGGTCAGCAGCTTGGCATATTTTGTTCGCTCCTTTTAAACCTGGGTAATTCTGCACATATTTTTTATCTCCAACTCCAACACATGTTTTTGATATACCAATGGGTCATTACAGGTTGGTATAGCTGTTTGTGAACTTATATCCTTTTCCTTTTTTCTTCAGAATATGTTTTTCCAATGCTAGCAGAATTCTATAGACTTTATATCTTAAGAGGCCATTACTAGGACAATGCTACCTGCCAATAAAAATTCTTCACGAATCAACAGGGTGTACAAAAATGTGTGCAGTGTTACCATACAAAATGGTTGAGGTGCCATATGCTCTCTCATGTTTACCCTTACTGTTTACTTTAGTTATTCCAACAAAGAGTCTGGCAGATCATGATGCTTAAATTTCAACCACAAAACGTCAGGTGCTAATTCTCTCTTCTCTTACATCGTGTTACTTTTTTTGTTACACATAATTATCTGAAGTGCTACCCTTTTTATTGGTTTTCTATCATCTCCTCTTCCAACACTTGCACTCCAGGATGCCTCTAAAGCCTCACATCACTCTTCCATCAGTTCTACCAAGAAAGACATTCAGCATATACATGCACGCAATGAATCAGCTCACGGAATCTACAAATGCAAAAGTGTGCGGAACTATCAGAAGCAAATTTCAGGGAGAAAACATCAGCAACTAACTACCCATGAAGATCACATTATAACTGTTGGTTGCATAAACAAGGAAGCAATTTTCATGGCATATAGCTCATTTGTACATATATTATACAAAGTGGTTGCACTGAATATAACTTATGTACAATGTACTACTTAAATTTTCCCTTTCAACTCAAGCCCCCCTACAGATATCATGGTGTTTTATTCTTCGATTCATTAACACATTGCTTCTCAAATTAGTCCCCAAATACCCGCAGCAACGAGCGGGGAATTCATCTAGTTACACAAATGCTTGTATCCAATATTTGGATTCTCATATCCTCCAAGACATTACACAAATGCTTGTATCCAATATTTAGATTTCCATATCCTCTAAGGCATTGAATGCATAGCCAAGAGGGGTGCAATAAATATCACGCAATCCCGTTCTTCTCCTCACACCACCATTCCAACAACTTCTTTTGAGCACTTGGCCATGGCGTTCAGTGGCACCCAGATGCTCGGTGCTTTCACCCTGGGCATTCTCCTTATGGCCTTCTGTAAGTTCATATAACAGATTTTAACGCATCTCCCATAGTTCAGAATTTTGAAGCAACTAGCGGGAACATGAATTCAATACACATGATTAATTATTGGAGATAGATACTATACACAAATGCTTGTATACAATATTTGGATTTCCAAATCCTCTAAAGCATTACACAAATGCTTGTATCCAATATTAGGATTTGCATATCCTCTAAGACATTACACAAATTGTCGTATCCGATATTTGGATTTCCATATTCTCTAGGCCTCTTTTGGTTCATAGGATAAGAGTATCATAGGAATAAGAAAGTTGTAGGAAATGAGATGACATGTCTCTTAAATCCTATGAGTAGGGACAGAAAAAAAGATGCCATTTGGTTCACATCAAAGGAATTTTTCATTAAGTCTAGACTAATGTTTATTTTCCTTTGAAATGTGAAGGATATGAACCAATCCCATGTAGCAATAGAATTCCTATGAAATTTCTATAGACCAAAGGAGGCCTAATACATTACACAAATGCATGTGTCCAATATTTAGATTTCCATATCCTCTAAGGCATTGAATGCATAGCCAAGAGAGATGTTATAAATAGCACACAATCCCGTTCTTTTCCTCACGCCACCATTCCAACAATTTCTTTTGAGCACTTGGCAATGGCATTCAGCGGCACCCAGATGCTCGCTGCCTTCACCCTGGGCATTCTCCTCATGGCCTTCTGTAAGTTCATATAGCAGATTTGACCGCATCGCAATCCCATGCAATTTAAGATCAAATCTATGAAACGATTGCTAATATAATTTTCGGGTGCACACGCTAATTGTATGTCACATGCAGGTGCGGAGGCTCGGGTATGCATGTCGACTAGCAAGTTGTACAAAGCGAACCCTTGCAAGAACGTGCGCTGCACCAAGGCTTGTCACAAAGAGCACTTCAAGGGTGGGTTTTGCTCCAGTAAAAAGTCGATCGTTGATGACGAGCTCAACGAAGACAACGGCGACAACAACTTTGGCAAACGGCCTAAGAAAAAATCGAAAAAATCGTGCATGTGTACATTCCCATGCGGTCAAACCCCACCACCACCGTCGGAACCTGATGTGCCAGAGCCGCCCGAAGTGCCAGTGCCCGGGCCACCGCCGAGGGCCGGCCATATTTATTGAGTGTTGAGTAAATGATCATATGTATGAACCTGAGGTGTCGAGGAAAGAGAGGAAACAATCACTGCTTAATTTGTACACATGCATGATTGATTGCATAAGAATGATAATAATAATAATCTAAAGTGAATCAACAGTAAACACGAGTGTCTCTACCATGGATCATAGTCACTAGTAGGAAAAGGGGCTTTTACCCCGGTTTGTAAGGGCATTTTGTCCCGGTTTTCGAACCGGGACTAAAGGGTCGTTACTAAAGCCCTAACCCTTTAGTCCCGGTTCTTACACGAACCGGGACAGAAGGTCCTCTACGTGGCCGCTGCTGCCAGCCCAGGCAGGGGGGCCTTTGGTCCCGGTTGGTGCCACCAACCGGGACCAATAGGCAGGGCCTTTTGTCCCGGTTGGTGTCACCAACCGGGACCAATAGGCATCCACGCGTCAGCATTTCAGGGGCTGGGGTTTTTGTTTTTTTTGAAAGGGGGGGGGGGTTGGGGGGTTTCGGGGGTTAATTTAGGTGTTTCATATATTGTGTTAGCTAGCTAATTAATAGAGAGAAGTGTCCTCTTTTATCTTCGTGCTTGGTCGACGCTACATACTATATACGTATGGAGAGGACTAGACACGCTAGCTAGTAAGCAAATGAAGGAAACAGAAGATCGTCATGAACATATGCATATAGAGAGAAGTGATATCGACCACCTCTCCTTCTCCGAGAGGATGGTCGAACAACAAGTTCTCTTATATCTATCTGACACTACCGGCTACATATATACAATAATTATCTCTTACAATATAATCTCCTAATTAAATTGTAAGAACACAGGGTCCACATAGTATTCTCCGTTTTCAGCGATCACGTGGTCAAGGAAGAATGCCGCCAATTCCTCTTGAATTGCTCGCATACGATCTTCTGCTAGGAGTTCATCCCGCATCCGAAACATCTAATTGAAGAAGGGGGTCAATACATATATATATGAATAAATGAAACTCGACACAAATGATGGTAATAAAATAAAATTGTGAATATTATTGCTTACGCACTTCATATTGTTCATCAGAGTAGCCCCGCTCACAGGTCGTGTGGCGGATAGACTCGCAAATGTAGTATCCACAGAAATCATTCCCTTGTTCCTGCCACAACCACTTTACAAGAAATAGAGGTCAATCTAACTGATAAGCAAGCATGCTAAATGGTATTGATGAAACTAGCGTTGAATCACTAGGAGATGTGCGGAACATGCTACTATAGTACTTACTTTCGGGTGTCTAAATTGCAGCTTCTTCGGCAGTCCCGGAGCTTTTGTGGTGAATTTTCTCCAAACCCTGCCAGACAAAGAAAACAATTACTTGATATCAGGAAATGAACAAAGTTGCTGATATGGTGGATAATGATCGATTTAACTTCTCGAGCATTTGAGTCATGTTCGCATAGTCCTGGGGATCTTTTCGTCTCGAGTCTAAGACGGTTACTACTCCCTGCTCAAGCTTAATCTCTAGGAGAATATAGTGGAAGCTGCGCATGCATGCATAAGTCATCAATTACATTACCATAACCTGGACTAATAAGGGAAACCGAATATGCACAAGACAGTAGCACTCACTTGAAGTTGTAAGGAAAGAGTATTATATCTTTATTTTGATTTAATACCAACGATCGTAGCAAGTTGGGCTCGGCTTCTTTGGCATGTTTTTCAACCGTATATGCATCTATGAGATTTGTGTTAATGAACCCAATATCATCGATTTGTCTTTTCTTCAATTCGGCGATCTTCAATCTGCATAATATAGTGAGGATAATTATAAATACATGCAATGAAAGAGCTGGCCCATATAGAGAGACTTAATGACAGAAGTAATACTATTTACAAACAGTAGCAAGTGATCGTTGTTTTATCGAGGGCCTTTTGATTGAAAAACTGGAAGAACTCCTCAAATAAAACATTCAGCAGTTCAATTCCAACGAGGTCATGCTCCGATTTAACTCTCAGCGTTAAAGTATTCATCCCATCAGACTCTCTGCAGGTTTTCATGTACCAATCATGTAATCTTCGCATCATCGTTGTTAGAGATCTTTCATCTTTGACGAGAGGCTTCCCGTAATGGTATTTGTGTTCGTCCACCTCCATGATTTCATAATGTACATCGTCGGGCAGGTAATCTCCAAGATTGCTATAACCGGCCATCATCCTCGCATCATTAGCGACGATGTCTTTAGACACCTTGAGCGGGGGGCACGATTCGTTCGCTTGTTCGCCGAGCTGGGCAATTTTTTTCCCAGCTCGTCGTTCTATTAACCTTTGATCACTGACAGTACTTCCCGACCGCTCCGCTTCGACAAATGTCTTTGCAATAATGCGCTCATAGTTGCCTTTCGGCGGAGACTTTGGTGGTTTTGTCAGGGCATCCAGAGTGCGCTTCGCTTTCACCGGATCTACCTTCTCCTCCGGAGGTGGATGTTTCTTTGCTTTCACCCCTTCAAAGAAGTTCTTCACTTCGGCTCGCACGATCTTCGCGTTCTCCTCCTCGGTCCTCTCGTATGGTAACTTCTCTGGAGTCTTTAGAGAAGGACTGAATTTGTATCGCCTCCCGCCTCTGGCAGCTGTACTGCTAGACGCCGGCAGAGCAGGCGGAGCGGCTGCGGCTGTCTTCTTTCCTTGCTTACGAGACGGAGGAGAAGGACTACGACGCGCCAGAGCAGCCGGAGCGGCGGAGGGTCTCTTCCGCCCTTGCTGACGAGGCGGAGAAGGAGGAGGCTGGCTGCTCTGGCACGCCGGCGCGGGCGGAGAAGGAGGCGGAGTGCCGCCACGCGCCGGAGAAGGAGGCTGATGAGTGCCCTGATCACTCGCCGGAGGAGGAGGCAGAGTGCCGCCACGCGCCGGAGAAGGAGGCTGAGTGCCCTGATCACTCGCCGGAGGAGGAGGCAGAGTGCCGCCACGCGCCGGAGAAGGAGGCTGAGTGCCCTGATCACTCGCCGGAGGAGGAGGAGGCGGCGGAGTGCCCTTACTCGCCGGAGGCGTCCAGTTCGGAAGGTTAATGAGCTCCTTCCGCCATAGGCACGGAGTCTTCAGAGCTAAACCCAGCCGAGTCTCCCCTTCACCGGTAGGGTGGTCAAGCTGGAGGTCCTCAAATCCCTCCGTTATTTCATCCACCATCACCCTAGCATATCCTTCTGGAATCGGTCGGCAGTTGTAGGTTGCGCCGGGTTCAGGAAGTAAAACAGAGCCAACAGCCGCCTTGACTTTGAAGTTCTGCCATTGCGCCATAAGGTGGCAATGTTGAGACTCCATGATAGCATCCACGGGGTAGCTAGCAGGAGCCGTCAAGACATGCTCCGGCTGAAGCAGCTCGGTGGAAGCCACGCTGCTTCTCCGCTGAGATGGCGGGGTAGCTTCGGGGATAGTTTCAGCATGTCGATTGCCGTCTCGTTCCTCTAGCACTTGAACCCTTTCGTGCAGCTTCTGAATTTGGGTCTGCTCCATTTTTTTCCTCCTCTCCTGGCTTTTGTAACCGCCTGCGTCCGGAAAACTAGCCTTCCACGGAACGGAGCCTGGCGTGCCTCGTGTCCGTCCAAGGTGCTCAGGATTCCCGAGGGCCATTGTGAGCTCGTCGTTCTCTCTGTCTGGAACGAACGTCCCTTCCTGCGCTGCATCGATATATTGCTGAATCTTCTTGACTGGTATTCTCAAAAGCTCGTTCGTCCAAACGCACCTCCCTGATACAGGGTCCAAGGTTCCGCCAGCCCCGAAGAACCAAGTCCGGCAACGGTCTGTCCAGTTCATTGTCTGTGGTTCGATCCCTTTTTCAAGCAGATCATTCTCAGCCTTGGCCCACTTAGGCCGGGCTTTGAGGTAGCCACCTGACCCCGTGTGATGGTGAAGCTTCTTCTTCGCAGCATTCTTATTGTTTGTCGCAGACATCTTCTTACTCTTTTCCGATGTCTTGTGGGCCACAAATGCGGGCCAGTGATCTCTGATCTTCTCATACCGGCCGATGAGTTCTGGTGTCTCTTCTTTCTCGAGAAACGTTTTCAGCTAATTCTTCCACCTCCTGAATAGGTCTGCCATCTTCTTAAGACCATGAGACTTGATTAATTGCTCTTTAACTGGTTTCTCCGGATCCTCCTCTGGCGGAAGGGTGAAATTTGCCTTCAACTCAGTCCAAAGATCATCTTTCTGCATATCATTGACATAAGACACCTCAGGGTCTTCCTTCTTAGGCTTATACCATTGCTGGATGCTGATCGGGATCTTGTCCCTAACTAGAACCCCGCACTGAGCAGCAAATGCATCCTTTGTCCGGATGGGTTCAATCGGTTGGCCGTCGCGCGCGATTGCTGTGATCTCAAACCTTTCATCCGAGCGCAACTTTCTCTTCAGGCCTCGTCTCTTTACCGAAGTTGTGCTCGATCCGGAGGGCTAGAAAAAGAAGAAAGACGAGTGTTAATTAATATGTGTACATACCAAAACAATGAATGCATCAATTAGCTAGTCAGCACAGGCTTAACTAATATATTTACTTGGCCGGACTCTGTTCGGTCACCGGAACCGTCACCACGGGCTCCTTCTTGCACCAGCATTGGGTCACCGGAGCCATCATAATCATGTCTTTCCTCCTCCACTCTTCGATCACCGTAGCCTGCTTCTTCACCCTGTTCTTCCAGACCATCATTGTCGTTAAGATACGACAAGATATCACCTCCGGCTAAGATGATGTCCCCCAACACCTCTTCTGCTTGCTCGTCTCGTCCGTGCTCCATTGTTTCTGCAAATATTACAACATGGCAATTATTACACAAACATGACAGCAGGTGGATATATTAGTGCAAACGTAGACCTAGCTTATTCCGGGTTTGGGGTGGCCTCGGCAATGCTTCAAGGGTAGGGGCGCGGCGGGAGGGGGTAGGAGACCGACATCGTTTTTTCTAGGGTTTGGGTGTCCTCGAGAGTTTTGGTCGAGCGAGAGGGCCGGGGGGTGCTCCCGTGGTATAAGTTATCACGGTCGAGAGGGGGTATAAATATCGACCGTCCATCATGTCGAACTTATCTAGGAGGGAGTTATATATATCGAAAACGACGACATACATACATGGGAAAATAATTTTATCGGGGAGGGGGTATATCGACCCCCCCCCCCCACGTGTTGAAGTTATCCGGAGGGGGTTATATCGACAACGACGACATACGTACATGGGAAAATAATATTATCGGGGAGGGGGTATATCGACCCCCCCTCGTGTTGATGTTATCGGGAGAGGGGTATATCGATGACGACAGACCCATAAAACATAAGAAAATGAAGAAGAAATAAAAAGAGGAGAAGAAGAAAAGGAATAGAGGAGAAGATCGAAGAAAAAAAGAAGAAAAAAAAGAGGAGAAGAAGAAAGGAATAGAGGAGAGAAGAAGAAAAAGTAGAATTTTTTCTATTTTTTCTTCTTCTCTTCTATTCCTTTCTTCTTCTCCTCTTCTTTTTCTTGTTTTTTCCTCTTCTTATTTATTTCTCCTCTTCTTCCTCTCCTCTTCTTCTCCTTTCTTCCTCTTCTTATTTTCCTTTTTACTCTCATTCATAAAAAAATGTTCAAATAGAAAATTTCGAAAAAAGTAAAGGTTTTGCCTAATGCATTGTTCATATTTCATCATGTTCTATGAACAAAAAAACATCATATTTCATCCACATCCATGCATACATCATACATATATGAACAAAAACAATTATGATAACAAGCATATATATCATCATATATAAAAAAAAACAAGCATATATATGAAAAAAAAACAAGCATACATATGAAAAAATGCTAGGGAGGGCGCCGGCTGGACCAAGGTGAGGAGGACCGCGGGGTCGGCGGCGAGGACGGCGACGGGGCTGTGGGCGCGCGCTCGGGGTAGGGGGCGACGGCGGCGAAGGGCGGGGCAAGGCGACGGCGACGACGGGGACGGGCCGGGGCGGCGCGCGTCGGGGCAGGGGCGCGGCTGACGGCGAGGGCGCGGGCAACGGCGGGCGACGGCGAGGGCGCGGGCGACGGCGACGACGGGCACGGGCGACGGCGGGGGCGGCGGGCGGCGTCGGGGCAGCCTGGCGGCGTCGCCGTCGTCAGGGCGGCAACTGCAAGGTGAGAGTGCAAATTTCCTAAGTGTGAACTTATATAGCAAAGCCTTTAGTCCCGGTTCGTGGCACCAACCGGGACTAAAGGTGGGCATTAGTCCCGGTTGGTGCCACCAACCGGGACCAAAGGCCTCTTTTCAGCAGCCCAAAGGGCGGAAGCGGCAGCCTTTGGTCCTGGTTGGTGGCACCAACCGGGACTAAAGGGGGGGCATTGGTCCCGGTTGGTGCCACGAACCGGGACCAAAGGGTGGAATTGGTCCCGGTTCGTGCCACCAACCGGGACCAATGGCCTTGCACAGCGGCGTGGTGGTGGGAGTTTAGTCCCACCTCGCTAGCTGAGAGAGAGCCGCACCTGTTTATAAGGTGTGGTGCGCCTGAGCTGTCGAGCTCCTCTCTAAAGAAGGCTTACGGGCCTAACCTCTCTGTACATGCCTGTGGGCCTACTGGGCCTTCTGCGGGCCTGAATCCTGGCCCATGGATGGGTTTCTAGTCGTATTCAGGCCGTGGTGGCCCAGTAGGTGGCATAATTTTTAATTTTTGGCCTGTTTTTTTATTTTATTTTTTGCTTTATTTATTTTGTTTTGTTTCTACTTACAACAAAAAACTTATTTATTTTATTTTATTTTGTTTCTAATTACTTATTTATTTTACTTTATGATAATTCCTTTTGCTATTAAAGTTTCTAACAAAAAAGTTCTTTATGAAAATTATTTTTGCTTTCAATGATTTTGAACAGAAAATACTTCGATAATTTTAGTTGCATCAATTTTATATAATTTTAGTTTCAATAATACTAGAGGTTGCTTATAATGTTTTGAACAGAAAATACTTTGATAATTTTAGTTTCATAAATTTTATTTATGTTATTAAAGTTTATTTTATTTTGTTTCTACTTATATATTTTTTTAAAGTTTATATTATTTTGTTTCTAATTACTTATTTATTTTATTTGTTATTTTTCATGCACCATTTTTCATGCATTTACTGATTATTTTGAGCTATAAAACCCTAAAATTGAAAAGCATTTTAAATGAACTCTGAAAAGGTTGAAAGTTGGCATGGTATCATCATTTCATCCACATAGCATGTGCAAGAAAGTTGAGAGGGTTACGGCAAAAAATGGATGCACTTCGTGTACAAAACAGACAATCTCTTTCGAAGTATCAGGATTTCATACGGAAACTCGTCTGTTACAAAGGGATTTCATTTTTTAAAACTTATTTGAACTCCTGACTTTTTGTGTGTTCAAAATGCACCATTCAAAAAGCCACATCATCAATTTTCAACCCTTTCTGACTTCATTTGTTATTTTTCATGCATTTACTAATTATTTTGAGCTATAAGACCCTTAAATTGAAAAGCATTTCAAATGAACTCTGAAAAGGTTGAAAGTTGGCATGGTATCATCATTTCATCCACATAGCATGTGCAAGAAAGTTGAGAGGGTTACGGCAAAAACTAGATGCACTTCGTGTACAAAACGGACAATGGTATCATACTCGTCTGTTACAAAGTTGGCATGGTATCATCATAATAGTTGCGGGAGAAAGTCTTCACTTTTTCTTCGCTTGTGTCATTTGCTTATTGCGCCGTCACCATGGATAATCTTCATCGTTTATCAGGATGCTTGGGTCAGCCTTGACTTTGAAGGGAGGAATTTCATGAAACTTTTCATAATCTTCAGACATGTCTGCCTTGCCCTCCACTCCCACAATGTCCCTTTTTCCTGAAAGAACTATGTGGCGCTTTGGCTCCTTATCTTTTTTTTCTCGGTCTGGTAGACATGTCCTTCACATAGATAACCTGTGCCACATCATTGGCTAGGACGAACGGTTCGTCAGTGTACCCAAGATTGTTCAGATCCACTGTTGTCATTCCGTACTATGGGTCTACCCCGCCTCCTGACAGATTGACCCATTTGCACTTAAACAAAGGGACCTTAAAATCATGTCCGTAGTCAAGTTCCCATATGTCCATTATGTAACCATAATATGTGTCCTTTTCCCTCTCGGTTGCTGCATCAAAGCGGACACCGCTGTTTTGGTTGGTGCTCTTTTGATCTTGGGCGATAGTGTAAAATGTATTCCCATTTATCTCGTATCCTTTGTAAATCAATACAGTCGAAGATGGTCCCCTGGACAATGAGTACAACTCATCACAAACAGTGGTGTCACCTCTGAGACGTGTTTCCAACCAACTGCTGAAAGTCCTGATGTGTTCACATGTAATCCAGTCGTCACACTGCTCCGGGTGTTTGGAGCGCAGACTGTTCTTGTGTTCATCGACATACGAGGTCACCAAGGTAAAGTTCTGTAGAACTGTGTAGTGTGCTTGAGACCAAGAATATCCGTCGCTGCATATTATTGAGTCCCCTCCAAGCGTGCCTTTTCCAGTCAGTCTCCCCTCATACCGCGATTTAGGGAGACCTATCTTCTTAAGGCCAGGAATGAAGTCAACACAAAACCCAATGACATCCTTTGTTTGATGGCTCATGGAGATGCTTCCTTCTGGCCTAGCGCGGTTACGGACATATTTCTTTAGGACTCCAATGAACCTCTCAAAGGGGAACATATTGTGTAGAAATATGGGCCCCAGAATGACAATCTCGTCGACTAGATGAACTAGGGTGCGTCATGATATTGAAGAAGGATGGTGGGAACACCAGCTCGAAACTGACAAGACATTGCGCCACGTCACTCCTTAGCCTTGGTATGATTTCTGGATCGATCACCTTCTGAGAGATTGCACTGAGGAATGCACATAGCTTCACAATGGCTAATCGGACGTTTTCCGGTAGAAGCCCCCTCAATGCAACCGGATGCAGTTGCGTCATAATCACGTGGCAGTCATGAGACTTTAGGTTCTGGAACTTTTTCTCTGGCATATTTATTATTCCCTTTATATTCGACGAGAAGCCAGTCGGGACCTTCATACTGAGCAGGCATTCAAAGAAGATTTCTTTCTCTTCTTTCGTAAGAGCGTAGCTGGAGGGACCTTCATACTGCTTCGGAGGCATGCCGTCTTTTTCGTGCAAACGTTGCAGGTCCTCCTGTGCCTCAAGTGTATCTTTTGTCTTCCCATACACGCCCAAGAAGCCTAGCAGGTTCACGCAAAGGTTCTTCGTCACGTGCATCACGTCGATTGAAGAGCGGACCTCTACCTCTTTCCAGTAGGGTAGGTCCCAAAATATAGATTTCTTCTTCCACATGGGTGCGTGTCCCTCAGCGTCATTCGGAACAGCTAGTCCGCCGGGACCCTTTCCAAAGATTACATGTAAATCACTGACCATAGCAAGTACGTGATCACCGGTACGCATGGCGGGCTTCTTCCGGTGATCTGCCTCGCCTTTGAAATGCTTGCCTTTCTTTCGACATTGATGGTTGGTCGAAAGAAATCGACGATGGCCCAGGTACACATTCTTCCTGCATTTGTCCAGGTATATACTTTTAGTGTCATCTAAACAGTGCGTGCATGCGTGGTATCCCTTGTTTGTCTGTCCTGAAAGGTTACTGAGAGCGGGCCAATCGTTGATGGTTACAAACAGCAACGTGTGCAGGTTAAATTCCTCCTGTTTGTGCTCATCCCACGTACGTACACCGTTTCCATTCCACAGCTGTAAAAGTTCTTCAACTAATGGCCTTAGGTACACATCAATGTCGTTGCCGGGTTGCTTAGGGCCTTGGATGAGAACTAGCATCATAATGAACTTCCGCTTTATGCACATCCAAGGAGAAAGGTTATACATACATAGAGTCACGGGCCAGGTGCTGTGATTGCTGCTCTGATCCCCGAAAGGATTAATGCCATCCGCTCTTAAACCAAACCATACGTTCCTTGGGTCAGCTGCAAACTCAGACCAGTACTTTCTCTCGATTTTTCTCCACTGCGACCCATCAGCGGGTGCTCTCAACTTCCCGTCTTTCTTACGGTCCTCACTGTGCCATCGCATCAACTTGGCATGCTCTTCGTTTCTGAACAGACGTTTCAACCGTGGTATTATAGGAGCATACCACATCACCTTCGCAGGAACCCTCTTCCTGGGGGGGCTCGTCGTCAACATCACCAGGGTCATCTCGTCTGATCTTATACCGCAATGCACCGCATACCGGGCATGCGTTCAGATCCTTGTACGCACCGCGGTAGAGGATGCAGTCATTAGGGCATGCATGTATCTTCTGCACCTCCAATCCTAGAGGGCGTACGACCTTCTTTGCTGCGTATGTACTGTCGGGCAATTCGTTATCCTTTGGAAGCTTCTTCTTCAATATTTTCAATAGCTTCTCAAATCCTTTGTCAGGCACAGCATTCTCTGCCTTCCACTGCTTCTCAAATCCTTTGTCAGGTACCGAGCTTTGTGTTGCCATCTTCGCAACTGGGGTACAACCCTTTTTTGTGATCGTCTAACATGCGATCGAACTTCAGCTTCTCCTTTTGACTTTCGCATTGCGTCCTTGCATCGACAATGACCCGACGGAGATCATCATCATCGGGCACTGGTTCCTCTTGATCTTCAGCAGCTTCCCCCCTTGCAGCATCATTGGGCACATCGTCTGGTTCCTCTTGATCTTCAGCAGCTTCCCCCGTTGCAGCATCACCGTATTCAGGGGGCACATAGTTGTCATCGTCCTCTTCTTCTTCGCCGTCTTCCATCATAACCCCTATTTCTCCGTGCCTCGTCCAAACATTATAGTGTGGCATGAAACCCTTGTAAAGCAGGTGGGTGTGAAGGATTTTCCGGTCAGAGTAAGACTTCGTATTCCCACATATAGGGCATGGACAACACATAAAACCATTCTGCTTGTTTGCCTTAGCCACTTCGAGAAAATCATGCACGCCCTTAATGTACTCGGAGGTGTGTCTGTCACCGTACATCCATTGCCGGTTCATCTGCGTGCATTATATATAATTAAGTGTGTCAAAAACCATTACAGAACATCATGAATAGATAATTAAGTGACCAAATTAATAGAAGTTCATCATCACATTAAAACCAAAGTACATACATAGTTCTCATCTAACAACATATATATAGCTCTCCAGAGCATCTAATTAATTAAACCATACATTGAAACTATGTAAAACATTTCAATGAGAAAACAAATGCGATCATAATCGCAACCAACGTAACAATTGATCCAACGGCATAATGATACCAAGCCTCGGTATGAATGGCATATTTTCTAATCTTTCTAATCTTCAAGCGCATTGCATCCATCTTGATCTTGTGATCATCGACGACATCCGCAACATGCAACTCCAATATCATCTTCTCCTCCTCAATTTTTTTATTTTTTCCTTCAAGTAATTGTTTTCTTCTTCAACTAATTTTAACCTCTCGACAATAGGGTTGGTTAGAATTTCCGGTTCAACCACCTCCTAGATAAATAAAATCTATGTCACGTTGGTCGGCATATTTGTCATAAACAATAAATGAACCAAATAGTTATAAAAAGATAATATATACCACATCGGAATCATAGACAAGACGAGGGCCGACGGGGGCGGATACCAAAACCATCGCACTATGTAATAAGAAGGAATAATAAAAGTAACAAAATTAGACAAGTATCTATCTAAAGTAAGAATTTTTTTCTTTCAGAAAGAAGATAAGAACAAGAGGCTCACCACGGTGGTGCTGGCGACGAGATCGGCGCGGGCGATCGACGGCGGTGAAGACGGGGACTGGACGTGACGGACCGCTAAACCTAGACAAATCTCGGGGAAAATGGAGCTTGGAGGTCGAGTTTCGAGAGGAGAAAGATTAACTAGTATGGCTCAGACATTTCATCGAACACCTGATGTGCATAGGAGGTGAGCTAGAGCACCCAAATGCCCTCCCCTCGCCGGCCAGAAAAAACAGAGGACTGTGGAATGCTCTGCTGTGGCGATGGGGTATATATAGGCAACTCATTGGTCCCGGTTCGTGGCACCAACCAGGACTAAAGGCCTTTGGTCCCGGTTTGTGCCACGAACCGGGACCAAAGGCCTTGTGCTGCCCCGCGTCAAAAGTTTAGTCCCATCTCGCTAGTTGAGAGAGCTCGAGAGTGGTTTATAAGCGCTGTTGCGCCCACCCTCTCGAGCTCCTCTCAACTGTAGGCTTTCGGACCTAACCGTTCTCTTTGCCTGTGGGGCCTACTGGGCCTTCTGCGGGCCTGAATCCTGGTCCATGGATGGGTTTCAAGTCGTATTCAGGCCGTGGTGGCCCAGTAGGTGGCATAATTTTTTTCTCTGTTTTTTGTTTTCTCTTTTGCTTTATTTATTTTGTTTTGTTTCTACTTACAACAAAAAATTTATTTATTTTATTCCATTTTGTTTCTAATTACTTATGTATTTTACATTATTTATTTTATTTTTATTTATTTTACTGCTGCTATTTTTATTTATCTTACTACTGCTATTTTTATTTAATTTATTAAGTTTTATTTATTTTAGTTACTATAGTTTATTTTATTTTATTTTATTAAGGTTTATTTATTTTTATTTATTTTATTAAGGTTTATTTATTTTATTTACTATAAAAAATGAACATAGATGCGCCTATAGAGAAAATTCAACCTAAATTCATAATAAATTTCTATGAAATTCAAAGAAATTTACAGTGAATTTAGATCAAATTCCCTGTATAAGGGCATCTATTTTCACTTTGAGAGGAGCTCAACAAAGCAGAGAGGGACGGGCTTATAAACAGGTGTGAGCGCCCTTCGGTTGGCGAGGTGGGACTAAACTCTGACCGCTAGTAGGACCAACCCTTTAGCCCCGATTTGTGGTATGAACCGGGACTAAAGGGTGAGTCTCTGGTCCTGGTTCAAGCCACCAACCGGGACCAATGGTGGTGGGCCAGGAGCAAGGCCCATTGGTCCCGGTTTGTCCCACCAACCGGGACCAACGGGGTCGGACGAACCGGGACCAATGCCCCCACGAGGCCCGGCATGCCCCTGGCCGCACGAACCGGGACCAATGCTCACATTAGTCCCGGTTCGTGACTGAACCGGGACTAATGTGAATATTGCCCTGTGACCAAAGCCCAGTTTTCTACTAGTGAGTGGGGAGTAACTTAGACTAGTAACATGCATATTTTACTGGTCTATATTACTACCTCTATAGTGGGGAGTAACATATGTGTGGTGTCATACAACACTTTATTTATTAGGTTCTAGACTTATCTTGTCTTGGTATATGTGATGTTACTCATAGTGTACCTAACTAGCTATGTTACTACTTAATCTGTCTCTTTTCTCATTAATTAGTTGTCACATCATTTATTTATTTTTAGGTTTCATCTATGTTACTATCCACTATGGATCTCTACTCTTAATGTCTGAATTGGTAGGATTGCGTCCACGGTTTATTTTTGACTGGTTATATCTCGTCTGGTTTATTTTCGTTCGGTTTATTTTTGTCTCACATACCACCACCATATCTCCTCACGTTGATTTGTTTTACCCTCACAATAAACGGGCAAGAACTGATAGCACGTTACCAATCAATAAAATTTAGTTTTATTACAATCAGTTCCAAATCTTAATTTTTCTACTACATCGATCTTTGCCTTTTTTAAGTGGTTGTTTGGATAGGGAGGGTTAGCCACGGGTATATAGAAAATCAGTTTTTAGCCCGTTTTAACGAAACCCGTTTTACAATGTTGTTTATCAAGAACGAGTGTACGAAAAACTGTGTTTGGGTTAGGAAAGTAATAAATTGCTGTTGTATAATTCTTTGTTTGGATAGCGATTAGCCTATCGTATATCACGGGTGACCTCTTCCTACTTTCGTCCGCTCGGCATCCACTAATGAACCCTCCAAGCTTCAGCTAGCCAGGGCTCGTCCGTCGTTGTTGCTCGCGTCCCCTCCACCCACAAAGATCCCGTTCGTAGAAGGCGTCGGGCCCTTCCCTTGGCCGCCGAGGTTGTCGCCCCGGCATAGAATATGCCGCTGGCTGCTGCTCATCTTCCATGGCCAACAGGACTTTGCGTGCGGCCGTAGGCAAGGCATCTCCATGGTCGTCGTTCCTGCAAATACTCTACCCAGGGCTGTTGCAGTTTGTTGCCGCCGAAGTACTCTGACACCGACACTACCGGAATCGCACCCAATGTCGACGGCCCTGGCCATCGGCATAGCCCTGATTGGCCGTCAGCACAGGCCTATGCCGACGGCCCCCGTCGGCATAGGACCTTCGGCAACATATCCGTCGGCGTAGCCCGGGAGGCCGTCGGCATAGGCCCTATCCCGACGGTGTCCGTACATCTATGCCGACGGCCCTGGCCGTCGGCTACGTTACCTCCTAACGGCGGCCGCCGTCAAGTGCTGACCAACGCCTGCTCGCCACGTGGCGGGCCTATGCCGACGGCCTAGCTGTCGGCATAGATTTAATCTATGCCGACGGCCAGGCCGGCATAGGCCTGCCACGTGGCAGCAACTGGGCTCTCCTGGGCGAGGCTATGCCGACGGCCTGGCCGTGGGCTTAGTATATATGTATGCCGACGGCCAGGCCGTCGGCATAGACTTGCCCGAGGAGCTCCCAATTGCTGACACGTGGAGTCTATGCCGACGGCCTAGCCGTCGGCTTAGTTTAAATCTATGCCGACGGCTAGGCCGACGGCATAGATGCCACGCGTCAGCAACTGGGAGCTCCGGCCAGCCCTATGCCGACGGCCTAGCCATCGGCATAGTTTGTATTTGATTTTTTTTCTTTTTTCTATTTGTTTTCAAATCAATTCAATTCAGATATACAACACATATCAGCAGATATATATGATGGAAATAGACATATAGAACACATCTAAGTATCATCCGTCACCATCACAACAATATATGCATAAGCATCATCATAATCAACATAAAGATAAGCATAAGCATATAAAGAAGCACACAAGTCATCTAAAGGACCCTCAAAGACCACAAGTTTATCATCATCACCACACACAAGTCATCTAAAGATACATAAGCATAAGCACACAAGTAACCAAAAGGCTTAAGCGCCAGGACGTCGAGCACCGCGGAGGTCGTCACCGCCAAGACCGCTGAAGTCCGGGTCGTCAGTGCTAGCGGCAACGCTACCGCCAAGACCGCCTCCACCTCCGCCTCCGCCTCCATGGATCGGAGTGGTCGGGCTCCGTGACTCGGGAGTGCTGCGAAGACCACCGCCAACGGTTGATCCACCGGTTCCCTGGATGTTGAAAAGACATATTAACGGGATATATGACTGTGTTGAAAGGCATGATATGCTTTGAGTGAATAGATTGGGGATGAACTAACCGGCGAGGGGCCAGCGTTCTGTGCCACAAACTCCTCAAAGGTCAGCAACGTTGGTTGTGCTGGAGGACCCTCTGCTGATGGCCATTGAGGACACCTGCCGGCCGCCATTTCCTGAAAAGCGTGCTGCATCTGGCGATCCCTCTGCTGATGGTATGCATGAAGGCGGTCGTGCCACGCCATGGTCTCCTGGCGTGTGTACTCCATGTAGGCCTACAGTATGACATGATGAGACTCATAAAACTACTAAATGCGGAAAATAAAGGGAGCAATGAAGATAAAAGGGAAAATACTTACAGTTTGCTGCTCCTGAAAGAGGGACAGTGACGGTGCACTGCTCATGGGCGTGCTCGTGCGCTGGCTCAGGGTCGGGTCGATCCGACGGAGCTGTGTGTAGGAGATAGTAGGAGTGATCACAGCATCGAGAACCGCCTCCCGACCTGCTCCTTCGGCCCCATGCCCACCACCACCCTTTCGTCCAGATCCGCCGCAATGGGGTCAGGTGTGTCAGGATGTAACGCCAGATACCCATCGGAGTAGGCCTTCTTCCTATGCGCGGTCTTCTTGCCGTAGTACTTGGGCTCGCCAGGCTTGGGGTCCTTCCGCGTATGGGCGATCTCCCACGCCTGCATGTGTGAGAGCGGCCGCTTCAGTTTCTCCTCCTGCACCACCAAACAGAGGTTAGTCATACATAAGAAAGTAATGGTAAATAGAAGAAGAAGAATGTTTAATGGGGTTAGTCATACATTAACTGCCTTGTGGAGATAGTGGTTTCGGTTTCCCTGAGCATGTACTCCCTCCTTCCCTCGGTTAGCCTTGTTTTTGACTCTCATAGCCGCCCAGGCTCCAGCCTCATCACACCAAAGATCCACCAATGCCGCCCAGGACTCGTCTTTTCCATAACACCAATTTGGTAACACCTACATAATGAAAGCATAATGGCATGTCAACACGAAACGGTGAAATGTACCACAAGGTAATGAAAGCATAATGAAAAATCTTTTATACTTACCTTCAAGAACTCGTCCCTCTCCAAGGTAATGCCCATCCTCCGCGCGTCTTCCTTGGTCATCTTCACACCAAGATAGTCGTGATGGTATGTCGAGATGGCCACATAGCGCACCTCGTACTGCATCTGGCGGGCCTTCTTCTTGCATTGGCGTAGCACGATCTGGTCCGCTCTGGCCCTGTGCTCCGGGAGAACTCGATAGAATTTCTACAATCATGCACGAAACAAGAATGGAAGAAGCCATGAGTTAAATCATTCATGAAACTAGAATGGACTTGTGCTTCTGAAGAGAACTCACCCAGAAAGTGGTGATCACGGCCTTGGCATGGGTCCCATGGTCCGCGTGGAGGGCCGCTTCCCAGTGCTCCCAGCTCGTGGCCAAGACCCGATGGTTCGGGTGCCTGACTGGATCCGGACAGTACAACCCCGGCCAGTGTAACTTCAGCAAGACGGTGATGAGGCCGTTGGGAATACGGACCCCTTTAGAATATATCCAGTTGCTGCAAAAGAATGAACTATTAGCATGTGACAAGCAAAATAAATAACAACCGGAATGAGCATGTGACAAGCAAAATAATGAAATTATTATAAAGTGGCACTTACTCTTTCCCCGTGGGCTCAATGAGCCACTTCTGCTCCTCAGTAGCAGGAACCTGCTTTGGTAGCTTTGCGTTACCACGCAGCCACCCCTTGTTGTCAACCCCCTCCCCGCCAGCACCATCATCCCCGCCACCACCCTCCTCCTCGCCTGCCTCCCCCTCCCCAACCTCCTCCTCATCCTCCTCCTCCTCGTCCTCCTCCTCCACCTCCTCCTCGGCCCCATCCCGAACCTCCTCCTCCTCGCCTGCCTCGTCCTCCTCCTCCTCCTCACCAGAGGAGGGTACCTCACTAGAGGATGGCCTCGAAGACAACACCCCTAAGTCGGTGAGGGTGCGCTCTTTCTGGCCGCGACCCCCTGTAGTGGCTCTCCCCCCACCACCTCGCCCTCTAGGGGCTCTCCCCCCGCCCCCTCCTCCTCTAGGGGCACCTCTCCCTCGACCTCCCTGTGAGGAGTCATCGTCAAGTAGCCGGGGGGGGAGGATTACGTGCTCGACCACTCCGACTAGGCAGGCCAACGACCTTGCGTAGGAAACCCACGCCGTCGGCCTTCCCCTTGCCCATGTTCCACGAACCTGCATTGAAAAGAGAATAAGCAATTAGTAAATTAATGAAATGAAGGAAAAGGCATGATAATAAACACATTAATAAAAATGCATAAAAGGCATATTCCTAAACTATAGAAAAAAAGACTTGACACGTACATCTGCTAGAAACCATATGAATCATCACTGTTGTAACCTCTTTCTCGGTCCGTCTCATCATCACTATCAATCATATCATCTTCGTTGTCTGACGGAGGTGGAGGCTCTTCCTCGTCGTCAGCGTCTTCGTTTAACTTTTCTAGCATAAGTATGTCATTTTCATTGACAATGGTCTCACCATCATTCCGTGCTTCGTCGTCGTTTGGATCCACATCATCATCACCCAATGGTCTAGCGTCATCGTTTCTAACCACATCATCATCATCAGGTTGCTCTTGATAGAACACTCCCTCGTATGTCATGGGGTTAATGTTGTAGTAATCGTCTTCATTCGGGTTCGGTAGCTTACCATGTGGCGACACCTTGAACACAACTTCCCAACCCTTTAGGTACTCTTTCTGGCATGGGTAAGGCAGATAATATACTTGTGTAGCTTGGGTAGCCGCAATGAAGAGATCGGCTCCGGCATAGACGGTTGATGGTTTAACTTCGACCAAACCAATGGAAGGCGTATGTTTTACCCCCTCCCGCGGATCGAACCATCGACATTTGAACACAGGCAGACTTAGGGTCTCGCGCCCCTGGTGGAATTTAATCTCGTATATATTTTGTACCCTTCCGTAGTAGTCTACTGAATTTTGACCGGGGGTGTACACTCCGGTATTTATAGTTTTGGGATCAGGCCGGCTGTTCTGGTGATCCTCTGTATGGAAGCGATACCCATTCACATCATACTTTTTACATGTCATGACGGCAGGGTCAAAACCCATGGAAACCCATCTCAATTCATCATCCATAGATATGTTCGGATCTTTTCCCTACAAGTATAATTGAAATTGTTGCGTGCATTAGTTAACTAATAAATGTTGAACTAGGTATTTAATAGGGGAGTGTGGAAAATTACTTTCTCCATGAACCAAGCAACAAAATTTTTACGTCCAGGGTTTCCATGACGGAGAAGAGTAAGTGCCTCCGCCTCAGTAGGAGGATTCATTCCCGTCCATTCCTCTTGAACGAAATCACTAAAAAAAGAAAACCGGTGTTAGACCGGGACTAAGTGAACATAAAACATGATGATGTGGAAGACATAAAGGAATGGTGTAGTGGTATTACCTCATCCACACTTCCTCAACTTCCCTGATGTTGTGCAAGATATAGAACATGAGGTCCTCCCACTCTTGTCGTGGCATGTTATAAGGTTTCGAGGCCCCAGCCCTCCCACCTTGCGCGTTGAATAGATGGAGCTTGGGTTGATACTTCGGCTCTTCTATATTGTATCGAGGCACCTTGTTATGCAGATGGGGAACGTGGTCTGGATAGTATGATGTCCTGAGGTCTGACACCTCCTCTAGGATAACTGCCTCAGCTATGGAAGCTTCAATCTTAGCTTTGTTTCCACATTTCTGTCGGAGATGCTTGTTCTGTCTCTCAGGGCCGTACTGCCAGCGATTCTGCACAGGCCCCCCCAACAATACCTCGTTCGCGAGGTGCAGAATGAGATGTGTCATCGGTGTAAAGAAGCCTGGCGGAAAGATCTTCTCTAGCTTGACTATCAACTCCGGTGCCTTCTTATGCAATTTTTCAATCACGTCTTTACTTACTTCTTTAGCACAGAGCGTGCGGAAGAAATGGCTTAGCTCGGCAAGCACTCGCCAGACATGCTCGGGGACATAGCCTCGAACCATCACCGGCATTATCCGCTCAATCCATACATGGTAGTCATGACTCTTCAGGCCGGTCACTTTGCCCGTTGAAAGATTGACTCCCTTACTTATATTCGATGCATAACCATCGGTGAACTTCAAAATGTGTTTCAGCCAGATAAGTACTTCCTTTTTTTCTGGCGGTTTAAGGACAAAGTCAGCATCTGGCTTGAACCAGTTTTTTCGACCGCCTGTGGGAGGCTTCATGTTCAGACGTGGTCTATCACAAATTCTCTGTTGATCGGCTCTAGCTTTAACGTTATCCTTCGTCTTATCAGGAATATTGAGGATCGTGTGGAAAAGGGACTCTGCCACATTCTTTTCGGTGTGCATCACATCGATATTGTAAGGAAGTTTGAGGTCCTTGAAATAGGGAAGCTGTGAGAAGGGGGTAATGTGAGTCCAGTTGTGCGTCTCACCATATCCCTCGAAGCCTTTGGCTTTGGCTTTGGCTTTGCCTTTGACTTTAGGCTGGAGAGCTTTTAGCTGAGCAAGAACATCTGCCCCCGAAAATGTTGGAATCTCGGTTACTTCATGAACAACCCGGCCTTTCGTGAAGTTCTTCTTGTCTTCCCTGTCTGGATGGTCTGGAGGGAGGAACTGTCGATGCAGGTCAAAGGCTACATACTTGCCACCCTTACTCAGCCAAATCATTCGCAGAGCCTGCATGCACACTGGGCATGGCATCTTCCCACTTGTACACCATCCGCAGAATAGAGCATAGCCGGGAAAGTCATGCATGCAATAGTGCAACCAAACTTTCATCAAGAAATTTCTCTGCAGATCCCGGTCGTATGTCAACGTCGGAAAGTACCAAGAATGGTGCAAAGCATCCACCAGCGGCTGCATAAACACACCCAATTGCTTCCCCGGATAATCAGGCCCCGGAATGATGAGCGACAAGAACATGGTCTTGCGTTGCATTAGGGCACCGGGAGGAAGATTGAGCGGAATTACAAACACGGGCCAGCAGCTGTATGGATTGGATGACATACCATATGGATTCAACCCATCACCTGATATGGCTATTCTGACATTCCCAGCCTCGGCTGCTTCCTCGGGGTATTCTTCATCGAACGACTTCCATGCTTCCCCTTCCGATGGATGTACGATTTTTTTGGATTGTACCTTATACCTTCCTTGTGCCACTTCATCATTTTGGCAGACTCCTTCGTGATGAAAAGGCGCTGCAGTCTTTTTATAAAATCAAGATACCGAAGAACCTTAACGGGGATGGTTAGCTGCTTTTTCTCACCATCCTCACCGACCACCTCAATGTACCGAGACGAACCGCACTGCCTACAGTACTTGTCATCCGCATACTCGTGCCTAAACAAAAGGCAATTCTTCGGGCAAACATCTATTTTCTCATAATCCATAGAGAGTGCCTTCATGATTTTCTTTGTATCGTACATGCTTTTCGGCAGTTCATGACCCTCAGGGAGGCTGTTAGCCCATACTCCCAAGAATGCTTCGAAGCATTTCTGGCTACAGCCGTACTCAGCCTTGACTGCAATCAGTTGCGAGATGGCATCCAGCTGAGATATTTTCGCACCCGCATAAAGAGGTTTCTTCGACGAGGCCAAGACCTCCAAGAAGGCCTTTGCGGTTGCCTCCGGCTCCTCCGGTTCATTCTCTGAAGGTGTCGCATTTCCCGTTTCTGCAACAATGACATCATCTAGCATGTCCCTGACCCCGTCGTCCTCATATCCATCGATGCGTTGTCGCATCACCTCCTCTCTACCACGGTCCTGCTCGGCTATGTTTATCGGCGGCATGTCAAAGTTTGGCATATATCCGTGCGTGCGAAGGTGCTCACTCATGTCCGTCTGATTTCTACGGTGACGTCTGGCACATCTCGCACAGGGGCATGGTGGGATAATTCTCATTGGACGACGGAATATCTCCTTCAAATACACATCGGTTTTCGCGATCCACTCTGATGTTACTCGATTCCGACGGATAAAACCACTGTACATCCACTGATTATCTGCCATCCTCTGCTTTTTTGCAAGCCACACAACATAATTAAGGATTCATTTAAATTAATCACATCAAATTTTCAGTTTCTACCGCGTTTAATCCACCTACATCTCTAATAGGTAAAGATGGGTCCTAATCCCACCCGAGGATGTGTAGATTGAGTACGTTCTCCATTCTACCCCGTTCCGAGACAAAATTTCGGCAGCACCTCCCCGCTGTTCTCCAGATACACGTCTCGGCAAATAGCCGAGAGAATGTGCTCCGGAGAACAATGGGGAGGCGCCGCCGAAATCCTGTCTCGGAACGGGGTAGAACATGGAGAACATACCCAATCTACACATCCTCGGGCTGTCCGTGGAAAACGCTGGACAATCCGAAAGAGCTGCGGTGATAAATATGCAATTGAATGCATATTTATCGATGCAACCCTTTCGGACGGGAGACGCCTAGGTTACGCCAGTTGACTTGAGAATGAAATCTAGTCACATGAAAAAGGAGGTGATGGATTTGTAGCTCACCCTCCGCTGTAGAGGAAGTAGTCGAACAGCAGAGGGATGCTCAGGGACCAACGCGTCGGACAACGGCCACTCCGGTGAAATGTGACACCACAAAGCCTGCAAATTCCACCGAAAAAACAACTTAGATCATCACATCTCAGTCAAGTGTCAAACTTTTGTCTTCTATTCTTTTAGCAAGATCATCATGACTATCATTTTTTAGCAAGATCATCACATCTTAGTAAGTTTCAAAATTTTGTCTTCAATTATTTTATCAAGATCATTATGAGTATAAAAAAAATAGCAACATCATCACATCTCAGTCAAGTGTCAAAATTTTGTCCAAAATCCATCCATCCATTCATATATCATTAACTTGACCAACATCCATTTATCAACATGACCTAACATTAAATTTATGACAAACAAAGTTTCTAAAAAAATTCACCGACATTCCATCCCATCCACCATCTATGATTCTAACAACATTCATGCATCCATCTAACAAAAAATAATCCATACATCCATCCACCTAAAAACAGTAGCAAGAAGAACAAAAAACATACAATTTTTATTTATTTATCTAACTATCTATCCATCCATTCATCTAGCAGCAGGGGAGCAAGGCAGCAGCGGCAGGGGACCAAGGCAGCAGCGGGGGGAGTGGCACGGTGGCGGGAGAGCTCACCGAGGAGGGCGGTAGGGGAGCGGCGGGGGATGTGGTGGCGGAGGGGCCGGCGACGGGCGGTGGAGCGTGGGCGGCCGAGGCCTCCCCGGTGCTCACCAGCAGCAGAGGAGGGCAGGGAGGGCGCCGGAGTTCGCCGGAGCCACGGCCGCGGCCAGCTCACCAGCAGCAGCAGGAGGTGGGCGGGGCGGCGGGTGGAGGGGGCGGCCAGGGCTTGGGTGGAGGGGGGCGGACGGGTAGAGGTGGCGGATGGGGCGGCGGGTGGAGGGGGCGGGTGGAGGGGCGGCCAGGGCGGCAGGTGGAGGGGGACTGGGGTGGAAGGGGGCAGACAGCGGCAGCGGGTGGAGGGGGTGGACGGCGGCGCGGCGGGTCGGGATCCGGTGGCGGCGGCGGCGCGGGTGGGGGTCGGGGTCGGGCGGCGGCGCGGCGTGGGTGGGGGTCGGGGTCCGGTGGCGGCGGCGGCGCGGGTGGGGTCGGTGTCGGGCGGCGACGCGGCGTGGGTCGGAGAGGTTTGAGGAGGGGCAGTTGATCGAGTGGCCACGGCGTGGCCCGAGTGGATAAGGGTGGATCTATGCCGACGGCCATGCCGTCGGCATAGGAGTGGTCTCCACGTGACAGCGAGACGGACATCGAGTGGATAAGGGTGGCCCTATTCCGACGGCCAGGCCGTAGGCATAGATAGGAGGCCTATGCCGACGGCTATGCCGTAGGCATAGATGGCAACTACTTTTTTTTTGAAAAAATAGTCCCACCTCGCCGAGGGAAAAGCAATTTGACCTGTTTAAATAGTTCACTAACCCATACGTTATAAGCTCTGGTATTCATTAGACTTATATGAAGAAAATGGACAGTTGCTGTGAACTTTTTAGTGCTCGGGCACCGGGCGTGCCCGGGCAGCCGGCCCGGTGCCCGAGCACTAAAAGGTTCACAGCAATTGTACATTTTCAATGATGAATACCAGAGTTTTTAATCAATTCAATTATTACATTTTTAGATTCTTAGTTTACCGTCTGTATGGGACCCGGTACCCGGCACCTGGAGGGGGGAAACGGACGCGTCGGGTCTACACGGAGGGGATCTTGCTGTGGGTCTGGCCCGGATGTTGCTCCAAAGTGTTCCTATGGGCTGACCTACCACAACCGGGTGGATAGGTCCACTGCTCAAAGCCCGTCCGTGCAAAGTCAAAGGGCTAGATCCCGTGGTCAAACGCTACAGGGTTAGGCGGGACGGGGGCCCTGGGGGGGTAGCAATGCCACCCGAGCGTCGCACCGGGCCCCCATACATGCGGGGTGGTGTGGTGGCATGTCCGAAGAGGCGGCACGCGTCTCCGGGGTGTGCCCCCCCCTCACGAACGGCGATGACACGGTAGTAGACGTTCTGCGGTAACGATGCGGCGTGAATATTATTAAATACTCGGAGCGTGATAAAATCATGAGTTTTTTACACGACGCGGGCACATGTGCTGTAGGACTGATGGTAATTTTTCATAATTGTTCGTGATGGAGTAGTATCTGAACAATTCCCTCTATGCGGATTGCTCTTCGCGTGTCTACGACTGTGGCCGGCGGCCTCCGGGGGCTAGCATGCCGCCAAATCTTGCGTAGGCGGCCTCTCACAAGTCTGGAAGTGTTGTGGCGGGTGCAAACGCCCGGCACGCGTCTCCGGGGTGTGCCCCCCCTCACGGACGGCGCCGCCGCCGGCACCTGGAGGGGGGAAACGGACGCGTCGGGTCTACACGGAGGGGATCTTGCTGTGGGTCTGGCCCGGATGTTGCTCCAAAGTGTTCCTATGGGCTTACCTAACACAACCGGGTGGATAGGTCCACTACTCAAAGCCCGTCCGTGCAAAGTCAAAGGGCTAGATCCCGTGGTCAAACGCTACAGGGTTAGGCGGGACGGGGGCCTGGGGGGTAGCAATGCCACCCGAGCGTCGCACCGGGCCCTGATACATGCGGGTGGTGTGGTGGCATGTCCGAAGAGGCGGCACGCATCTCCGGGGGGTGCCCCCCCTCACGAACGACGATGACACGATAGTAGACTTTCTGCGGTAACGATGCGGCGTGAATATTATTAAATACTCGGAGCGCGATAAAATCATGAGTTTTTTACACGACGCGGGCACATGTGCTGTAGGACTGATGGTAATTTTTCATAATTGTTCGTGATGGAGTAGTATCTGAACAATTCCCTCTATGTGGATTGCTCTTCGCGTGTCTACGACTGTGGCCGGCGGCCTCTGGGGGCTAGCATGCCGCCAAATCTTGCGTAGGCGGCCTCTCACAAGTCTGCAAGTGTTGTGGCGGGTGCAAACGCCCGGCACGCGTCTCCGGGGTGTGCCCCCCTCACGGACGGCGCCGCCGCCGGCACCTGGAGGGGGGAAACGGACGCGTCGGGTCTACACGGAGGGGATCTTGCTGTGGGTCTGGCCCGGATGTTGCTCCAAAGTGTTCCTATGGGCTTACCTAACACAACCGGGTGGATAGGTCCACTACTCAAAGCCCGTCCGTGCAAAGTCAAAGGGCTAGATCCCGTGGTCAAACGCTACAGGGTTAGGCGGGACGGGGGGCCTGGGGGGTAGCAATGCCACCCGAGCGTCGCACCGGGCCCTGATACATGCGGGGTGGTGTGGTGGCATGTCCGAAGAGGCGGCACGCGTCTCCGGGGGGTGCCCCCCCTCACGAACATGGCACCTCATCGAGGGGGGGCACACCCCGGAGACGCGTGCCGCCTCTTCGGACATGGCACCACACCACCCTGCATGTATATATGAGGGCCCGGTGCGACGCTCCTGTGGCATTGCTATCCCCCCAGGGCCCCCGTCCCGCCTAACCATGTAGCGTTAGACCACGAGATCTAGCCCTTTGACTTTACACGGACGGGCTTTGACCAGTGGAACTCTCCACCCGGTTGTGTTAGGTCAGCCCATAGGAACACTTTGGAGCAACATCCGGGCCAGACCCACAGCAAGATCCCCTCCGTGTAGACCCGACGCGTCCGTTTCCCCCCTCCAGGTGCCGGCGGCGCCGCCGTCCGTGAGGGGGGCACACCCCGGAGATGCGCACCGCCTCTTTGGACATGGCACCACACCATCCCGCATGTATGAGGGCCCGGTGCGACGCTCCGGTGGTATTGCTATCCCCCCAGGGCCCCCGTCCCGCCTCTTCAGACATGGCACCACATCGCCCTGCATGTATGAGGGCCCGGTTAGAGGTTAGACGGGACGGTGTACCTGGGGGGGGGGGGGGTAGCAATGCCGCTAGGTGTTGCTTTGGGCCCTCCTACGGTTGTGGAAGCGTGGTGGCTGGCGCAGGCACCCGGCACGCAGCTCCGGGGTGTGCCCCCCCTCACCGGCGTCGCTGTGGGCCACGGCGGCAGCAACGTCCGTGAGAGGGGCAATCGATATACCATCGGGGTATGTTTTTTTTGTTAGATAAGGCACGTTTATGTTGTGAAAAAAACAGGAAAAATTAAATAATATAAATAAAAAATAAAAAATAAAAAAGAGGTATGCCGACGGCAAGGCCGTCGGCATACCCGCGCACACGGCCACGGATCGATGACGTGGCAAAGGGCGGGGATCGATGACGTGGCAATATCCATGGGCCAGGAGTATGCCGACGGCCAGGCGTCGGCATAGATTTGCCACCCCACGGACCGGCGAGTGACGCGGATCGAAGACGTGGCGGGCGACGCGGATCGATGACGTGGGGGCTATGCCGACGGCCGCCGTTAGCCCGTCGGCGTAGACTGACGCCGTCAAAAGGCCGTTTCCGCCCGGATAGCCGGGCCCACGTTCTATGCCGACGGGCTTATCTATGCCGACGGCCGCCATAGGCATATTTCTCGCGACGCCGACGGCTGAGCTTTGCCGACGGGGGCCGTCGGCATAGATGGATATACGCCGACGGCTTGGGCTGGGCCGTCGGGATAGGCCAATCTATGCCGACGGGGGCCGTCGGCATAGGTTCGGCCGTCGGCATAGGTTCGGCCGTCGGCATCGCCAGTTATTCTGATAGTGCGCGGTGTCATGCGTTCCATTGCAGTCAGCTACAAGGCGGCTGCGATGCCGGGCTAGACGATGAGCGTCGGCGTCACACTCCAGGTTTTTGAGCGAGACAGGCAACGCTGTGCCATCCCGGAGGACCAACAAGTTGTCGTCAACGTGGCCACACACAGCACATTCGTCGCTGCACCGCTGTCCATCGCCGACTCATGGTTGCCATAGGTCACGGCCTCGGCGCTGGCGTGGTGTCGGCCTCTTGGTGGAAGAAGACATTCTACTTGATGGAACTCCACGCCACGTACGCCCGGCAGCGAAGACCTGTTTTTCTTAAACACGTTTGCGCGAAGACGTTTCGAAGCCCCCTTTTTTTTCGAAAATGCAAAATCTCAGTATACCAGAACCAAGTTTTCCTTATCCAAGAATTAGTTCGATTAGCCAAACAAAGTTTTAGTTTTTTTTTTGAGGAGTAAACAAAGTTTTACTTTTTGTTTTTGACGGGGAGGCCTTTATGGCTAGCTTTATTAAAATTCAAATAACACTTACATCATCGAAAATTCATCTCTGCACCCGAGCTTATCTGCATGCGCTTCCGGAAAAAATCAAAATAAATACTAGAAAAATTCAAAACATTCCAATTTTTTTATGGGGTAGGCAATTTGATGCGTGAGGCCCGCTCCAAATTTCAAGTCATTTGGACGTTTTATCAGCTCTCAGCAAAAAAGATAAATTGGGGGTCTGTAAAAATGTTTACTGTTTATGTACTGTTTTGGCCCAATTTGTCTTTTTTGCTGAGAACTGCTCAAATGTCCAAATGACTTGAAATTTGGAGCGGGCCTCACGCATCAAATTGTCTACCACACAAAAGAATATTGGAATTTTTTGAATTTGTTTTAAAAAATTTATGAATTATTTTCTAATCGGGTGCAAATGAGCCTGAGCACCGAAACGCCCTACTCTTACATCATCCTTTAAAAACTTTAACAGGCGGTGTTTCTACCCAGAGAGTAGGGTTGTTAGAGCAACTTTAGCAGACCGTGCATCCTCCCGGCCTGCAAAACATGTTTGCAGTTCGCGCGAAAATGCCTTTGCGGGCTAGCGCGGACAGCCGCAGTTGCAGACCCCACATAATGGACCCGTAAAAAAGGATATTCCCGGAATATGCTTTTTTACGGGTCGGCTTTGCGGCGTCTAATCTGGCGCAGCTCCTCCCGGCCCGCAAAACTTAAATTTGCAACTTAATTTGATCTAGCATAATGCATTTCTTTGCTTTTGCAACAACATTAGGTACATAGGACATCATCAAATCTTTGCTAGAATAGCAAGACCAAAGAAAACAAGAACCACAAGTATGCATTTCAGAAGATTTCCAACTTCCATAACTGCTCCCACAAGTTGGACTAATATCTTCTCCATGCATTCATTGTTTATCTGCGGATTCTTGATTTTGCATTCTTCTTTCTTCATCTTTCGTTTGAAAGAAGTAGACGTTGCTTCCCCTCTAGTTGCACATGCAGCCGCATCATTGCCTTCGATTGTACTAAGGAGTGCACCAACATCTATTAAGTTTCTTTCTATCAATAAATCAATGTATTGCCCTTCCCAAAACCAAAATGAGCATCCATCGTCCTACGCAAAAGAATGAGCAAGCTCGAAGTGAGCTACCACAATTGAACTAAAGAATGAGCTATCAAATGAGCTACCGCAAGTGCACGTACCCCGTCGTTTTCGCATTTGAAGAACACCCATCCGGGGTGCTTCGGCGTGCCTGAAGTGTGCCGCAGCACTTTCCGCGTGCAGTCGTCGCACTGTATGAGAGGCATCGACAACCCACAAAGACGCTGCACGAGCGCCGAACCCGGTGGACAACCAGACGAACCCATGCCCGCAAACCTGCGGCGGCGGCGGCGGGCGGACGAACCCGTACCTGCATGCGGCGATGCGCCCTTGCCTGGGCTGCGGGAGAGGCTCCCCAACCACTCCATCGCTTGGGGTGGCAATCGGCGGCCAAAAATTTTCGGCATGCTCCTGCCGGCTGCTTTCTCCGGAATCTTGGGAGGCGGCCGGCGGCGGCGCGAGGGGGAGAGGAGAGGTGGTTGGTGGGGAAAGCGCGGGATGAAATGCCCCCCACCAACCGCTAATGCTTATATGCAGGGCGCCGCAGCCGCGAGGGGAAACCCGCGTTTTCCCGGGTTGGGGTCGGGATTTTGTCGCGCCCCTCAAAACATTTTGCGGGCCGGGACGGGATGCGGGGTCTGGTCGGGCTGGTTTTTCCGTCCCGACCCGCATTTTGGCGGTTATTTTACGGGTCGGGGCGGGATGCGGGGTCTGCTAGAGTTGCTCTTAGCACTACCATAATGAGCTAGCTCATGCGCAACCATATTAGACTTTCTATTACAATGTTCTATGACAGCCTTCCCAAACTCTCTCATCAACTCTCGACAATCTTGAATGATAGGGGCCGCCACCGTTGAGTATCCTTCATTATTTTGCAATGCTTCTCCACCACTACCAAATTGTCCACACGTACTAGGAGATTGTTGCATCCAATACCTTGTGCTAATTTAAGCCCTTTCAACAGCGCCACCGCTTCCGCTGAAACCACATCCAGAACGTGGTCAAGTCGAGCCGTAGCAGCTCTGATAAAGACTCCTTGATTGTCGCGTAGCACAGCTCCACAAGCTCCTGTGAAATCATCATCTGAAAAGGGCACATCAACATTCAAAATTTGATGTCCCACTAGACCAGGAGCCAATCTATTCATGCATGGAACTTGGGTCATCTTCCCTTTTGCTCGTACAAAGTTTAGTGCTATAGGGTATATTGCTGGAGCAGTACGTTCAGGATTGTTCACCATGGACCAGTTGTCTGCGTTGCCACCAGATATACCAACATGCCATTGCAAACAGCTCTGTTACTTCAACAATGTCCAAATAAAGTCGGTGGGCAGATTGGTCACATAGCAGGAAATCAATCACAGCCGATCCAGCTTGATCCACTAGCGAGGCATCGGCCACTTCTTTTGCTAATCCAAGAGCCTCCCATATTAGCCTTGCACGGGGACATCTAAAAAGGGCATGCATAATATCTTCTGTACCCGCTGAGCAAATGGGGCACTGGGAATTACAACCAATGTGGCGATTTGGAAGAATGCATAGACATGGAATAGTGTTGTGCAAACACCGCCACATAATTTTTCTGATCTTCCCAGGTTGCTTGAGACTTTATAGGTTTTTTCCAAACCAGGTGTGTAGATAATCCTCCATACTAAATAACACCAGGATCAAATGCATAATACTCTTCCCACTGTTTGTAATATGCCGATCGAACCATAAAGACGTTGTTCTTCGTTAAGTGCCATGCTATATAATCTTCTATCTCCTGATGAAGAATACGTAGTTGGAGAATGCGGTCAGCATCTATAGGCCAGAAGTTCTCACGTATAAGCACATCATCACATTCCTCGGATATTGGGTCAATCAGTTCGGTAACTCTTGTGAGACCTTGGTTACCACGTACTGTCACTACTTTCCTTTACGTGCTATTCGGGATCCAGCAGTCTTCCCAAATATTTATTTTTGCTCAGTCTCCAACTCTCCATATACTTCCCTTCTTGAACGTTTGAATTCCCGCCCATATACTCTGCCAGACATAGGATGAGCCCTTCTTCAATTCACAATTTAGTATATCACCTGAGGGATAGTATCTTGATCTCAAAACCCTGGCACAGAGAGAATCATAATTTTCAATCAGTCCCCAACATTGCTTTGCGAGTATAGCTAAGTTGAAACTATGGATGTCCCAAAAAACATTCCTCCCCTGTCTTTTGGCACACACATTTTCCACCATGCAAACCAGTGCATCCGGCGTTGGTTCTCATCATCACCCCACCAATATTGCGACATGGCGTCAGTGATCCCCTTGCAAATTTTCTTCGGGAATTTAAACACACTCATCGCATAAGTTGGGATGGCTTGGGCCACCGCTTTTATCAGAGCTTCTTTTCCTCCATAAGGTCCTATGTTTAGACTCCGAAGCATATTAAATCTCTGCATGCAAGGATTAAAAAATAACTCACCAATGCATGGAACGTTCCTACTCATTTAGTGGTCACAAATGCATGTCATAATTAATGCAAATTAATGCATCTGTTTAATTGGGTTATTATTGCAAACTACGAAAATCATTCCATCACTCACCATTTGCCTTGTTTAAGTAGATTTTTGGATTGGGCCTTTTAAATCGGAGGAAGGGAGTATTCAGTTCATAGTATGTGGATTAGGGATGATCAGACTGATTACACCAATTTGACAACTAAGCGAAAACACTAGACGGATTTGGAGCGGGGTGACAACTTAGTGAAGCAATAATGCATGACCGAAGTGCTGAAATTGAGGGCCTCATGATAGATCCATGTGTTGGCCCGTGGCAACGCACATGAATTTTGTTTTATTTTTATTTTATGCTCTGATGGAATAGTAAATAATTCGTTTGTCCAGCTTCCACAGAGAGTATTCTATGTTAAACATTTTGAGAGAATTGATGTGAAGTATTTATGCTAACTACATATATTGCTTGTGTAGAATGGGTATAAGTTGAGGTAGAATTTTTTTATCATACTTGCTCAAATATCGTGCAAATGAAGCTAAAGTCAACATTACTAACATTATACGAGACTTTCTTAAGAGCATCAAGTAGATCTTAATTTGTTAACAGATTTTTAGTTGGATAGTCGCTCTATATGTATACATCATCAAATTTCCTTTTTGTTATTAATTTACATTGCAAGTTAAATGGACTTCAATTATTACTCCATTGTGTCCGTTCTATCTATTCTCTACATGAAAAATTTAATATGCATTATGTATATATAACTTCAGCAACATATTTCAAAAGTCCATGACAACGCACGGGCATTCTATTAGTAGTCTAATAATTCTTGAGACAAAGCAACCGCAAGGGTTGCTCATGCTCGTCCACCCTGCCCAACAAAAGGTAGTGGGTTGTTTGTTGGTGGTATCTATGCACACGCCACACACTTCTCAAAAACAAAAACAAAAAGCTATGGGCACGCCACACACAACTGGATGGCTGGCCATCCAGCACGCGCCTTTTTGGGCTCAGATCGTGGTAGCATTCGCCTCCAGAAAAAGAGCTGTGCTATGCATGATTTTGGTGCGACGTCTTTCCGACGCACAACATGCACCATCCAATTAACCCAGTCGAAAAAAAGTCCAGTTGGCCACACCAACTCTTCTGATGTTTTTTATACGATACAATACATGTACGACACTAGTCTATCACCATAGGATCAAAACGTTACTTCAACCAGGGACATGGCCCACAGGTCGTAGGCAGATCGGACCGTAAATCATGGTACACAAAGTAATTTTAAGCAGATTGGACTGTAAATCATCATACGCAATGTAAATTAACCAACAAAGAATGAAAATGCATTAAAGATTGATTTGAAAAGAAATTAAGCTGCTGGAAGGGCAAGCTTATGCCTTATGGGTGTCGGTTAATTCCTATAAACTATGCGGAGTTAATTGCATGAAACTAACACATTTGCGGCTAGGTTTGCAGAAAATCACCAAGTCGCTAATTCATTGTAAAAATCACCATGTTTCTAGTAATCTTTCTGCGAAAAGCACTGATCGGGTGATTTGGCCCGTTTCATCGCATTCTAACAACTGGGACCTGATTGTAAAGAGCTGACATGGCAAAATGTAAACATACACACCCCTGAAATAAATTAACAAATGCAATCCAATCCCAGTTCGTCCAGCAGCTGCCGCCGCAACCTCCCGCTGCCTCCCAGCGTCGCCCTGCTCCGGCAGCCGTCGTCGCATTCCCGAAACCCCGACCTCCCTCGACCTCATGGCTCTCTCTGTAGCCATGCACCATCAAGTAGCCCAAGGTCAACGTCGTCCCCCTCCCCCTCCCTCGCGTTGCCTCCTCTGAGGCGACCCGAGGGCCAACCCTAGACTGCCGCCACAGTCCTCCCCTCCCCCTCCTCTCCCTCCGCCGCCATCGGAGGTGCTCGCCAGCGCGGGTGTGCGACAACTTGGAAGATGGCAGCGGGGATCTGGCGGATCCGGCTTGCTGGTGAGCCTCAAGGCCCGGGACGGCGGCTCCAGTGGGTGGCACGCGACATGGCCTTTGTGGCGGGCGTCGCCGGCGAGGGTTGTGTGGGCTGCCTCCCTGGTCGTGCGGGAGGCAGGGGGTGTGGCGGTCATCGGCGTTCCTGCGTCCCCGCGGTGGTCTGCTGGAAAATCTTGGAGAAGACCCTTCCCCGACCCTGATCTGCTAAGATCCGTGCCGGCCCTGCCCTCTGGCGGCTGCGGCCGTCGTCCCCGGGGCTCTATCGGGAGGATCTGGTGGCTGGGCGTGTTTCCGGGGGAAACCCTTGGCCGACGCGGCGGCCACTCCAAAGGCGACGTCTTCCGGCACCGTTCTCCTTCCTTGAGGCTTTGGAGTGGATTACCTCCCTCAGACCCCCATCGAGCACAGGTGAAAGCCTGCCCTCCCCTGCTTGGACGACGATGACACTCGGTGTCGTGCTCCTTCTTGAAGGCGTCTTTCGGGGTTTATTCTTGCGATGGTGGAGTTGTTGGTGGTGTGGTAAAGGATGTGGCGTCCTGATCCTCTATGCGGCAGCCTGCACGGTCCCCTGGTGCTGTTTGTCTCTGCCCCTGGTGCCATACGAGGGGATTGGTGTCTCCTTTTCTGGCGTCGGTGGTACCTTGCTTGGTGGGAGTCCCGGTCTCCGACGATTCCAATCCATGACCGGTGCAAGGCTTGGTCCCTCTTCGGCCTTCTCTATGGTATTCCGTCCTCGATCGATGAGTCTCGGCCGGCGCCCTGCCTTGCCGCTGCCGACGATGGTCTTCTAGTGGTCGGTCTCCGTTGCGTGTGGGTCAGCTATTGCTGTGTTTCATGCCAGCTTGGGCTCCTTGGTCTGGGTTCTATGGAACCTCTCCATCGTTCATCGGTGCTGCACCTGTCGAGCTTAGGTGAGAGGGTAGTGGCCCTTTGCGGTGACAGAAACAGACCTTGTGGTTGCTCATGTTTGGCCCTCTGGTTACATTCAGTGGCACGATACTTGCCCAGTGATGCCCTCCTTCTGAGGCCTGAGTTTGGTTAGTTGGCTTCGGCTTTGCGGCGGTCAATGGCAACGACGCTTGCTGTAGCCTTAGAGTAATTCCTCGCAGCACTATGTATCTTATTCTGCGTTGCTTTCTTTCTCTGTTATGTAATTCCTATGTATTTCTGGTCGGTTGATGGCTTTGTTAATTCAAAGCTGGGCTACGTTCGAGATTTTTCTCGGGCTCGGCCAATGCCTTTTCTCTAAAAAAGGTCAACGCCGTCATGTGGGCGGTGCTGACACCAAATGGTTGGTGGCGCCCGTTGACCCAATGAGGCACCCACCAGCTAGGTCGTGGACGAGCTTCGGGACGCGCCGGCAAGTAGATTCTAGAGGAGCTCGACGGAGCATTGCGGGGGGAGTTCTACGGGGCATTGTGACGACAAGAGAGGTAGGATGAGCAGCAGCCAGCAATGGGGGTGACGAGGACAGAGAGATGCGGCTCTGAAAGGGTAACGTGGGGACGGCGGGAGTAGCTTCAGCGAGGGCCTTCTCGTGCCAGTGCCATCCTGTAGGCCCGCTCCGGCTCCGAAACTTCCACTTAGTCGGCGGCGGCCATCTTGCAGCCTTGGCCAGTTGGTGAGCAGCGCTCCGTGATACGTCTCCACGTATCTATTTTTCCAAACACTTTTGCCCTTGTTTTGGACTCTAGCTTGCATGATTTGAATGGAACTAACCCGGACTGACGCTGTTTTCAGTAGAATTGCCATGGTGTTATTTTTGTGCAGAAATAAAAGTTCTCGGAATGACCTGAATCTTCACGGAGAATATTTTTGGAATTTATAAAAAATACTGGCGAAAGAATCAAGACCAAGGGGCCCACACCCTGTCCACGAGGATGGGGGGCGCGCCTACCCCCCTGGGCGTGCCCCCTGCCTCGTGGGCCCCTTGGAACTCCACCGACCTCAACTCCAACTCTATATATTCACGTTTGGGGAGAAAAAAATTCAGAGAGAAGGATTCATCGCGTTTTACGATACGGAGCCGCCGCCAAGCCCTAAACTCTCTTGGGAGGGCTGATCTGGAGTCCGTTCGGGGTTCTGGAGAGGGGAATCCGTCACTGGCGTCATCATCAACCTTCCTCCATCACCAATTTCATGATGCTCACCGCCGTGCGTGAGTAATTCGATCGTAGGCTTGCTGGACGATGATGGGTTGGATGAGATTTATCATGTAATCGAGTTAGTTTTGTTAGGGTTTGATCCCTAGTATCCATTATGTTCTGAGATTGATGTTGCTATCACTTTGCTATGCTTAATGCTTGTCACTAGGGCCCGAGTGCCATGATTTCAGATCTGAACCTATTACGATTTCATGAATATATGTGAGTTCTTGATCCTATCTTGCAAGTCAATAGTCACTTACTATGTGCTATGATCCGGCAACCCCGAAGTGACAATAATCAGGACCACTCCCGGTGATGCTCGTAGTTTGAGGAGTTCATGTATTCACTAAGTGTTAATGCTTTGGTCCAGTACACTATTAAAAGGAGGTCTTAATATCCCTTAGTTTCCAATAGGACCCCGCTACCACGGGAGGGTAGGACAAAAGATGTCATGCAAGTTCTTTTCCATAGGCACGTATGACTATATTCGGAATACATGCCTACATTACATTGATGAATTGGAGCTAGTCCTATGTCACCGTATGTTATAACTATTGCATGAGGAATCGCATCCGACATAATTATCCATCACTGATCCAATGCCTATGATCTTTTCACTTATTGACATTTGCTTAGTTACTTTTCCGTTGCCACTGTTACAATTACTACAAAACTGCTACTGTTACCGTTGCCACTGTTACCATTACTTCCATACTACTTTGCTACTAAATATTTGCTGCAGATATTAAGTTATCCAGGTGTGGTTGAATTGACAACTCAGCTGCTAATACTTGAGAATATTCTTTGGCTCCCCTTGTGTCGAATCAATAAATTTGGGTTGAATACTCTACCCTCGAAAACTGTTGCGATCCCCTATACTTGTGGGTTATCAAGACTATTTTCTCGCGCCGTTGCCAGGGAGCATAACTCTATTCTTTGAGTCACTTGGGATTGATATCTGCTGATCACTATGAGGAACTTGAAAGACGAGAAAACCAAAATTTATCCCTCTAATACGAGGGGAGGTAAGGAACTGCCATCTAGCTCTGCACTTGATTCACCTTCTGTTTTGAGTAAACTTGCAACACCTAAACCTGCTTCTGCTATTAATTCTGATATGTCGCATGTTATTGATGATGCCACTTCTACTATGCATGATACTTATGATGAAACTACTTCTATGCTTGATACTACTGTGCCATTAGGTGAATTTCTTGATGAACAACTTGCTAGGGCTAGAGAGAATGAAATTATTGAAACTGATAATATGATGAAAGTGATGACGAAGATTCTCCCCCTAGATATGAATTGCCTGTTGTGCCTGAGGGTTATGTTATGGATGAAGAAACTTCTAGAGACTTTCTTGCTTACAATGATAGAAATGATCTTAAGAAATTATTAGCTAAACTGAAAGAAAAGTCTTTGAATGCTAGAAATGAAATATGACCCTGATTTTGCTACTTCACCTATCTGTGTTACTGATAACGATTATGATTTCTCTGTCGACCCGGAGATAATTACTTTGGTTGAATCTGATCCTTTTTATGGCTATGAATCTAAAACTGTTGTGGCACATCTTACTAAATTAAATGATATAGTCACCCTATTCACTAATGATGAGAAAACTCACTACTACTATATCCTTAAATTATTTCCATTCTCATTAAAGGGTGATGCTAAAACATGGTTTAATTCTCTTGAACCTGGTTGTGTGCGTAGTCCCCAGGATATGATTTATTACTTCTCTGCTAAATATTTCCCTGCTCATAAGAAACAAGCTGCCTTAAGGGGAATATATAATTTTGTGCAAATTGAAGAAGAGAGTCTCCCACAAGCTTGGGGGAGGCTTCTCCAATTACTTAATGCTTTGCCTGATCATCCTCTAAAGAAAAATGAAATACTTGATATCTTTTATAATGGACTAACCGATGCTTCCAGAACACACCTGGATAGTTGTGCTGGTTGTGTTTCCAGGGAAAGAACTGTTGATCAAGCTGCATTGCTATTGAATAATGTGTTGACTAATGAAAATAATTGGACACTTCCTGAACCAACTCCTAAGCCAACTTCGAAGAAAAGGGGTATTCTATTTCTCAGTCCTGAAGATATGCAAGAGGCAAAGAAATCTATGAAAGAAGAGGGTATTAAAGCTGATGATGTTAAGAATTTACCTCCTATTTAAGAAATACATGGTCTTAATTTGCCGCCTGTTGAAGAAATACATGGTCTTGATAACCCGACACACGTAGTAAAGGTAAATTCTCTTTATAGATTTGATGAAGGTGATATTCCTCGTTATAAGTCTGCTAGCCAATGCTTAAATGCGTTTGATAATTTTATTGTTAAACATGAAAACTTCAATGCTTATGTTGGTAGACAATTGAAACGCAATGCTTATATGATTGAACACTTGAGTGATTATATGTCTAGAGTTAAAGGTGAACTTAAACTTATTAGTAAACATGCTTCTATGGTTACCACTCAAGTAGAACAAGTGCTGAAAGCTCAAAATGATTTGCCCAATGAATTAAATAATAAGAAAAAGGATAATGTTGTTAGAGTTGTGACTAGAGGGGTAGAATGACACAGGAACGTTTGTATCCTGAAGGTCACCCTAAGAGAATTGAGCAAGATTCTAATATAACTAATGTTGATGCACCTAGTCCTTCTAAAAATAAGAAAAAGAAAAATATAGGACTTTGCATGCTTCTAGTGAACCTGTTGTTGACACACCTGAGAATCCCAATGATATTTCTATCTCTGATGCTGAAACACAATCTGGTAATGAACATGAACCTAGTGATAATGTTAATGATGATGTTCATGTTGATGCTCAACCTAGCAACGACAATGAAGTAGAAATTGAACCTGCTGTTGATCTTGATAACCCACAATCAAATAATCAACGTTATGATAAGAGAGACTTTGTTGCTAGGAAGCACGGTAAAGAAAGAGAACCATGGGTTCAGAAACCCATACATAAACCCATGCCTTTTCCTCCTAAACCATCCAAGAAAAAGGATGATGAGGATTTTGAGTGTTTTGCTGAAATGATTAGACCTATCTTTTTGCGTATGCGTTTGAATGATATGCTTAAAATGAATCATTATGCTAAGTATATGAAAGAAATTGTTACAAATAAGAGAAAGATACCGGAAGCTGAAATTTCCACCATGCTTGCTAATTATACTTTTAAGGGTGGAATACCTAAGAAACTGCGAGATCCAGGAGTACCAACTATGCCATGCTCCATTAAAAGAAACTATGTTAAAACTGCTTTATGTGATCTTGGAGCCGGTGTTAGTGTTATGACTCTCTCTTTATATCGTAGACTTGATTTGAATAAGTTGAAACCTACTGAAATATCTTTGCAAATGGCTGATAAATCAACTGCTATACCTGTCGGTATTTGTGAGGATGTGCCTGTTGTGGTTGCAAGTGTCAGTATTTTAACAGACTTTGTTATTCTTGATATTCCGGAGGACGATAGTATGTCGATTATCCTTGATAGAACCTTCTTGAATACTGCAGGGGTTGTTATTGATTGCAACAAAGGCAATGTCACTTTTCATGTTAATGGTAATGAGCATACGGTACACTTTCCGAGGAAACAACCTCAAGTCCACAGTATCAACTCTATTGGAAAAATTCCAACAATTATTATTGGAGGTTTTGAATTTCCTCTTCCTACTATCAAGAAGAAATATTATATTCTTATTATTGGGGACGTGCATATCCCCGTTGAGGTAACCTAGTGCTATTCGAAAATTCTCCGGTTTCATGCGATTCAGAATGAGTTTGTTAACAAGACTTGATCAACCTTGTTAGTGGATTACTTTTGATGAGCATGAGATAGATGAAGTTAGAAAGCACAAATCTCTGTACCCTCTTTTTACTTTCTGTTGTTTAGATTAAATAAAGCAAAAATAGTATTTTATGTATGTTTTCTAAACTATCCGTGCAATAAAAAAAAGAAACTTTCTGCTTACGAAAACAATTGTTAAAAATCACCAGAAAGTGATAAAAAAACTGATTCCAATTGCAGTAGATCAATAATCAAATTATCTAGGTCGTTTTTCTGAGTTACAGAAGTATGCGTTAGATACAGATTACTACAGACTGTTCTGTTTTTGACAGATTCTGTTTTTTGTGTGTTGTTTGCTTATTTTGATGAATGTATGGCTAGTATCGGGGGGTATGAACCATACAAAAGTTGGAATATAGTAGGTTTAACACCAATACAAATAAAGAATGAGTTCATTACAGTACCATAAAGTGGTGGTTTGTTTTATTTCGCTAACGGAGCTCATGAGATTTTCTGTTGAGTTTTGTGTTGTGAAGTTTTCAAGTTTTTGGGTAAAGATTTAATGGATTTTGGAATAAGGAGTGGAAAGAGCCTAAGCTTGGGGATGCCCAAGGCACCCCAAGGTAAAATTCGAGGACAACCAAAAGCCTAAGCTTGGGGAGTACGTATTTCTAACCTAGTTGTCGGTGCTCATACTCTTTCATTGTACTATCCATACTAGTTTATTTTCTTTTTGTCGCTTTCTTCTTGTGTGCTTGAATAACCTTAAGAAAAAACAAAAAAATAGTTTTAGCTTTTAGCTAGTTTACTTTTCATGCTGTAGTATTAGTAATTCAAAGAAAACCCAAAAGATTTCTCATTCTTCTTTTGCTTGTTGGGAGCTTTCCCGTGTAAATAGTTTTATTTCTTTTCTTTTCATTGGGGGTCAAGAGGAGAAGACCATAATGAAAATGTTGAAGTGGCTCTTATATGCATTATTCTTGATTTAACAAAGATCCCATATTACCTTGTCTTATCCCTTGTATTAAATGCTTGCAGATTCCAGCTTAGTCCAATGCACGTGCACTATTATTATTATCCACACCGTTCGGTCGTGCAAGTGAAAGGCAATAATGACGATATATAATGGACTGATTGAGATGAGAGAGGCTGGTATGAACTCGACCTCTCTTGTTTTTGTAAATATGATTATTTCATCGTTCCTGATTCAGCATATTATGAATGAAACATGTTTGCAATAACAATTAGAGATTATAGTTGCTTATGCCATGCTTAATTAGCTAGGAGTCTATAATGGTTTACCTTGCATGCCAACATGCTATTAAAATGGTTGTGATGTGGTATGATAGGGTGGTATCCTCCTTTGAACGATTTGAGTGGCTTGACTTGGCACATGTTCACACATGTAGTTGAAACAAAATCAACATAGCCTCCACGATATTTATGTTCATGGTGAATTATATCCTACTCATGCTTGCACTCGGTGTTGATTAATTTTAATGCATGTTCATGACTGTTGTCGCTCTCTAGTTGGTCGCTTCCTAGTCTTTTTCTAGCCTTCACTTGTACTAAGCGGGAATACTACTTGTGCATCCACTTCCATAAACCCCAAAGTTATTCCATACGAGTCCACCATACCTTCCTATATGCGGTATCTACCTGCCGTTCCAAGTAAATTTGTGTGTGCCAAACTCTAAACCTTCAAATGAAATTCTGTTTTGTATGCTCGAATAGCTCATGTATCAACTAGGGTTGTCTGTATCTTCCATGCTAGGTGGGTTATTCTCAAGAGGAGTGGACTCCGCTCCTCACTCACGAGAAAATGGCTGGTCACCGGGATGCCCAGTCCCATGCTCAAACCAAATCAAAATAATTGCAAACAAAACTCCCCCAGGATTGTTGTTAGTTGGAGGCACCCATTGTTTCGGGCAAGCCATGGATTGATGCTTGTTGGTGGTGGGGGAGTATAAACTTTACCATTCTGCTTGGGAACCGCCTATAATGTGTGTAGCATGGAAGATATCGAGATCTCTCGATTGTTATGTTGACAATGAAAGTATGCCACTCAAAATATTATTTATCTCTATTTCAAAAATAGAGCTCTAGCACCTCTACAAATCCCTGCTTCCCTCTGCGAAGGGCCTATCTATTTACTTTTATGCTGAGTCATCATCCTCTTATTAAAAACCACCAGTTGGAGAGCACCGCTGTCATTTGCATCCATTTCGATTAATTTATATTGAGTATGACTATGATTGGATCTCTTTTACCATGAATTACAATGTTTAGTCAGTCCTTGATCTTCAAAGGTGCTCTGCATTTATGTTTTCCGGTCTCAGAAAGGGCTAGCGAGATACCATCTTGTTATATCATATTATGATTGTTTTGAGAAAGCGTTGTCCTCCGAGATTTATTATTATTGCTCGCTAGTTGATTATGCCATTGATATGAGTAGACATGAGACCTAAATGTTATTGTGAATATGGTTAGTTTATAATCTTTGCTGAAAACTTGAATGCTGGCTTTACATATTTACAACAACAAGAGCAAACCGAGTTTGTAAAAGTTTTTCTTTATCACTTTTAGTTTGTCAACTGAATTGCTTGAGGACAAGAAAATGTTTAAGCTTGGGGGAGTTGGTACGTCTCCATCGTATCTACTTTTCCAAACACTTGAATGGAACTAACCCGGACTGACACTGACATTTTGGACTCTTGTGACACCCAAGTTTTTATTTGGATTTTTCAAAAGATTTTTATTTGACTTGAGGGGAGTGATTTAAATTTTTCTTCAAGAGAACTCCCCCCCTCAAATAATTTTCTTTATGGAAAAAGTTTTATTTGGATTCACCCAAGGTCTGTCTTTAGTCTTGGAAGTTCTTGCTTTTCATTTGGACTCAAGACAAAATGTCTTTCATTTGGGAAAATAACCTTTGAATATCTTTTTGAAAATGCACTATGGCTTTTGGAAAATCCTTTGCCACTTTCCACAATTCCTTCTTGCCATGGCCTTAGTGCAAATCCTCTAACCTAACCTTTCCCTCATCTTTGGATCATGATTTGCATCAAATCCAGCAAGTTGAACCTCCCCATGTGATTTTTTTCCATTTAAATCCTATTCAAACAAATTCTGCCTTCTTTTCTAGCACTTGGAGATTTACAAAGGAACTCCACTTTCTGTCTTGATTTTTGCCACCAAACCTTTTTCCCCTCCTATTCCTTTGAACCCTCAACCTAGAACCATGAAGATCCACTGGTCTTCGGTTCAAAATTTTCAAACTACACTTGCTGCAAGTTTGGACCAGATTTGTCAAATTTGGTGAAATTCATTCAAAACCTTCTCCAAAAATTCTAAGTAAAATCTGGCAGCCTCTGGGTGCATTGAGTCGTCACCTCACCAAGTTACAGCCCCAGAAAACTTTATCTCATAGCCAAAAACTTCTGTCGAACACCTGCAGTGCACTGTCTATGTCAAATTCAGGAAGTTCAGAGTTTCAGTCAGTGGCTGCTGTCGTTTTCTTCAGAGAAGGACGTCGATCTCGCGAGTACCACTGCGTCGCCTTGCCCCTCGTCCCCTCCCCCTTGTTCCTGCACCACACGAACGCCTGGCGCCTTGCGGGCGTCGACGACGAGCAGCAGAAGGTGCGCCGCCCCGTGACCGACGCCGGCGGCGGCTTTGCGGACGCCAGCGGGAGACACGGCGTCGACGACGCCACCCAGCGCTGCCCAAACCACCGGAGCTCGCCGCGTGGTCTTCCACTCCCCCGAACACGCTGCCGCTCTCGTCGTGAACCGCAGGGCGCGGAGCGCGCTCTCTGCCGCTGTTGAGCCCGTGCGGTCACCTCACCGTGGACCGACGCCATTACGCCAAGACCGACCCCGTTTAGCTGGGAAACGACTCCAGTAACCTCCACTGATGCTGCCTGGCCGCTCAAACCACCTGCCAATCCACTGCTCCGCCGTAATCGCTCGCCGGAGATTCTCCGTTCATGGCCACCCCGTCGATCTGCCTATAATTAGAGGCCCCGAGCTTCAACTCGAGCACCCACCATCCCTGCACTCTCCCTAGAGCACGCCTAGCCACTGGAAGAGCCCCGAGGAGGTCTCCTTCCTCGACTCCGGCCGCCACGACCCGCCACGGGATCCAGCCCGATTTGCCTCCGTGTGCGCTCCTCCGCCTCCATTCTTTTGCCAGTAGCTTCACCTTGCATCCCTCGTTCTGACCCGCGCCTCAATTTGTAGCTTGCAGCCCTCCACCGGAGTTCCCCATCCTCACCCGAGCCGCCGTCCGCCGGAGATAGTGTCGCCGTCGACGTGGTGCTCCCCGTTGGACGAGTCCACCACCCACCGACGCGGAAGAAGACGCTGAAGCTCTTGGTACCCTCCGTTTCTCCTAACTCGCCGTGGTTCGACGCCGGCGTCCACCGCAGTCTTCGGGCGCCGGCGAGCTTTTTAAACCTGACAGGTGGACCCCGCCTGTCAGCCTCTATTCTATTCTCCTTCGAACCGTTTTCTGTTGGCGCCTTCGGGCAAATACGTTTTCTCCTTTGCGCTTGCGCATTCCCAACCGAAGCGTTTTCTGTTTTCTCAGTTAAAACCCTGGAACTTTTCTGTTTCATTACAGAAAGGTCCCTGGACAGAAACCTTTATAACTCTTTAATAAAAAGGTATTTTTGGGTGATTCTTTTTCTGACAATCTTCAAATTTTGTCTAGTTTTTTATGGGATTTATTTGAAAAATATTTGGCAAAGTTTCTGTGCATGTGTTGGTTTTCACGTTAGTATCCGTTTCGTGATTGCCGTAGGTTCCGGGAGAGGTGACGGAGCCGCGAACTTCGCCGAACTAGACTCCGACTTCTCCGAACCAGGCAAGCATGTTTTGAACATTTCATATGACAGGTGTTTTGCATGTTTGCGTGAAAGTTTGTGCGTGGCATTTGAGTGTCGGTAAATACCTCGTTGCTTGTAAGGCAACTACCCGGTTGTTCCAAAGTCGTGATGATCTCTCATGAGAGATGGCCTAATCATGTGGTGACATGAAGGGCAGCAAGGTGGTACTGTTGTAGCATGCCAGCCTTGCGTCATCCGACTTTCTCCGACGTTAACGTGGTTGGAGCCATGTTATCGTTCTTTTTTCCGCTTGTTCCAAAGTTGCGATGATCTCTGATGAGAGATAGCCTAATCATGTGGTGACATGAAGGGCAGCGAGGTGGTACTGTTGTAGCATGCCAGCCTTGTGTCATCCGACTTTCTCCGATGTTAACGTGGTTGGAGCCGCGTGACCGTTCCTTCCCCCTTCCGTGCTACCACATGTCTCATTGCCAGGATGCGGTTTAGTAAGTTGGTAACCTCTTTCCGTGTACACACCAAACAGAGAGGCCGGGATGATGGTACCTTGGCCCAGGATTAAAATCAGTCATCCGGTCAGGGGGCATGGGTGTTTCCGGTTGGGACCGAGAGGGGGGGCACCCCCTTAAAGCGCGCGTATAGAAATTTGATCCCATGCTACGCGAGGTTGTAGCCTCCCCGTCTCAAGGTTTTTCTTGAACGATGCCGAGGGTGATCCCTGGCTTCGGATGGTTCAATTGGGTGTGTACTGGTTAGACGTGTTTCTTCCAAAACACCGTAGACGGAACTAGTCCCCGTGACTACTGAAATCCGTTGGCTGTGGTTAAGTACAAACTCTGCAGAGTCAATTCTTTCCAAATCATCGTATCCATGATCAAGTATTGAAAACATCATTATCCATATCTATCCGCGTGGAAAACTTGTTCCCGATGAACAAGCTCAAGTGGTAATCCAGATTTATTGTTATTCCTGTGGATGGAGTAACTTTATATTTGTTTCATGCTCGTGATAAATTATGTTTCCCAAACTGTTGTATTATTAAACTGTGATATAAGCCCTTTATGTGTCGTCGCGCAGACGTCCTACTGTGGCGTGTTTTTGTTTCTTACATTAAATATAAGCCCTTTATGCGATGTCGCTCAGACGTCCGACTGTGGCATGCACCGTCCTTATTTTCTGTTATAAGCCCTTTATGTGATGTCGCCTCGACTCCCGACTGTGGCATTATTATCCCGCATTTTCCGCTCGAGGAGTCTTTCAGGCACTCGTTTGGCACCAGTATTATTATCCCGCATTTTCCGCTCGAGGAGTCTTTCAGCCACTCGTTTGGCACCAGTATTATTATCCCGCATTTTCCGCTCGAGGAGTCTTTCAGACACTCGTTTGGCACCAGTATTATTATCCCGCATTTTTCGATCGAGGAGTCTTGCAGACACTCGCTTGGCACCAGTATTATTATTCTGCAGTTTCCGCTCGAGGCGTCATTCAGACCCTCGCTTGGCACCCAGCATTTACTACCTCTATGTCTGATCGTACTGGTTAACTTCTTCATGTACTTCATGTTCGCATTTGTTATATCTTATGTCCGAACTGTCTTGCGAGTACTTTCATAGTACGCACCTGGCTTGTTGATTTGGCCAGATGTTGACGAAGGCGATCTCTTGGATGAAGAGTTTGATAGCGCGTCCGATGCCTAGAGGAGTCCCGGTCAGTCCTGCGCGATCCCGGATTTTGGTCACTTGTTTTGTATACGCTTCCGCCACCCGCAATAAGTCTTCTCGAGCCTCTCTCCGACGCTCGAAGAGCTGTAGTCTTCTGGAATCATATCACTCGCTTCGCGGTGATATTTGCACCACCGTTATTATCGTGAGTTAGTAGTTTGCCACCCTATCCGCCGTCTTGTTTTAACGGCGCGCATGTAATAAATTGTTGGGCAGTCTCTGCTCAACCTTGTATTATATTTAGTACTCCTGGTATTTTTCTTCTGTGACCAAGATATTGTCTACCAGTGAGAAGGAATTCTTCCTCGCTGGTCCGTAAAAGGGATTGGTCTCTCAATAATTATTTTATTGAAAAACCGGTCGTGACAAGCTTGGTATCAGAGCCAGGCTGACTGTAGGAAGCCGCTAGGTGCGATCGCTAATCGGTGATTAGCGTCTTTTGTGCATTTTCAGCATTTTGCAATTGTAGCTAATTTCTGTTGGTCATCATAAAATTTATGACATGACTACTCAGAATTTTTGCCTACTTTTGTAGATGGCTGGCAGCAGCTGTGAGAATCGAGTGTTCACCAACGTGCCCGAGGGGTTTGTCAAGCTCCTCGTCTCCATCACCAAGCTCGCGATCGGGCCAGCAGCTCGCCCGGAGTTCACACTCTATCAATACAAGCTCAGTGACGACGTGTCTATGCACCAAGCTGTGGTGCAGTTCAAGGGAGGACGTTCTGCTGCTCGCCACTTCCGTTTTGTGGGAAGGGCCATGCCTATGGAGAGGCATGCCATGCAGATGGCTGCCCGCGAGGCGATAGCTCGCCTTCGGGACATCCTTCCTACGATGAAGACTCGTCGCTACCGCTACCTCCCATGCCATGTGCCCTACACCAGCCACTATGCGTTCGCCTGCCATCGGGGAGAACGAGATGAAGCCATCGAGATGGTTGTGGAGTATCTCAAGGCTCTGGAGGAGTCTTTCGACAACCTCGTAGATGATCTTGTGGCTGCCCGCATGGACTTAGTCCGGGGCGGTCCTGCCAGCAGGAAGGAGCTTCTCCACACGGCGCCGCCTCTGACATTCGTCTCGTCTTCCGCCTCGTATGCACCGGCCTTTTTGGCCACTGCTCGCCGTCTGCCTACCACTGAGGAGTTTGACCGAGTCATCGCTCCTACTCCAGTCAGAGCCGCACCGCCTGCCGCACACGCTCTACCACCAGTCACCCCCGCACCATCACCGCAGCGCAGCGTTACGCGCCAGGAGCCAGCTAGAGAGGAGGTGGAGGTTGACTCTCCTGGACCGCTGAGCCTTGCCATCGGCAAGGGGAAGGAGATCTTCACCATCTCCGACTGAGAGCACCGAGTAGCCGCGTGTTATGTCTGCCTGTATGATGTGCTGTTTTATCTGTACGCTAGTTTGTATTGGTGTGTTTGCTGCCTTCCGGAGTAGTACGCTAGTTTTAATAACATGTCAGGATTGTGTACGCGCGTCCTGAGTGTTGTATCATGTGTTTGCTTTTCGCATGTAAGTTTTATGTTAAGCACTTCTTCTCCATGAAAAAACATTTGTGTTTCTTTGAAAACCTTGAACCGTTTTAATTGTTGCCTTTGCAAGATTTTTCTTGGGCTACACAGTTTCTCATGGGTTTTGCAAATAATACCCCAGACAGGAAAAATGTCTCGCCCATGGACTCGCTCCATGCCCAATCAGCCAGAAGAGGTTTACGAGACACAGACCAGCAACAATTTCACTCAGGGTCAGTCCAGCCAACAAGACAGCGAAGCAGCACTGTCTCAAGTATGCCGTCTCTTCGAGCAAAGTCAGCAACAACACCAAGGGATGATGAACCATGTCATCAACATGGGAAACCACCGTGAACACTATCAACCACATTCCAAGTTATCTTAGTTACAGAAGACTCGCCCCTCAACTTTTGCTCACACCGATAGGCCGCTGGAAGCCGATGATTGGCTTCGTGAGATTGAAAGGAAACTGATTATTGCTCAGTGCTCAGATCATGAGAAGGTGCTTTATGCACCACACTACCTTACTGGAGCAGCCGCAGCATGGTGGGAAAACTTCCTACACATGCATCCCAGGGAACACAACATCACCTGGAAAGAGTTCAAGGAAGGCTTCCGTGGGGCACACATCCCCAGGAGCATCCTAAAGATCAAGAAGAGAGAGTTTGATGACCTGAAGCAAAGAGGCATGTCAGTGACAGAGTACAATGGTCAGTTCACCCAGCTGTCTCGTTATGCCTACGATGAGCACATGACAGAAAGCAAGAAGATGGAAAAATTCCTGGACGGCCTGGCACCAGCGCTAAGATGCCAACTGATTGTACACACCTTTCCGGATTTTAAGACGCTGGTGGACAAGGCCATTACCTTGGAAAATGAGCGCCGTAGTCTGGAAGATATCCGTAAGCGGAAAAGGGACAAGACGACCCTTGCCCGCAGCAACCGAGGCAAGACTGAGGTCCCAAGGACAGACGCAAGGAGATCCACGACTACCGAGCCAAGGCCCGTCGGACAGTATCATGCCAGGGACAAGGAGTTCACATACCGTCCAGGGGTCACCTGCTATGCTTGTGGTCAACAAGGGCATTATGCTAAACAGTGCCCGAAGCCAAGAGACTCGGCACCCAAGCCGAACAATGGTGGAAACAATCCCGCCCCCAAGCGCAACAACTTCAACCCCAGCAACAACCACAGGAAGGGTCACCTGAACCATGTGACCAGGGAAGAAGCGCAGAATGCCCCAGACATCGTGCTCGGTACGTTCCCTGTCAACACAGTACCTGCCGCGGTTTTGTTTGATTCTGGAACTTCCCATTCGTTCGTTTCGAGGAGTTTTGTTTCGCAACATGGTTTTCCGATACTTCCCTTGGAAAAATTTATGATCATCAAGTCCCCCAGAAATAAGCAAATCGCTCAGGGTTACTGCCAAGGAGTGGTCATTGAGTTCGAAGGACTACAATTCCACGCGAATCTCATCGTGTTAGAAAGTAAAGGACTGGATGTCATTTTAGGGATGGACTGGTTGACCACCAACAAAGGATTCATCGACTATTTCAATCGGACAGTGATTCTCACACACCATCACGGCAAGACAATAAGAGTCTCCGCTCAAGAAAGGCCACGATCACAGAAACCAAAACTGAACAAAATGGACATTGCAGAACTGAGAAAAGTTCCAGTGGTATGCGAGTTCCCTGATGTGTTCCCGGAAGAACTACCAGGCATGCCACCAGACCGAGAGATAGAATTCAGCATTGAAGTAGCACCTGGCACCACTCCCATCTATAAGAAGCCGTATAGAATGGCACCCTCGGAATTGGTGGAGTTGAAGAAGCAGATAAAGGAATTATTGGACAAAGGGTTTATACGAGCCAGCTCCTCACCATGGGGTTCGCCTGTGTTGTTCGCCAAGAAGAAGGATGGGACACTGAGACTGTGTATAGACTATCGAGCCCTCAATATGGTCACCATCAAAAACAAATATCCGATGCCACGGATAAATGATTTGTTTGACCAGCTCGCACAAGCTAAGGTATTTTCAAAGATTGATTTAAGATCGCGATACCATCAACTGAAGGTACGGAAAGAGGATATCCCCAAGACAGCATTCACTTCCAGATATGGGTTATACGAGTTCACAATGATGCCTTTTGGACTAACGAACGCACCCGCATATTTCGTCCACCTCATGAACAAAGTGTTCATGAAATCCATGGACAAATTTGTGGTGGTATTCATTGACGATATTCTGGTTTACTCAAGGACACCAGAAGAGCGTGCTGAGCACCTCAGAACTGTTTTGGGAGAATTGAGGAAGCATCAGTTGTACGCCAAGTTTAGCAAATGCGAATTTTGGCTAAGACAAGTTGGTTTCTTAGGCCATATACTGAACCAAGAAGGTGTGGCCGTAGACCCAGAAAAGGTCAAGGCCATACTGGACTGGAAGCCGCCCGCCAAAGTCACAGATGTGCGGAGTTTCCTAGGAATGGCCGGATATTACAGGAGATTTATTGAAGGATTCTCCACTATGGCGAAACCTATGACCCAACTACTCAAGAAGGACAAGAAATTCGTATGGACGGAAGCATGTGAGCAGAGCTTCCAAGAACTCAAGAAGAGGCTGACAACTGCACCAGTCTTAACTGTGCCAGACATACACAAGAGTTTTGAAGTGTATTGTGACGCGTCCCGAAAAGGTCTCGGATGTGTACTAATGCAGGATGGCAAAGTTGTCGCATATGCCTCCAGGCAACTGCGAAAACATGAGGAAAATTACCCAACACATGACTTGGAGCTAGCAGCAGTCATACATGCACTCAAGGAGTGGAGGCACTTTCTGTTGGGAAATCGCTGTGAAATATATACGGACCATAAGAGCCTCAAATATATCTTCACACAGCCAGAGCTGAATTTACGCCAACGACGCTGGTTGGAACTGGTCAGAGACTATGACGTCGGCATTCACTACCACCCAGGGAAAGCAAATGTAGTGGCCGATGCCCTTAGTCGAAACCCCAGCCCGGACAATGACGGTCCGCAAAACATAAGGCCTGAGTTTCAGCGAGAGTTCGCTAGGCTCAACATGATGTTAGTCTCCGAGGGCACCGTAACAAATCTGGAGATACAACCCACCCTGGTGGAACGAATTAAGAAGGCTCAACAGGGACATCCCAGCATCGAAGGCATAAAGAAGAAAATGAATCTTAGTAAGACTTCAGAGTTCGTCACCGACAGTGAAGGAACCTTGTGGTACCGAAACAGACTTTGCGTACCTAACATTGAGGAACTCAAGCAAGAGATCTTGACGGAAAGCCACACCACTCCATACTCGATCCATCCTGGAGGAACCAAAATGTACAAGGACATCCAGGAAAGATTTTGGTGGCACGGTATGAAAAGAGATATAGCCACATTTATTGCTTGTTGCGATTCATGTCAGCGCATCAAGGCCGAGCATCAAAAGCCAGCAGGGCTACTCCAACCAAACATAATACCGGAGTGGAAATGGGATGAAATAGGAATGGATTTCATCGTTGGACTACCCCGATCACAACGCGGAAATGAGGCCATATGGGTCATCACAGACCGACTAACCAAGGTTGCTCATTTCATTCCCGTGAAGACTACCTACTCCACACAAAGACTGGCAAAACTTTATCTCTCCCGTATAGTTTGCTTGCATGGAGTCCCAAAGACTATAATATCAGACCGAGGCACCCAATTCGTCTCCAAATTTTGGGATCACCTAAAACAAGCTCTGGGCACACAACTAGCTTTCAGTAGAGCATACCACCCTCAGACAGATGGACAAACGGAACGTGTAAACCAAATCCTAGAGGATATGCTAAGAGCCTGTGTGCTCACCTATGGATCCAGTTGGGAAGAGAGTTTGCCGTATGCCGAATTTGCGTACAACAACAGTTACCAAGCCAACTTGCAAATGGCACCCTTTGAAGCATTGTACGGACGGAGGTGTCGTACCCCACTGAATTGGTCAGAAACAGGCGACAGCCGTATCTTCGGCCCAGACATGCTTAAAGAGGCCGAGGAAAAAGTTAAACAAATCAGGGACAGACTCAAGACGGCGCAGAGCCGACAAAAGAGCTACTATGATCAGAAGCATCGTGAGGTCAGCTTTGAACCCGGTGATTCCGTATACCTGCGAGTATCTCCTATGAGGGGTCTGCAACGGTTCAAAATTGAGGGGAAGCTAGCCCCAAGATTTATTGGACCATTTTGTGTGAAGGCACGAAGAGGCACGGTAGCCTACCAACTAGACCTACCCAAGGAGCTGTCAGACGTCCATGACGTATTCCACGTCTCGCAGTTGAGGAAATGCGTGAGTAACCCGGAGAAACATGTACCTCATGAGAACATTGATATGCAACCAGATCTCACATACAGAGAAAGGCCAGTAAAGATCTTAGAAGAGTCTGAACGGAGGACCCGTCAGAAAACGACAAAAATTTTCAGGGTTCAGTGGAGCAACCACACTGAGGATGAAGCCACATGGGAAAGGGAAGATTTCCTCCGGGCAGAGTATCCTTATCTATTTGAGGATCAGCAGAAATCTCGAGGACGAGATTTTTCCTAAGGGGGTAGGTGTTGTGACACCCAAGTTTTTATTTGGATTTTTCAAAAGATTTTTATTTGACTTGAGGGGAGTGATTTAAATTTTTCTTCAAGAGAACTCTCCCCCTCAAATATTTTTCTTTATGGCAAAAGTTTTATTTGGATTCACCCAAGGTCTGTCTTTAGTCTTGGAAGTTCTTGCTTTTCATTTGGACTCAAGACAAAATGTCTTTCATTTGGGAAAATAACCTTTGAAAATCTTTTTGAAAATGCACTATGGCTTTTGGAAAATCCTTTGCCACTTTCAACAATTCCTTCTTGCCATGGCCTTAGTGCAAATCCTCTCTCCTAACCTTTCCCTCATCTTTGGATCATGATTTGCATCAAATCCAGCAAGTTGAACCTCCCCATGTGATTTTTTTCCATTTAAATCCTATTCAAACAAATTCTGCCTTCTTTTCTAGCACTTGGAGATTTACAAAGGAACTCCACTTTCTGTCTTGATTTTTGCCACCAAACCTTTTTCCCCTCCTAGTCCTTTGAACCCTCAACCTAGAACCATGAAGATCCACTGGTCTTCAGTTCAAAATTTTCAAACTACACTTGCTGCAAGTTTGGACCAGATTTGTCAAATTTGGTGAAATTCATTCAAAACCTTCTCCAAAAAATTCCAAGTAAAATCTGGCAGCCTCTGGGTGCATTGAGTGGTCACCTCACCAAGTTACAGCCCCAGAAAACTTTATCTCATAGCCAAAACCTTCTGTCGAACACCTGCAGTGCATTGTCTATGTCAAATTCAGGAAGTTCAGAGTTTCAGTCAGTGGCTGCTGTCGTTTTCTTCAGAGAAGGACGTCGATCTCGCCAGTACCACTGCGTTGCCTTGCCCCTCGTCCCCTCCCCCTTGTTCCTGCACCGCACGAACGCCTGGCGCCTTGCGGGCGTCGGCGACGAGCAGCAGAAGGTGCGCCGCCCCGTGACCGACGCCGGCGGCGGCTTCGCGGACGCCAGCGGGAGACACGGCGCCGACGACGCCATCCAGCGCCGCCCAAACTACCGGAGCTCGCTGCGTGGTCTTCCACTCCCCCGAACGCGCTGCCGCTCTCGTCGTGAACCGCAGGGCGTGGAGCGCGCTCTCTGCCGCCGTTGAGCCCATGCGGTCACCTCACTGTGGACCGACGCCATTACGCCAAGACTGACCCCGTTTAGCTGGGAAACAACTCCAGTAACCTCCACTGATGCTGCCTGGCCGCTCAAACCACCTGCCAATCCACTGCTCCGCCGTAATCGCTCGCCGGAGATTCTCCGTTCACGGCCACCCCGTCGATCTGCCTATAATTAGAGGCCCCGAGCTTCAACTCGAGCACCCACCATCCCTGCACTACCCCTAGAGCACGCCTAGCCACTGGAAGAGCCCCGAGGAGGTCTCCTTCCTCGACTCCGGCCGCCGCGACCCGCCACGGGATCCAGCCCGATTCGCCTCCGTGTGTGCTCCTCCGCCTCCATTCTCTTGCCAGTAGCTTCACCTTGCATCCCTCGTTCTGACCCGCGCCTCAATTTGTAGCTTGCAGCCCTCCACCGGAGTTCCCCATCCTCACCCGAGCCGCCGTCCGCCGGAGATAGTGTCGCCGTCGACGTGGTGCTCCCCGTTGGACGAGTCCACCACCCACCGACGCGGAAGAAGACGCTGAAGCTCTTGGTACCCTCCGTTTCTCCTAACTCGCCGTGGTTCGACGCCGGCGTCCACCGCAGTCTTCGGGCGCCGGCGAGCTTTTTAAACCTGACAGGTGGACCCCGCCTGTCAGCCTCTATTCTATTCTCCTTCGAACCGTTTTCTGTTGGCGCCTTCGGGCAAATACGTTTTCTCCTTTGCGCTTGCGCATTCCCAACCGAAGCGTTTTCTGTTTTCTCAGTTAAAACCCTGGAACTTTTCTGTTTCATTACAGAAAGGTCCCTGGACAGAAACCTTTATAACTCTTTAATAAAAAGGTATTTTTGGGTGATTCTTTTTCTGACAATCTTCAAATTTTGTCTAGTTTTTTATGGGATTTATTTGAAAAATATTTGGCAAAGTTTCTGTGCATGTGTTGGTTTTCACGTTAGTATCCGTTTCGTGATTGCCGTAGGTTCCGGGAGAGGTGACGGAGCCGCGAACTTCGCCGAACTAGACTCCGACTTCTCCGAACCAGGCAAGCATGTTTTGAACATTTCATATGACAGGTGTTTTGCATGTTTGCGTGAAAGTTTGTGCGTGGCATTTGAGTGTCGGTAAATACCTCGTTGCTTGTAAGGCAACTACCCGGTTGTTCCAAAGTCGTGATGATCTCTGATGAGAGATGGCCTAATCATGTGGTGACATGAAGGGCAGCAAGGTGGTACTGTTGTAGCATGCCAGCCTTGCGTCATCCGACTTTCTCCGACGTTAACGTGGTTGGAGCCATGTTATCGTTCTTTTTTCCGCTTGTTCCAAAGTTGCGATGATCTCTGATTAGAGATGGCCTAATCATGTGGTGACATGAAGGGCAGCAAGGTGGTACTGTTGTAGCATGCCAGCCTTGCGTCATCCGACTTTCTCCGATGTTAACGTGGTTGGAGCCGCGTGACCGTTCCTTCCCCTTCCGTGCTACCACATGTCTCATTGCCAGGATGCGGTTTAGTAAGTTGGTAACCTCTTTCCGTGTACACACCAAACAGAGAGGCCGGGATGATGGTACCTTGGCCCAGGATTAAAATCAGTCATCCGGTCAGGGGGCATGGGTGTTTCCGGTTGGGACCGAGAGGGGGGGCACCCCCTTAAAGCGCGCGTATAGAAATTTGATCCCATGCTACGCGAGGTTGTAGCCTCCCCGTCTCAAGGTTTTTCTTGAACGATGCCGAGGGTGATCCCTGGCTTCGGATGGTTGAATTGGGTGTGTACTGGTTAGACGTGTTTCTTCCAAAACACCATAGACGGAACTAGTCCCCGTGACTACTGAAATCCGTTGGCTGTGGTTAAGTACAAACTTTGTAGAGTCAATTCTTTCCAAATCATCGTATCCATGATCAAGTATTGAAAACATCATTATCCATATCTATCCGCGTGGAAAACTTGTTCCCGATGAACAAGCTCAAGTGGTAATCCAGATTTATTGTTATTCCTGTGGATGGACTAACTTTATATTTGTTTCATGCTCGTGATAAATTATGTTTCCCAAACTTTTGTATTATTAAACTGTGATATAAGCCCTTTATGTGACGTCGCGCAGACGTCCGACTGTGGCGTGTTTTTGTTTCTTACATTAAATATAAGCCCTTTATGCGATGTCACTTAGACGTCCGACTGTGGCATGCACCGTCCTTATTTTCTGTTATAAGCCCTTTATGTGGTGTCGCCTCGACGCCCGACTGTAGCATTATTATCCCGCATTTTCCACTCGAGGAGTCTTTCAGACACTCGTTTGGCACCAGTATTATTATCCCGCATTTTCCGCTCGAGGAGTCTTTCAGACACTCGTTTGGCACCAGTATTATTATCCCGCATTTTCCGCTCGAGGAGTCTTTCAGACACTCGTTTGGCACCAGTATTATTATCCCACATTTTCCACTCGGGGAGTCTTTCAGACACTCGCTTGGCACCAGTATTATTATTCTGCAGTTTCCGCTCGAGGCGTCATTCAGACCCTCGCTTGGCACCCAGCATTTACTACCTCTATGTCTGATCGTACTGGTTAACTTATTCATGTACTTCATGTTCGCATTTGTTATATCTTATGTCCGAACTGTCTTGCGAGTACTTTCATAGTACTCACCTGGCTTGTTGATTTGGCCAGATGTTGACGAAGGCGATCTCTTGGATGAAGAGTTTGATAGCGTGTCCGATGCCTAGAGGAGTTCCAGTCAGTCCTGCGCGATCCCGGATTTTGGTCACTTGTTTTGTATACGCTTCCGCCACCCGCAATAAGTCTTCTCGAGCCTCTCTCCAACGCTCGAAGAGCTGTAGTCTTCTGGAATCATATCACTCGCTTCGCGGTGATATTTCCACCACCATTATTATCGTGAGTTAGTAGTTTGCCACCCTATCCGCCGTCTTGTTTTAACGGCGCGCATGTAATAAATTGTTGGGCAGTCTCTTCTCAACCTTGTATTATATTTAGTACTCCTGGTATTTTTCTTCTATGACCAAGATATTGTCTACCAGTGAGAAGGAATTCTTCCTCGCTGGTCCGTAAAAGGGATTGGTCTCTCAATAATTATTTTATTGAAAAACCGGTCGTGACAACTCTAACTTGCATGATTTGAATGGAACTAACCCGGACTGACGCTGTTTTCAGCAGAATTGCCATGGTGTTATTTTTGTGCAAAAATAAAAGTTCTCGGAATGACCTGAAACTTCATGGAGAATATTTTTGGAATTTATAAAAAAATACTGGCAAAAGAATCAAGACCAGGGGGCCCACACCTTGTCCATGAGGGTGGGGGCGTGCCTACCCCCTAGGCGCGCCCCCTGCCTCGTGGGCCCCCTGGAACTCCACCGACCTCAACTCCAACTCTATATATTCACGTTCGGGGAGAAAAAATCAGAGAGAAGGATTCATCCTGTTTTACGATACGGAGCCGCCGCCAAGCCCTAAACTCTCTCGGGAGGGCTGATCTGGAGTCTGTTCGGGGCTCCGGAGAGGGGAATCCGTCGCCGTCGTCATCATCAACCTTCCTCCATCACCAATTTCATGATGCTCACTGTCGTGCATGAGTAATTCGATCGTAGGTTTGCTGGACGGTGATGGGTTGGATGAGATTTATCATGTAATCGAGTTAGTTTTGTTAGGGTTTGATCCCTAGTATCCTTTATGTTCTAAGATTGATGTTGTTATGACTTTGCTATGCTTAATGTTGTCACTAGGGCCCGAGTGCCATGATTTCAGATCTGAACCTATTATGTTTTCATGAATATATGTGAGTTCTTGATCCTATCTTGCAAGTCAATAGTCACTTACTATGTGTTATGATCCGACAACCCCGAAGTGACAATAATCGGGACCACTCCCGGTGATGACCGTAGTTTGAGGAGTTCATGTATTCACTAAGTGTTAATGCTTTGGTCCGGTACTCTATTAAAAGGAGGCCTTAATATCCCTTAGTTTCCAACAAGACCCCGCTGCCACGGGAGGGTAGGACAAAAGATGTCATGCAAGTTCTTTTCCATAAGCACGTATGACTATATTCGAAATACATGCCTACATTACATTGATGAATTGGAGCTAGTTCTGTGTCACCCTATGTTATAACTATTGCATGAGGAATTGCATCCGACATAATTATCCATCACTGATCCAATGCCTACGAGCTTTTCACATATTCATCTTTGCTTAGTTACTTTTCCGTTGCCACTGTTACAATTACTACAAAACTACTACTATTACCGTTACTTCCATACTACTTTGCTACTAAATACTTTGCTGCAGATATTAAGTTATCCAGGTGTGGTTGAATTGACAAGTCAGCTGCTAATACTTGAGAATATTCTTTGGCTCCCCTTGTGTCGAATCAATAAATTTGGGTTGAATACTCTACCCTCGAAAACTGTTGCGATCCCCTATATTTGTGGATTATCACTCCTCCCCAAGGAAGATGATGCAGACAATTAGCAGCACAAGCGTGCCCACGCACGCAGGCAAGCAGGAGCGACACACACTACCGATTAAATATGGCAGAGCTCTCACGGACTCGACGGGATCTGACCGGCGCCCAATTAAATTTGCAATTGGCGCTCACACTCAATCCACAGCAGGAGGGGGTAATTGTGTTTTTGTTTTACATTCAATCGTGTGTACGTAAATTTGTTGCCAAGGCAGCTCCTTACAATCCGGCCCTACTTGTAAGAAAGTGTGATCAAACGGGCCAAATCCATGGATCAGTGCTTTCTCCAAAAAGTTTACTAGAAACGCAGTGATTTTTACAGCGGAATAATGACTTGGTAGTGTTTTACAAACCTAGCCGCAGATGTGGTAGTTTTGTGCAATTAAATCAAACTATGCGCTTACGAGTATGCTGATGTTCATATTATCCTTCTTTGAAATACCTATGGGGGTACGGAAAGGTTGGATTTTTATTGATCACGCTTTTTGGCAGATAGATGCAATTGAATGAAATACATATTAGCCAAATGGGACATAATTTGTAGAACGAAGGACCAAGGAGGTTCAGGTATCGAAAATTTGAATGTGAAAAATAGATGCGTACTCAGTAAAGGGTTATATATTATCGTTTGAGAGGGATGTTGTGTGGATACGGTTGTTGTGTAACAAGTATGTCCCATTTTGGAAGGGGTTTATGGGGACGAAGGCAACCTTCTTCAATAAGAGTAAATTCATCGTTGGGAATGGAAATACTACTAGATTCTGGGAAGATACCTGGTTCGGAGACAAGCCACTAGCCTTGCAGTATCCTTCTCTATACAAAATTGTACAACATAAAGATGCTCATCAGTACAATACTTGGTTATGTTCCTTTAGATATTTAGTTCAGACGTGTGCTGGTAGGGGGATGATGGGATAGATGGTTGCATCTTGTGCATAGGTTGATGGAGGTTAACCTTTCTAATGCGTCAGATACCCTACATTGGAAGCTCTCCATGTCAGGTGTATTCTCGGTTAAATCCATGTATATAGATTTGATATATACCAGTCCTATCCCAAGGCTGCCTCATATTTGGAAAGTTAAGGTGCCTTTAAAGGTAATGGTATTTTTGTGGTTTTTACGCAAGCGAGTGATATTAACTAAGGACAATTTAGCAAAGCATCGTTGGAAGGGTAGTAAACGTTGTTGTTTTTGTGATCAGGATGAGACAACATCTTTTCCTCAAATTTCCACTAGACAAGTTATTATGGTGTACTCCATGTGTCCTTTAATGTTTGCCCCCCCAACACTATTTCCAGTTTATATGTTTTTCTTACTTACACGGTTAGCTTGAGATATTTCTTTGGACCCTCGTACTTTGTATAATAAAATGATTGTGTGCATCATGTGTTGCAGAGGCTCGGGGTTAACCTCCTTTTCAGAAAAGAATCTGTTGGAGATATGCCCTAGAGGCAATCCTGTATGATGATATTTCCTATGTGTTTATGAATAAAGATAGTCGTTGGACATTATCAATGCTGTGTATCAGCAAGTACGTGACTTGTTTGTGGGACTATGCATTGTATGATGACTGTCCTAAAAGGTCCCTAGTCGAAAGGGCTGTGTGGACGAGCAACCGACTAGACTAGCATATGACACGGTCGATGGCTTGGTCTCACTAGCCATGGAGCATTGGATGCTAACCGGATAATATGGACTTGGAAAGGTCTGGTCGGATTCGACGTAGTCGGATCTGAGTCGAGATAAGGTCCGAGTCGGACAGACCCAACTATGAGATGCAGCGATATGTCATCTGTGAGTCTCTAGTACAACATACGTTCTATGTCCTAAGACCTGAGCTGTCACATGTACTCGGGATGGTGACAGACCTGCTTTGGGCCGACGAAACGCTACTCCGTGACTGGGTAGTGACAAAGGTAGGTTTCGGGCTTGTCCAGACCCATGCTGCAAGACATGGTCGAGCAAGATGGGATTTTCCCCTCCGATGAGGAGAAATATACTCTGGTCCCCTTGTGTGATCCCACCAGGATAAGCATGGCCATGCGACAAGGATTATGAGATAATCCGGATAGTGGTCGGCATCATTGGAACGACAAAGAGGTCAGGCTAGCACAAGGATGACAGACTCGCCTTGAGCCCGACAACATATATCGTGTGGCAAAAGGAATGGAAGTATGATGTACAAGTTCGCTAACGAGCTTCATAGTCTGCTTGGTGTTCGGCATGCCTTGCTAGAGGCCGCTACCAACCGTGCAGTTCGGAGGTGATCCGAATTGAGACCAAGCCGGCTTGAACCTAAGGGGTCGCGCGCTTAAGGGAAGGAACCTACGAGGTCGGATCCGAGGACAGTGGTCGGATGTGATTCGAGCTGTATTCGGATTGTGGTCGAGTAGACTTGTGGGCTTTAGGGTCCGTGCGAGGCCCAAGTGTTGAGCCCGCGACGGACGCCTATATAAAGTGGAGGTGCGGCACACTCAGGCGATTGATCGCTTTGGCGCTGTCACTAGGGTTTGCATGTGTTGCGGATAGCCACCTCCACTCGCTGCCGGTTGTGTGATCAGACCTAGCAGTCCGCCGCACAACGTTCCTCCTGCACGCGCGGATACCGTTAGAGGCGGTGCACTTGCGCCGCTCCGGCAAACCTGTACGTGGGAACTGACGACCGGCTGTTCGAGGGAGATCGGACAAGGAGGAGACGATCCACGCGGACGCGCTGCCCCAACTCTTCTTCCGCTGCACGGCACTGCGCGTCTAGTGGTAACGAACTGTGATCCATCTCCCGTAGCATGTTCTTGGTTGTTCTGCACGTAGGAAATTTTAATTTGCAGTCAACGCACCCTACCGTAGAACCCAACAGTGGTATCAGAGCCTCTGCTATAGGATTGGTTTCAGATCGTATGCATATTAGATATGTGGTGGCGGCAGATGAGATCTGTTGTCGTTGAAGAGATCGGCTGTGTGCACGGTTGATGTGATCAACTGCACATGGGGATCGTTGAGGCTATGTTTTCTGTCAATCGGGATCGATGAGGTCATGACACAACCTACCCCTACCGGTCGGTTATCCGCCATCGGGGTTAACAGTGAAACATAAATCCGAATCGGATTCGCGATGATCGATGAGGTGGGTCAGATCAGAAAATTCGGCGTGATCGGAGTTCAGATGCGATCTGTGATTTCCGAAAACGTGTGACGCCCCCGATTCAATCGTACACTAATCATGCATGCAAACATGTACGATCAAGATCAGGGACTCACAGGAACATCACAACACAACTCTAAAACATAAATAAGTCATACAAGCATCATAATACAAGCCAGGGGCCTCGAGGGCTCGAATACAAGTGCTCGGTCATATACGAGTCAGCGGAAGCAACAATCTCTGAGTACAGACATAAGTTAAACAAGTTTGCCTTAAGAAGGCTAGCACAAACTGGGATACAGATCGAAAGAGGCGCAGCCTCCTGCCTGGGATCCTTCTAAGCTACTCCTGGTCGTTGTCAGCGGCCTGCACGTAGTAGTAGGCACCTCCGATTTAGTAGGAGTCATCGTCGACTGTGGCGTCTGGCTCCTGGGCTCTAGCATCTGGTTGCGACCACCAGGTAGAAAGGAAAGGGGGAAAAAGGGGGAGAAAAGCAACCGTGAGTACTCATCCAAAGTACTCGCAAGCAAGGATCTACACTACATATGCATGGGTATATGTATAAAGGGGCCATATCGGTGGACTGAACTGCAGAATGCAAGAATAAGAGGGGGATAGCTAGTCCTGTCGAAGACTACGCTTGTGGCAGCCTCCATCTTGCAGCATGTAGAAGAGAGTGGATGGTAAGTTCACCAAGTATCATCGCATAGCATAACCTACCTGGCGTCCCCTCATCGCCCTGTGTGAGAGTGATCACCGGGTTATATCTGGCACTTGGAAGGGTGTGTTTTATTAAGTATCCGGTTCTAGTTGTCATAAGGTCAAGGTACAACTCCGGGTCGCCTGTTACCGTGGACACGGTTATTCGAATAGATCAACTTCCCTACAGGGGTGCACCACATTACCCGACAAGCTCGATCCCTCTGGCCGGGCACACTTTCCTGGGTCATGTCCAGCCTCGGGAGATCAACACGTTGCAGCCCTACCTAGGCTCAACAGACAGTTCAGCACGCCGGTCTAAATCCTATGCGCGCAGGGGTCTGGGTCCATCGCCCATTGCACACCTGCATGTTGCGTACGCGGCTGGAAGCAGACCTAGCCCCCTTAATACAAGCGCGAGCTTACGGTCCAATGCGGCGCGCGCCACTCAGTCGCTGACGTCAGAAAGAGCTTCGGCTGATACCACGACGCCGGTTGCCCATATCTTGCCCCACGTGGTGGTTAGTGCGTATAAGGTCAACGACCCAACTCAGATCAAATACCAAGATCTCGGTAAGCATGTTATTATGAAGTAACCACGGGCGCCAACCAGGGCCAGACCCACCTCTCTCCTAGGTGGTCTCAACCTGCCCTGTTGCTCCGCCACAAAGTAACAGTCGGGGGCCGTCGGGAACCCAGGCTCACCTCTACCGGGATGGCGCCACCTGCCCCTTCAGCCCCCATCTCCGAACAGTATCATAAGTAATGTAACAGTACAAAGTATATAGCATATGCCCGTGATCACCTCCCGAAGTGATCACGGCCCAGTAGTATAGCATGGTAGACGGACAAGAGTGTATAGCCACTGATGGAACACGAGCATCCTATACTAAGCATTTAGGATTGCAGGTAAGGGTAACAACTGTAGCAACAATGACAGGCTATGTAGCAGAATAGGATTAACCGAAAGCAGTGACATGCTACACTACTCTAATGCAAGCAGTAGAGAGAAGGAATAGGCAATATCTGGTGATCAAAGGGGGGGGGCTTGCCTGGTTGCTCTGGCAAGAAGGAAGGGTCGTCAACACCGTAGTCGAACTAGGGGTCGCCGGCAGTCTCGGGGTCTACCGGAAAGAAGTAATGGAGGGGTAACATAATAAATAACAGAGCAATCAAAGCAACACAAAGCATACCATGGTGATACGCGGTGCTTGGGGTGACCTAACGCAGTAGGAGGTGATACCGGCGAAAGGGGGAAACATCCGGGAAAGTATCCCCGCCGTTTCGCATTTTCGGACAGATGAACCGGAGGGGGAAAGTTGCATGTTTGCTATGCTAGGGATGTGTGGCGGATGAACGGGCTACGTATTCGGATTCGTCTCGTCGTTCTGAGCAACTTTCATGTAGAAAACATTTTCATCTGAGTTACGGTTTATTTTCTATGTTTTTCTAAAGTTTTAATTATTTTCTGAATTTATTTATCTATTTAATTCTAACATTATCTAGAATAGTGCATGCTGATGTCATCATGATGTCAGCATGATGTCAGCATGACGTCAGCAGTCAACAGGGCGTTGACTGGGTCAATCTGACGTGTGGGTCCTGCATGTCATACTTTGTTTATTCTAATTTGAATTTAACTAATCTAATTACTGTTTAATTAATTAACAATAGTTAATTAGGTTAACTAAACAAGATTAATTAAGTTAATTAATTAATTAAATTTATTTTTCTTTTTCATAAAACCGGTCTGGCGGGTTGGGGCCCCACATGTCATAGGGCCACGGGCGCTAACGGGCGGTGGTTCACGGGCGGCGGTTGCGGGCACATAGGCGAGGGGTGGGCACTGTGGGCGCAGCCGCAACAGGCGCCGCCCAGCACCTCGGGGCGCCGGCGGCCACGGCACCGGCAGGCGGCCGGAGCGGCGCGGAGGTGGAGGAAGCCGCGCTGGCAGAGCAGAGGCGAGGCC